>NC_133753.1:186323215-186685715 GCF_036562045.2 Rhinolophus sinicus
AATCCATCTTTATAGATGTTTGGTTTGTATGGTGATGTGTATCTCTGACCCAAATATCTCTTCTAACTACAGAGTTTTATGCACCAATCATCTTAGAGATCTCCGCAGGGAGGTCAAAATTAATACATCCAAAATTTTATTCTTTTTTGCATCCATGCCTGAAAGGCTTCTCCCCAAGTGTTCCACACTCCAGCGAATGCAGTAGATTTTAACAATATGTTTTTAGAAATATATTGTTAGAAGTATGATGTTAAGAACATTTACAGTAGTAGCTAGGGTGATTCTAATAGAGAAAAATCTATTCTTCCAGTTACTAAAGCCAAACTGTAGCGTTATCATGAACTCCTGCATTTCTTTTAACCCTCATGTTAATCTATCAACAAATCCCACAGGCTTTATCTTCAAAAGATTTTCAGATTCCGACTAATTCTTATCATCAACACAGCTATTTCCTACGTTTAAGTCACTATAATTTCTACCCTGGACTTTTATGAAAATGAAATCCTCATGTTTCTACCTTATCTACTTTCTCTCTTAAATCGTCTGTGATCCATATAGTAGCTAGAGTGACCCTTTTTAAAATTTAAATAAAAGTGTGTCCCTTCCTGTTCAGGACCCTCAAAATCCTTCCCATTTTACACATCAAATTCAACGTCCTTAAATGGGCTGCAATGGCCTGCAACCTTCCCTCTGTCTTGTACTCTCACTGCTCAGCAAATACGTACTCCGTTCGCATGTCTTCCTTGATTTTCCATGAAGATATTAAGGATGTCTTCACCTCAGAACCTTACATTCTCTGATAAGTCTGACTTAATCATTCTTTCCCTCATGACTGGTTCCTTCACTTCTCATAGGTCTGTGTTTGTATATCCTCTCTTCAGGTTAGATATTCTGGAAAATGCTATCTAAAAATCACCATTCTCTGCTAGATAGCTCACTCTGTTTCCTTATCCTGCCTTTACTTTTTAATATTATGTCTACAGTGTAATATCTTTCTTTATAGCATAGGAATACACACACAACACACACACACACACACACACACACACACACACAGTGCCAAAAGAATTATACACGTTTTAAGAAAGGAAAAAAAAAAAGTATTAAAATTGTAATACTCAATATATACCGATAGCAAAAGATGAATACAAGTCATGTGTATAGATTTTTTGGCATCCCCGGTATGTGTGTGTCTTTGTATGCGTGTGTGTGTGTGTTTATTCATGTCTTGTTCCTCTTGCCATACTAAAAAATGAGCTATGTAGTATTAGAGACTAGCTTAGTAATTATCTGTTTACAAAAAACAACTTCTCCAACAACAGCGGAGGATTGTACTCTGAACTGTGGGCAGACACATTGTGACTCCTTTGAGTTTCAGCAGAGTGTTTTATGAAAGTCCTTCTTAAATCACTTGTAAAATCTTATCACCTTAACACAAATTAACCTGCTGCTAAATAAGACAATGACAGAACAGAGAAAAAGAGTGATATTGATGAGTGATGTTAAGAAAGTTTATAGCAGGGTGTTGGGGGGTAATTCTGCCCTAGTGGGCAGCCCCCACTAGGTTCTTGGGTAACCACTGAACTCTTGGGTAGATTAATAAGAAGGAAGGATATTTGCAATAAGAGAGTGAGCAAATATTAAAACTTATATCATTGTATTAAGTCAGTTCATATCTAGAGCATATTACAAAATTAGAGGAGGGAATATCCAGAGTATATTAATTCGTCAATATCTACTCATGACCTTGGAAGGGCAGGATTATGAGTCAAAGGAAGGAAGAGAAGTACGTCTGGAATGTAGCAAGATAAGATGGAGTATAGAG
Source organism: Rhinolophus sinicus (assembly GCF_036562045.2). NCBI lineage: Eukaryota > Metazoa > Chordata > Mammalia > Chiroptera > Rhinolophidae > Rhinolophus > Rhinolophus sinicus. The sequence goes on from NC_133753.1 coordinate 186,325,041, forward strand.
TCAGGTACCATGACACAAATTCTGACGACGTGTGAACTGCTTACACGAATCTAGCTAAGTGATTTACCTTTTTCTAAAACACAGTTTCCTCTTCTGTTAAACAGGGATCATAATATTTTCCACACCTGAGTGATTGCTATGTGGGTAAATGATATAAAACATTAATGATACAAAGAACACCACTGGTGCTGGCTCATACAGAGAAAGGCAATTCAGAAAGATTCAGTGAATTTAAAATGTTCTCTTTGTCATCATCATTTGGCAGCTTTCTCAAAACCTTTCTATTCGCTTTATCTATAAGATGGGGCTTATACGTTTTGAAGGATTTCAAGGTGCTGGAACTCACTTGGCTGAGACAAAAGTTCCACAATTAATATCTATTATTAATAAATATTTAGGCTTTATGAATCTGTTGCACTCATAGGTGTTTTCTCAATATTTTCAAACCAGTCATTTGGGTCCCTAAGAAAGGCATATACATAGACATGCACTGAGATCCCTTTCCATGACCCAACTAGAGGGAAAGGTTTAGAGCTGTAAGGCAAAGAAAATTTCTAGAGTTTGAATTTTTTCTTCACCAGATTCCTGCTTTTTTATGACTAGCCAAACTGCCTGTATTACTTATGATGCCACATAACTTGAAATAACCAAGAAACTCCCTTTTTAAACAGAATCTTTCAAGCAAAATGGTGCAGCGGAAATTAGTCCAGAGCTGATACGGGGTTCCCAAGTGTCATTGAGCCTGTTCACATTCTCAGCACACAGCTTTCCCCCTGCCGAGAAATTTAGAAGTTACAGGCCAGCAGGAGTTGAGTATGTTCCAGCCCTCTCTTCTAGCCAGGCTGAAAGAGAAATGGTTAAGGAGAGATACCGCCCTGCCTCCCCTAGGACAGCTGCTACGTGTTGAACATACTATGTACATTGAAAAATCACTTTCCAAGGTGACATCATAGGAATGGCGGCAGCGGGGTGCACTTTTTGAGTTCTCCTCTGGATCTTATCAGAAACGGGACATTTATAACCCATCAAAGGACTCTGCTCATCACGCAGAAAAGTTAAGGGACTCGTGCAAGGATTACTCGTGCAGGTGGGAAAATTGTGCGAGCAGGGGAAGAGGGAAGGGAGCGGAGTGGAGACGAGATCCGCACCTGTGGCTGTGAGGACGTAGTCCGCACCTTCAGCTGTGGAGGTGTGGCCCACATCTGTGGCTGTGGAAACGTGGCCGACATCCGCAGCTGCAGAGATGCAGGGGATCCCAGGACAGAACAGAGAACACAAAAGCCAGGAGGTGGGCTCTTTCCCTGCACCCCACAGCTGATCTCTCCCGCTGAGGAGGCAGCATATCCAGCATTTGAGGCAATAACCTCAGATGATACCACCAGTTGGGCCCTAGGCCGGACAAAGGACACAAACTCCATATCTGGGCCCCTCCCCCCACTCTTCCAATTCAACCCCCAACCTTCCAGAGACTTGAACTGGCCCCTGAACTGAGGAGTGGTGTCAGATTGCAGAGGAGCCTTGGTGCTCGGGCTCTGGGAAGACTGGTGGACGGCTCTGTACCAGGGAGGAGGGTGGGAGGAGTGTGGTTTTTGCTGGGCTAGGAGAGAGGGGTCTCCTCTGCCCCCAGCCACCACCTTTTCTGGCCTGCGGGAAGACTGTGACATGGCTGGGCTGGAAGAGAAAAGACCCCTCCATCCCCAGCACCCACCCTTTTCTGGCCTGCCTAGGGCAGGGCAATTACAACTGCAGAGGCACTCCCAGGGATCAGCAATAAGTGGCAGACGCAGCTCCCAGCTTTCAGCAGCTCAGAAATCTCCCACCCGCCACACACACACATACACACGCGCGCGCACACACACACACACACGGAAGAAGTACCCTAAGACTCAGGAGAACTGGACACAGGGCTGGTGGTGCTACTCTCAGTGTGCATATGTACAGGCAAGGGCAGAAACTGCACTGGCTTTGTAAAAACTACCGTCCAGACCCCTCAGCCCCACGCATCTAAATCTGCAGTCCCAACGTCACTCTGGGCACCAGGTGACCGGCTCTGCCTGCACAATACACAGGGGACGCTTTAGTACAGCAGAGGAAAACCTGGAGATTACTTGGTGGGCTTAAGCCAAGACTGGCGTTGCTTTTTGTTTTGTCTTTATATCTTTAATATCTTTGCCTGTGTTGAGTGGGGGTTGTTGGTTGTTTTTACATGTGAAGGTATTTGATTTTTTCTTTGTTGTTGTTGTTGTTGTGCTTGGTGATTTGCTTTGTTCTGAAATTGCCCTATCAGGGCCCAGCTTAAGAGGCGCAAGATTCAACACACCCAGAGGCCAACTCCAGACCAAACCAGAGTACTACCAGGTTTGACCTACAAGTGACACACCCAGAGGGAATTCTCTATAGACACAAGAGCCCATAGAGGCCAAATCACATTTAAGTGGTCAACCCTCATGCAGCAGAACACCCTGCAGTGGGCAGAGCCAAGTCTCACAACTAGTCAGCCTAGGAGTTAACCCCACCTACTCACAAGCAAAAAGCAATTAAAGATCTGCTTTAACAGGACAATACACACAACACAAGAGTCACCTTTGGAGCACACGCAGAGGAGAAGAACGAAGTAGTGCAAGTCAAATGTAAAGGACACATACTACATAAGATCACCCAGCAAGAACTAAGAACTCTAGGGGATCTACCTAATACATCGGAGCAAACACAGAGAGTCAGCCAGAATGGGGTAACAAAGAAACATGTCCCAAATAAAAGAACAGAAGAAACCTCCAGAAATGGAACCAAATGAATACCAGAAGGTGAAGAGAGGAAGCAAGGGATTGAGAACATATTTGAAGTAATAATGTCTGAAAACTTCCCTAACCCGATGAAGGAAACTGACATACAAGCCCAGGAAGTGCAGAGAGTTCCAACCAGGATAAACCCAAACAGGTCCACATGAAGACACATTATAGTTAAAATGGCAAAGGTTAAAGACAAAGAGACAATCCTAAAAGCAGCAAGAGAAAGACAGAGGGTTACATACAAGGGAGCTCCCATAAGACTATCAAATGACTTTTCTGCAGAAACATTGAAGGCCAGGAGGGAGTGGCAGGAGATACTCAAAGTGATGGAAAACAAAGGCCTACAACCTAGATTGCTTTGTCCAGCAAGGTTATCATTTAAAGTTGATGGAGAGATAAAGAGCTTCCCAGAAAAGAATAAGCTAAAGGAATTTATTACCACCAAGCCAGCATTGCAAGAAATACTAAAAGGACTTCTGTAAATAGAAGAAAGATGAAAACAATCTAACTGCAAATTTAAAAATGGCAATAACTATGTACCTATCAATAATCACTTTAAATGTAAATGGATAAATGCTCCAATCAAGAGACATAGGGTAGCTGAGTGGATAAGAAAGCAAGAACCTTGTAGATGCTGTATACAAGAGACTCACCTCAGATCAAAAGACACACACAGGCTGAGAGTGAAGGGTTGGAGTAAGATATTTCATGCAAATAGAAATGAGAAAAAAGCTGGAGCTGCCATACTTATTTCTGACAAAATAGACTTTAAAATGAAGAAAATATTAAAAGACAAAGATGGGCACTATATAACATTAAAAAAAAGAGAGAGAGGACCCAAAATTAATAAAATCAGAAATGAAAGAGGAGAAGTGACAACAGACACCACAGAAATACAAAAAAATTGAAGAAATTACTATGAGCAACTATATGCCAACAAATTTGACAATCTGGAAGAAGTGGACAATTTTCTGGAGGTGCACAACATTCCAAGGCTAACTCAAGAAGAAACAGAAAACCTGAATAGACTGATTACCACCAGGGAAATTGAATCAGTAATAAACAATCTCTCAACAAACAAAAGCCCTGGACCAGGTGGCTTTACAGGTTAATTTTATAAAACGTTCAAAAAAGAATTATCACCTATTCTCCTCAAGCTCTTCCAGAAAATCCAGAAGGAGGGAAGACTCCCAAACACTTTTTACGAAGCCACTATCACCCTGATCCCAAAATCAGACAAAGACATAACAAAAAAAGAAAACTACAGGCCGATATCGCTAACGAACATAGATGCAAAAATCCTCAACAAAATATTAGCGAACAGAATTCAGCAATACATTAAAAAGATCATACACCATGATCAAGTGGGATTCATCCTTGGTATGCAAGGGTGGTTCAACATCCGCAAATCAATTAATGTGATACACCACATTAATAAAATGAAAAATAAAAATCATATGATGATATCAATAGACGCAGAAAAAGCATTTGATAAAATCCAGCAGCCATTTATGATAAAAACCCTTAAGAAAGTGGGAATAGAGGGATCATATCTCAACATAATAAAGGCCATATATGATAAACCCACAGCTAACATCATACTCAATGGGGAAAAGCTAAAACCATTCCCCTTAAGATCAGTAACAAGGCAAGGTTGCCCACTTTCTCCACTTCTATTCAACATAGTGCTGGAAGTTCTAGCTACAGCAATCAGACAAGAAAAAGGAATAAAAGGCATCCAAATCGGTAAAGAGGAAGTCAAATTGTCATTATATGCAGATGATATAATACTACATAGAGAGAACCCTAAAGACTCTACCAAGAAACTATTAGAGCTGATAGATGAATTTAGTAAAGTAGCAGGATACAAAATTAATATTCAGAAATCAGTTGCATTTGTATATACCAATAATAAAATATCAGAAGGAGAAATTGAAAAAGCAATCCCATTTACAATAGCTCCAAAGACTATAAAATACTTGGGAATAAATTTAACCAAAGAAGTGAAAGATCTGTACTCAGAAAATTATAAGACACTGAAGAAAGAAATGAAAGAAGATACAAATAGATGGAAACACATACCATGTTCATGGATAGGAAGAATTAATATAGTTAAAATGTCCATACTGCCTAAGGCAATATACATATTCAACACAATTCCTATCAAACTACCAATGACGTTTTTCACAGAAATAGAACATATAATCCTAAAATTTATATGGGACCATAAAAGACCCCGGATAGCCTCAGCAATCTTGAGAAATAAGAACAAAGTGGGAGGTATAACAATACCTGACATCAAATTATACTACAAGGCTACAGTAATCAAAACAGCATGGTACTGGCATAAAAACAGACACATAGATCAATGGAACAGAATAGAGAGTCCAGAAATAAATCCATGCCTATATGGCCATTTAATCTACGACAATGGAAGCAAGAATGTATGGTGGGGTAAAGACAGTCTATTCAATAAATGGTGCTGGGAAACCTGGACAGACACATGGAAAAAAATGAAGCTGGACCACCTCCTTACACCATATACAAAAATAAATTCAAAATGGCTTAAAGACTTAAATGTAAGATCTGAAACCATAAAATTCCTAGAAGAAAATATAGGAAGAAACTTCACAGACATTACCCAGAGTAAGATTTTTACTGATATATCCCCTCACGCGAGGGAAGTAAGAGAAAAAATAAACATGTGGGATTACATCAAACTAAAAAGTTTTTTCACAGCAAAGGAAACCATCAATAAAACAAAAAGGGATCCTACTGAATGGGAAAAGATATTTGCCAAGGATATATCTGATAAGGGGTTAATATCACAAATTTATTAAAAACTCACTCAACTCAACTCCAAAAAAACAACCCAATTAAAAAATGGGCAGAGGACATGAAGAGACATTTTTCTAAAAAGGACATACAGATGGCAAACAGACATGAAGAAATGTTCAACCTCATTAACCATCAGAGAAATACAAATAAAAACCACAATGAGATACCACCTCACCCCAGTCAAAATGGCTATCATCAATAAATCAACAAACAACAAGTGCTGGCGCGGATGTGGAGAAAAGGGAAAGCTTGTGCACTGTTGGTGGGAATGCAGATTGGTGCAGCCACTATGGAAAACAGTACGGAGGTATCTCAAAAATCTGAAAATGGAACTACCTTATGATCCAGCAATTCCACTCCTAGTTATGTATCCGAAGAAATCCAAAACTCCAATTCAAAAATGTTTATGCAGTCCTATGTTTATTGCAGCACTATACACAATAGCCAAGACATGGAAACAACCGAAATGCCCATTGATAGATGACTGGATTAAGAAACTGGTACATTTATACAATGGAGTATTACGCAGCCATAAAGAAGAAAGAACTCTTACCATTTGCAACAACATGGATGGACGTGGAGAACGTTATATTAAGTGAAATAAGTCAGACAGAGAAAGACAAATACCATATGATCTCACTTATATACGGAATCTAAAGCAAAGAATAAGTGAATGAACTAAGCAGAAACAGTTTTGGAGACATAGAGGAAAAACTGAGGGTGGCTAGATGGGCGGGTGGGGGATAAGGGGAAAGGTGAGGGGTTTAGAAAATAGTCGGTAACCACAAGATGGCCACGGGGTTTTGAAAATTAATTTGGGGAACGTAATGAATAATGTAAAGATTTTGTAGGGTATCCGATGGACACGTGTCCCATTTGGGAGACCACCTCAGGGATGATGTAGATGCCTGATCTCTGCACTGTACACCTGAAGCTGAACAATAATGAATGCCAACTATAATTATACATACATATATATATATATATATATTACATTTCCACTGTCTCTATTCCTAATGCTGTACTCCGCTTCTTGTAACCATATGGTTACAAGAAGCGGAGTACAGCATTAGGAATAGAGACAGTGGAACTGTAATGGATCTGTGCGATGTCAGAGGGATAGTGGATGGGGGAGGGGGTTTCACACAGTGTGAGGGTTATAAATGATAAACTTCTAAGTATTGCTTTGTTTTGTGCACCTGAAACTAATAAAAAAAAATCTAAAGAAAATAAATCACTTTCCAGGGATGTTTGCGTGGCTACACCCAGGTTTAGGGCTATGGAGAATATAATCTGTATTCCTTGGAACCATCTATTAGTTAATGAACAAAACAAGAAAAGAAAGACAAAGTGAATACTGACTACAGGGAGACAACGGGCAGTCTGGCAATCTCTATACCCTAACTTTTTATTAAAAAAATAAACCTGTCTAGGCAATTTTTTTAAAATTTCTTTTATCTGTAATAGTATAGAAAGTGCCTTGATTTGGTGAGTTTGCCAATATTTGAAGATTTCAGATAAAAGGAAATTTGCTGCTATTAACTTAATTTCTGCAAAAATTATAGAAGGAAGAAAAAGACATGTTCTCTTGAGTTACAGGGATAGAGACATAACTCCAATCGGAGGTTTTCTTCTGATTCAATCATGAGAGTTTTCAAGGCAAAGGAAACAGAGCATCTCCATCACAACATAACTTCAAGAAGACTTTTTGTGTTTTTAGAAAGGTTTAACAAGTGATTGTGATGCTTAAATGCTTTATTTCTCTTCGGTTAAATTAATTTTCTCACTTCTGTTTTGGCATAATTAGCATACAAGAATGAAAGACATGGGTGAACAGTGAGTAATCAGGACGGTCACACTTACAGTGTTTATAGCAGGTGAAAAAGAAGTCCATAACTATTCCTGTCTACTATAATTATTCACAGGGCATATCTTAATAAAGAAACTTCTCCAACTAGCCTTATTTTATTACTATAGTTATTTCTATAAATCCCACTCTGCATTTCAAAAACCCCTACAAGTAGAAATCACGTCTTGACCTCCTGTGTGGTCACCATCACACCTGATATATTAACTTGCATCTAAGTAGGCACTTAATGTGTTAGTCTGTTGTTTTTTTTCTTAAAAAAGACAGTGAGACAGAATCTTACGTTACAAAAATCATCTCTAAAATACAAATGATTGTGAAAGTATACAATTAATACATTTGGATGTATTTATATATTTATTAAGTAACACTCATTATATGAAGGAATAAGAATCTATGTGTCACTCCCTCTATTTGCTAACTGACATTTCTGCAAATATTGTGTCAGGGAACATATGCTTTCACATGTGGAAAATAAGCATGAGATAATGTCAGGTAACTTCTGAGAATATAAGTTTTAGGGCATTAAAAAAATGGATACATATGTCCACATATATCCAATGGATGTGTGTGTGTGTGTGTGTGTGTGTGTGTGTGTGTATGACATTTTGACTTGAAATATTTTTTATCTGACTGGATCAGAGGAAAGAAAATCAGCTGTCTTTCTGTTTCATCTCCACATTTGAAACTGTACAGCATGGATTCCTGCTATCAGATCTCAAAATTCAAGAGATTACCATTCAGAACCATTCAGAGATTTCAATTGATTTATGGGAAAATTGACATTTGAAGACTGTCTTGGAAACACAGCCGCCCACGATTATGTTGTCACTATGGATACATTAATTTCTGATTTCTACACAATCTATCTACAAATGGCCTGTTATCATAAACAGAGCTGGAGGGAAGTTTGTACAGTCAGTGCACTGCATGTGCCGTGCCTTGTCCAGTTGGTGAAAAATGGTTGAACTCCAGTTTCCCTTCCCTCCCCAGTAGCTCTGTGTGCTTGTGTGGGGCCACCATAGCAGGAAGAAGAGGAGCTACTGTGTGCAGATAGAGCTTTTTTTTCTGTAATTGCCCTAAAGGTAACTAAATGAGAGTTCAATTGCAAAGGAGGCAAAAGAAATAAGGAGGAAACTCAATGGGAAAAAGACAAAAGGAAAAGCTCAGCTCTCATGAGGAAAGGCAGGTACAGACTTTGGTGGCCTTAAATCAGTGGTTCTCAGCCATGGAGGATTTTACCCTCACGGGACATCTGGCAATGTCTGCAGACATTATGAGTGTCATGACAGAAGGGCTGCTACTGGCATCTTCTGAGTAAGGGCCAGGAGTGCCACTAAACATCTGAGAACGCACAAGCAACTTTTCACATTAAAGAATTAACAAAGCCACAATGGCAATTGTGCTGAGGGCAAAATCCAGACTCTAAATGAACACATCCGGTATTTAAAAAGAGTAAAATGTTAGGAAGGAATGAAGGTTTACTAAAAGGATATAGGATCATCAATTTTGGGCTGGTGTATTTTTCCTGAAAACTAAATATGTTTTATTAATTTAGCCAGTTTCATGCTATACAATTAGCTGTCATGTAATGTTATTTTGGTGTTTTTTGTTTTTTTTGTGTGTGTGTGCGTGTGTTTTCTTTTTTTTCTGGGGCATCACGGGGGTGGGGGAGAATGCATGTCTCCTGGTTCCAAACCTTCCCTTTCTTAAAAAGTAACAGATTTTATCTGACCTGAAGTATGCTACTTTCTAAGATGGCTGTGTGAATCATAAATCTAAATCTCAGGAGAACTTTCCCCTTGATATCTTGATCCATTCATTTTTTATATAGAATTTTTACAGAAAACTCTTGACTGAATTTCTGAAGTTCAAAATATGGAATCTGAGTTTGGTGTCTAGACATGTTCAGTCTATTATATAAACACGGTAAAGATTAAGATAAAAATCATGTGGGAAATAAGTTTAGTTATTTCAATTTGATTCCAAACTGAGTCAAAGTTACTATTTATTCCTAGTAAGAGGATACACCTCATCCTGCATCACTAAGCAGAAAAGGAAACCTTGGCCAGAGGAAGCATCATTTTGTTTTAGAACAGGGAACTATGGGAAGTGCTCCTGTGCCTTGAACTCTGGCTGGCACTGCTCACAACTGTAAATGCAGATGACACATCCATAAATGTGCACTCCAGGTAGTTCTTAGCATCTGTACTGTATCTCCATAAAGTGTAGTAAGTGTCTTGCTGTTCAAATAACAAAGATCCATGGTATCACAGGTTTATAATCCTCAATTCTAAATAATGCAAATGATCCATTACCAATGATTATGTTGCTTACTTGGTTGTGTTCAACGGAATTATTATACTGCCTCTTTTCACCTGCAAAATGCTATTTAATGTCCTGGCATTGAACTGCTAACGCATCAGAAAGGATATGACAGCGTTATGACAGCGTTATGTCAGCAGTTAACAAAGATTTGCCGTTTAAAACAAAATAATTAGTTCCTCTAAGTTTTTGAAATGCATTTCAACAGTGCAAAAGTGCCGAGATCATTGCTGGGACTAACTAGCCATCACTCTCACCCTCTCACTTACACTTTTCCTGGGAACATTGTCTACAGTGTCTCATCACAGAAGCCAAGAAACTTGAAAATATTTTTTTCTCAGAAAGGGGAAAGAAATCCACCTCCTGTCATGTTTAGCCATTTCAAACAGCAAATTTTACATGGCTGAGTCATTTAATTAGAGGAGAGAAACGGAGTCTGACATGTCAGCAGTCTGTGAGACACAACTGATATCATTTAAAAGAAAGTGTCCTCGGCACTAGGTCTGATTTGTAAATGAAGTTTTCATACTTAGGTTTCCTAAAGATGAAAAGAACGACATTAAAATAACAAGAACTAAGAGACACTGAATCAAAGACATGCAGTATGTCCTAATGATATATCACAATGATGACTCAATAATAAAACATAGTATCACTGCATTCTGATACTACGAAAAATGAAGGCACCATGAGAAACACTACAAAGTTTATATAGTCCTTGCAGTTTACAAGGAACAGAATTGGAAAACCCCAATCTTAGAATCTCATTGCTAGGGGTGTTATACAGCCTCCATTTAGTAGCTTGTGGTTGTATGCACACTATTTCACTTCTCTATACCTCACTTTCCTCATGTTTTTTAAAAGTATAGTAGTACCTTTCCCATAAGTTAAATGAGGTGATCAGTAGATAACACCAGCGTGCAGTGCTGTATTCACAGTAAGTGCTGAATAAATACTGGAAAAATCTGTGAGTAATGTTGAACAGAGATATCACGTTATTTCATAGTCTGAAGGTTCCTTAAAGATCATCTGGCCAGTCTCGCTGTGGATAATGATCTCTCTTTTTGGTCTCACAAGAGGACATAACAGCATGTGCGGAACCTGCGTTTGACAAGGATTTACCACTCCAGGAAGCAACATATTTCATGATCACTATTTCCTTGGATTCCATTTAGATAACTCTAACATTTAAGAAATGTTTCCTTTGTTCAATAAACACTACTCTTTAAACTGTTTCTTTACAGAAGCTAAAAACAGAGCCTTTTCTTCAGGATCCCTTTCATACACTGAAAGATGACATTCACGCCCATCCTGAAGCTTGTCTTCATTTTGAAATGAAATGCCTCTGATCCCTTTTTCATGACAAATTCCAAAAGGCTTTGCACCTGCTTGCTTTCTGATTCAAAGCCCACTTCAAATGCAACATGCTTTAGTAGGTGGTATTTTGGTTGTTCTGTGAGAATCCCAACGTAAGCGCCTTTTGTTTTCCTGCCTCTGGGACTATTTAGTGCTTTCAACCTGCATCCATTTAATTCTTGTTTTCATTTGGTTTGGTTATATTTTGTTTGTGTTTATTTGTTATCTGAGCTACATACTCCTTTTGATCCCTGTCAAGCTGAATACCTAGAGAAATGTGTGTTTTTGTTGTTGTTGTTTTTTGTTTTTCTATTGCATATGTGCACATTTGTGAATTGTGTAAAAATAATGTGCCACACTTTAAGGGTTCTGTCTAGTCACTTGAAAGCTTTGAATAAGGCAGTTGTAAAGACAGACCTTCCTCCTTCTCTTCCACCTTTTTTACTCTTCTCCCTTCTTTCTAAGTTATTATTTTAAAAATTATTGAAGACATATTATCTGCCAGGTAGAATAATTTAACTACATTATCTTATTTAATCCTTACAACCAGTAGACAGGGAAATTACAGTTTTTCATTGTGCAAACAGGTTGTCACTTGTCTCAGTCCCAGGCTGTTTGACACTAAAGCTCATGCACTTCGCCAGGTAGAAATTGTGGACCGGCAACTTTGGGATATTCCTTTGTGAAGAATTGTGCATTTAATTTATAAGTGTTTTTTGTAGTCTACATTCCTTCGCTATATTCATAACAATTTTTGTGAATGACTTTTTCAAATGCCTTAATGATTTCCAATAGTCTGTCTTGAAGGTCAAGTGACTGAATACTCTCTCTCACAAACCTCAACAAAAAATAACTGCAACCACAACAATAAACAGAACAGAGGAAACACATTCCACCACAAAACTCTTTTATAAAGTGAAACAAGGAGCAAGAGAAAAAGCAGGAAATGATAGTTATTAGGGAAAATAAGAAAGGGCATTCAATAAACCTGAGTGTAGTGTCCAGCTTTGTCACCTTCAGTAAGTTAATTAGTATTTCTGACATCCATTTGCTTAAACCAAAAAACAAACAAACAAACAAAAAAACTATTGTTGTGTTCTAGCATCTGCAAATCTCTTAAAAATACAGTACTTGGCTCATTATGATTAAAGTAAACATTAATAAAATGCAGCACATAAGAGATTGTGCAGGCATGGTAGGCATGTAGCAGTCAGCATAAACTAGTCTATACACTGGTAACAAATATCCCCCATTCAGTGGCTAACGCTATGCAAGTGTATGTCTGACTTGCCCTGTGTGTCCAGTGTTTGCTGGCAGGGGAATTTTAGTCCCTGTAATCAATGAAGAACCCAGGATCATAGAGGCTCACCCAATATCCCTGCCCAACTGCTAAGAGAGAAAAAAGAAAAGAGCAATGGCCAATCATGCGATGGATTTTAAAATGTCCGTATGCACTTATGGGTGATTCCAATCAATCTGGTATGCCTTACATGAATTACTACAGAGTCCCTAGAAGGAGGAGGGGGCACAGAAATACTCATTCAATTCTTAGTCAAGGTTCTCTAGAGAAACAGAACCAGTAGGATGTGAGGATGTGTGTGTATGTGTGTGTGTGTGTGTGTCCCTCCTTATGAGTAGGGAAACAGTTCATTATAAGAAATTGGATTACATTATTATGGATGCAGAGAAATCCAGACCCAAGATAGCTGACGATATAGGTCCAGTCCAAGTCCAAGTCTAAAGGTGGGAAAAGACCGATATCCCAGCTCAGAAACAATCAGGCAGACAGAAAGAAAGCATTCTTCCTTACTCAGTCTTATATTCTATTTAGACCTTCAGTGGTTTGGAGGAGGCCCACCCACATTGGGGAGGGAAATCTGCTTTACCCAGTTTACCAGTTCAAATGTTCATCTCATCTAGAAACATCCTCATGGACACATCCAGAAATAATGTTTAAGCCATTATCGGGGTGCCCTACGGCCCCGTCAAGTTTAACACATAACATTAACCATCACAGACTGTGACTCCAAAATACTATAAATTTGGAATACATGCGGGAATTTGGGGAACAATAATCCAGAAAATAACATGATTTAAAATAAACAGGAAAAGGAAAGCTATTACAATGGACTTTTTTTTTAATCATTTACAAAAGAGAAATCTTCCTCCTTCGACTTGTAGTTAGGAAAGTACTGGAAGATAAATACATCTGTGGCCCTTATGTTTAATCTCATGGTAGAAAAGCCAGAATTCCATCAATTTCTTATTTTCATGTACAGTCAAAATTCTTTCCCCCTACACACTCCATATTCACATCCACATATGTGTCTAACTCACTTCAGAAATGATACCACACAGCTGTTTCTGTAGCCATCTGTTTTATTGTAAGTCCTTCTTTTCAATTTTATGTAATTCTGAGAATTGTGTCATTCTTGTATGAAGTTCCTCTTTCATCGTGCCACTCTAGGTTCAGAGGATTTTAAATAAATATACATAAAATTTTATGCTGCATTTATGTTTATATTTTCACTAGAATAACATCTAATTGCCATGAAGAGCTTAGAATTCCATAGCCAATAATTGACGTTTATTCATAGAAAACCATGTTTATAAACCATGGACAACCTATACAACTACATTTCAATTGTCTGAGCATGATTAACATTAATGGAATAGATTAGTCTTTATGTGAACTAAAACACTCATGTAGATGGTTTGCAAATGGCCTGGCAGAATATAAAGAACCCAGTTGTCAGTGGAAACAGATATATTGCAAAAATGTGTTTTTTTTTTTCTTTCTCACTTGATATTTGGCTCCACCATTCCAAAATGAGGGATTTCACTTTTCAAATCAGGAGGAAGAAACACTGTAGCCCCATTAGGCATAATCTAGAACCTAAGTTTTGAAGTCATTTCATTCCAAAGGTTGAAACACTGAGAGTATGGATTTCAGACAGTCTGTTTTCTTCCTGGTAAACCATTCATTCCATCTCATTTGATCACCCCAAATCTGTTTTGCAGTGGTCTAGATATTTTGGTACAGCTAAAGTAGTGTATATGCCTCTATGTATATATAATCACAGATATACCTGTCTTTCAGATGTTTCCATGTTCTCTGATAGGTGTGGCCCAAAGTACAAAGACATTTTAGGTGACAAAAAAAGTTTTAGAAATTACCTAGCTTAACCTTATCATTTTGTAGAAGAGGAAACACTTTTATAAAACAGACAGATGTAGCTTCTGTCACTAGCAGAAGTATCATTAATTGCTTCCTCTTTCTGAACTTCTTACTGAGCATTTCCTTGCATGTAAAATGAAGGCTGCTTTAGAGCTGTAGAAAGGTGACAGGTTTGTTCAGCAAGGTCTTATGCAAGAAAAATATCGAGGGAAAATGTCACCGTGTTCCCTTTCTCTCCTAACCTCTCAACCTTGGCACTTTCCAGAGATCTAACTTTACTTGGTAGATATCAGCATACTGATACCACAAAATTAAGAGAACACCAAAGGATGATTCAGTAACGTTGGTTGTTTTACAGAGTTGCTACTAACGTGTTATTTGACCCGGGACACATTAATCTAGCTATTTTCTATTCATATGATACAGTAAAAGGTGTTATAGCAGATTTTTAAAGTAATTTTTGAAACACAGACGTCTTTTAAGATTCTGGTGAAACGAGAAAAAAACACTTTTTCAGAGAAAGGAACATCGCTCAAGTTTTGTATATCAAATATAAAAGTGTAATTCCCTCAAAGCGACCACTTAGCCTCTGACAGCAAATGAATCATATGTTGCTGGAAATTGTATAACTCTAAATGCCCAGATCATTGAAATAGCTAATGCATTCAGTTAAAAGCAGTAAGACAACAAAATGTTAAGATTGGAGACACACACCTAGGTGTAAAGATGTCCTTAGAACCCTATAGATCATTAACTATCCCAATCTTGATTCTGTATCTACTATTTCCACCTGGCTGGGCTGGTGTGGTGGTAAGCAATTACATCTGTAAGCAAATGATAACAGCACTGTGCTGTCAACATAAACATTCAGTTTGTTAACTGGGAAATTAGGACATGGACGTTTTGGGGAGGTCTTTATTTTATTTACCACACTAACCATTTTTTTGATGTTTGCTTGTTGAACTTCCCTATACTCTCTTTAAGGCTACTTTTATCATCACCTTCTCCGTAAAATCAATTTATCCATTCCTACTGAAAAATGCCTTGCTCTTTTGAGGTCTTCATAGGACTTAGCATTTGGGTCCTTCATTGATGACTTCTGAGATTTTATTAATTACTATATTCACATTTCTTTTCCCTAAGGATGCAGAAGGGACAGTTTTCAAAATTAATTAATTAATAATAAATCTCCAAAAGGGGAACGGGCTTATATTCCCAGGCTAGCACTTAGGAAAATGGCTTCCATTGTGTGGATTGATAGGTTGGTTTTGCCCCTGTCTTTCTTTCTGGCTATCAATATCAACTGCTAACACTCCCCAGATGTCATCTTTCCTTATTACAGATATTGGACCCTCTATTTGCTTTGAAATTAACGAATGCTCTTGTCTAGTTTATTGGTGAAAAGTGAATTTACTCCACCTCTCTTAACATATGCTTCCATATGTTTTCAAGTGTCAGTTGCTTCTGTGCAATGATGTTTGTGAATTACAGCATGTGAACTATCTATTCTCTGCCTTAAATAATTATCCTAATCTTATTTCAGCACAAACATCCAGAAAAGGTTAAAGATTCTCAAGAATCAGTCCTCTGGGTTTTTATTGTTGTTTCATTTTGTTATTAAACAAACAAACAAACAAACAAACAAAAGCACAGAGATGCATGAGCATCTTGGATTTCCTTCACATCCAGTGTCACTGCCTGACTTTGCAATTAAAGAAAATAGAAACAGGAGCAGAGAAATCAGCAGGGGTGAAACAGAGGTCTCTCTTTATGAGGTGTAAGTGAGGTAGTTAGCCAACTTCCTAGTGCTCTCAGAAATTGCATGAGGTCACTGGGGAATTCTTACCTCTTTTGTTATCTGCCAATTTAGATTTGCCAATCTGCTCTGCCTGGTACCATACCCAGACATCTGTGATGACATGAGTCCCTTCTAAAGCATGTTGATACACAAACATTTTAAACCATTCATTTTCCATATCCTTTTCTTCCCACTATAGGTTAAGGAATCTTAGGTCTTTATGATCACTGCCATCATTGTAATTCAACTGTAGCAACATTTCTTTTACAGATAAAATTAAGTCCAACACATAAACCGGAATGAGTTAAGATCAGAGCAGCTTACAGATTTGCAGAACTATTTCATCTATAAGTCTCCTTTGAACAAACTCCAGCAGTTCGTGCACAGGTAGCAGTAATGATATAGTTGAGGTTTCTTCATGACTCTCTTGGGCCTCTGTGATTTTTAAAGAAACTAAGTGAAATGTACATAGACACTTATGTGCTCTGCATTAAGGACATGGACAAGCCGAGTGTCAGTTTTGAAATTTTCCATTTAAATATTTCTTCCCACTGCCAGCAAAATACCTTCTGACAGAGCAAACATGATTGTAATAGGTCAGCCCCATCATTTCACAGCATTTTCACAACCTTCTCATAACTCTACTTTTCATGTGTTTATGCAGATGTAGCTGGTACATAAAAGCGACATTTGTTTAGCTTGTTTAGGATAGTTTGTAGGGTTCATTTCCTAATTCCTAATACGAGGCAACTTTCACTAAGATGTGAATAATTATCTATATCTTTTTTATTGAGCAATCACATCTCAGTATGTCCAAATTACTTACCTTCTTAACCGGTATCCGTTGCGTACATGTTTGCACAACATAACTCAACTTTTTTTTTTTTTTTTTTTGATCCTGTATTCTCATTTTCTTCACAATGTAACATGGCCCATCATCGCAGTGTATCTTTCATAAACTACAATGATGATTTTTGGTTCATTCTGAAGTAAATAATTACTGGTACATACTAGAAAAACTACAGTAATCAGCTATATGTATCTTTTGATCAGATCACTGTCCTGACAGACATAGCATTTTTGTCCATTTTCTTCTATAAAGATCAACTTAGGGTAAACACTGGACATGGAAGTTAGATTCTTTGTTCTACATGTACGGCACAGACTGAGATGTCCTCTCAGAACTCTTTTCAGAGAGTGGGGTTAGCTAAAGCCTCCAGCTATTAACAATAAAAAACTCCATTTCATCTTTTGGGCTGAAGTCAGACCCTCTTGGATGGCCTTCAGCCAATGACAGAGCAAGGTAGTGATACAAGGGCCTACCCATTTTTTACCAACTTTGGACTTCTTTAATGGCCAATCTTTGTCTGCAGCTCCTTGAAGAGCTGAAACTGACTGAAAAACTGACTGAAAGTTTCATCATAGCCTCTGTTAAAGTAAGCGCTTACTAAGTCAGGGAATAAACAGAGTTCTTAAAGAAAAACAAACAAATAAATACGATTGTTTAAAGAAACCAGTATCCTTATGTCTTTGTTCCTAGAATCACATGTATTCTTAGGGGGAAAAAATTACCAGAGTGGAAACAACACACACAGTTGTTTTTTTGTCTGTTTGTTTTATTTTCATTCAAATATTCAGTTACAAGACAAAATATTTTGTTTTTGTTATCATTTTAAATTATTTGCTTCTTTTGCATGGTGATTCAAAATTCATATAAAGGTGTAAGTGGAACAAAAACATGTTATCTCCATTTGAAATTTTCAGAGTTCCGAAACCGATGCATTTTGTGAATGATTCATACTATTTTTTATCTTTAAAAAGACATCATTATAAAGCTCATTGTTGAGAATCTATAGAATTTGAAGGCTCCAGAAGCTCTATGACTCACTCTGAGGTAGGATTCTAAGATGCCCTCTGAGATTTCTATCCCTTTGTGGTACTGGTGCAATGTAATGACTGGGACTGTAGAAATGATGGACTGTATTCCCATGATTAGGTTACTTTTGAAGGCACAGTTGATCTCAATACAGGGAAGTAATCCAGGTGGGCTTGACCTAATTACATGAGCTTTTCAAAAGTAAAGAGCTTTCTTTAGCTGGGGACAGAAGAGGAAGTCACTGATTTGAAGCAAGAGAATGATTCAAAGCACCATTGTTGGCTTGACGATGGAGAAGGCCATGAGGCAAAAAAAAATGGAGGCAGCTTCTAGGAGCTAGGAGTGGCCCGCAGCTGACGTCAATCCTATAACTACATGGAAATAAATTCTGACAATGACCAGAATGACCTTGGGACCATATTTTTCCCATAGCATGCAGATGAAAACTTAGACCAACAGCTACCTTGATTTCAGCCTTGTGATACTTTGAGCAGAGATGTCAGTCATGTGATTAATTTGCTTCTTATCTACAGAACTATGTTATTTTATAGCCCTAAGTTTGTGTTGACCTGTTACATAGTAATAGAAACCAATACAGTTATATTCTTTCACGTTTCGGAAATAATACAATTAGAAAAAATGCCCTTCTTAAATGTTCCAAATAATAAACTTTAAAATTCACTCTGCTGTTTTATAGAAAAGTAGTTTTGAAAATTTATCATTAATCATTTGCCAGGAAATAATTAGCACTAATAATCTCATTACCACATGGAAATATTCTTGTTTAAAGCATTGATAGAATAAATTCAATAATTATGTCATAAACTTTGAAATTTTAACATGAATGAAAAATAAGACCTGTACAGACAGGAATTTTTCTGAAAGGATAGCTAAGCATTTTATATGTTTTAATAAGAGTGTTACAAAGAAAGGTTTATTTGTGGAATTATAATAATGCCCAGTTATCCAATTCTTAAGACGTAGTATAACATTCCTGACCCTTTAAAGGTAGACTTTTCTTTAAGTATAGGCTCCTGGTAGGCATCTAGCTGCTTCTGACCATGAAGATTCTCTTCTCTTTTCCCATTAACAGTAGTAATATACACTGATACACACATATTGTTTATACCACAAAGTTATGTTTTCCCTTTGGACAACATACTCTATTAGTGATAATTGAGAAGTTTAAAAAGTTATTGACGACAGGTTTGGAAATTCAATATATATTCTACAAACTAGGTTTTAGGGTAAACAAATGACTATTATTTTTGGTTCAACAAATGATTTGTTTTTGAAAAGGAATGGTGCACAAGTACATTTAATTTGTGTAACAGTATACAATAGAAAAACCAGCAATATTTTAGAATAATTTATTCTTTAACCACCTATTCTGAGGGAAATGATTCAAAACTAAGATTTGTTTTGGACTTGGTAGTTGATAGATATTTAACACAATATATTTTTAGCAGAAGTTATTACTTCCATAATAATCAGAGGGATATGTAAAAAATTATGACATTAAAAAAATGCTGGGTGGCTACCTTAGAAAACAGACTTGAACATTATAATTCTGAATTGGTATTGACAACAGGGAATGTCTAAACTGAATAAAGGGAAATGAAGCCTAGGGCAACAAAACTGATTAAGAGGAAATTTTAGTAGTTAATGACGATGAGGGCTATCAACAGACATTATTCTGTTGAAAGGAAAAGAAAATCATATTTGGGAAACACAAACTAGTCATGTTTGGCTAAGGATTAACCTTTAGACAATGGTTAATTATGAGATTTTGACAGAACAATAGTAGTTTTATGATGAAATTATTAGTAGTTTATTATAAATATAATTTGTTTACAATATGTGATGGATGTTGTGAATTCATTTTTTGAGCACTCACTCTTACTAGTACCCCTCCTTGTACTGCCTTGGTTGGAAAATTAAAAACTCCATTTCCCAGACTGCATTGCAACAAGAGTTCCAGGTGGGATTGATGTTTCTCTAATCAATGCACTAACAGGGAGGCTATACAGAATTGTGTGGGTGAGAGAGAGCGGCAGAGTGTTTTGTTTTAGATCACAGGCAATATGATTCTCCAGGGCTTTCCTGTCATGGTCATGGGTCAAATTTCTCATTTGGTGGCCCCATATCTGTGGTGGAGTTTTGGGAATTTTTCTTGGAAGCTTGGCCTACTATTGTTTCAGCCTCATTAAAGATTCTGTGAATTAGCTATATAACTTAATAAACCTCTTTCTTTAACTAGCTAGAATGGATCACTTTTTCTATTACTAAGGACACTGGCCAATGAACAGTATAAACAATTTGATGAGAGTAGTGGAGAAAGGGGACAGCAGGTACAGGTACCACACAGTTTAGACTTGATGAGTGCCTTGCAAAGAGAAAGCTGAGGCCTGTGGGTATTAGATGGTGGGGTGTGATTTAAGAGGCATTTCTAAAGTAGAGATACCGTAAGACTTACAAATTAGTTGAATGTGGAAGGAGGATGTAAAAGATAGATGTGATATCAGAATGTCATTGATATAGAAAGGAATTCAGAGAAAGCAGGTATGTGGGGAACATGTATTCTATTAGTTTGGGCATATTTTAAAATTAAAAATCAAGAAGAAATGAGTTGCAGTTATTAAGGACAGATTCTGTTGAAGAGAATTTGAATATTCCTACAAAGGTTGAAATACACCTTTCACCTGTCTGATGTAAAGTTATAACTATAAATATCACTACAGTGCAAGCTCTATGAAACATGCTAAAAGATAGTGATTTTATACACCTGAGTAGAAATACAGACAATTGGAAAATCAAGTCAATTATACTTATATGAATTTTTTTCATTTATAATTTCAAAATAAATATGTACAGAGTTACCTTAAATTAACAAACTATATAAAACATATAAAACATAAATTACCTCTGATATAAAGCTTTGGGGTTATTTGATTTTTATTCTTAAATTTCTTCTTTCAACATTTTTCTTTCAGGGTTTTCTTAAATTATTATAACTCTGAAGTGAAACATTACTTTTAAGAAATAAAATCATTTTAAGGAAAATATTTGGTAGGGGTCAGCTAGCTAATTGACCCTTTATAATAAAGGCATTACTCTTGTTAAAATACACATATGTAGTATAAATATCTTTTTGTGTTTGTCCTATGCTTGTAGTCGAGTCTTATATATGTAAACCCCTTGATTAAACACTTAAAAAAATCCTAGAGTCCCTTCAAGAGCAGGTGGTGATATTATTTACCTAAACATTGGAGTAGAAACGCAATCATTTTTTTTTTTAGATTTTATAGATCAATGTATTGTATAATTCGTACACTAGCAAACTGGCTTCCAAGTCTTACCCATGATTTAATTGTCATTATTTTCATTGAATCATTTCACTAAAACCACCACATGAAAACCACATAGCATCAGAGAAACAAGAGGTCCTTGCTAAATATGATATCAGTGAAGTATTCGGTATTCAGCGTGTTTCATGATTAAGTCATGAAACAGTAATGTTTTCAGGGGAACACACACTACTAGTGAGTATAGTGGAGAAAGATGTGAATAATAAAAATAGAATAACATATGCCTTGTCATTAGTCCTTTGCAAAACAGAATCTTCTTTCATGTAATCTGTTGAAAACTCAGTTGCTTTGTGATACCCCTAAACTGGTTATTTTCTGGGAATAAAATCACCTTAGCTACACTATTTTTATTAAGCAATTATTTATCAACGGCTACATTCATGGTTTCTGCTTATTGAAAAAAAAAAGTGCATTTGTTCCCAAATACCTGTGAATAGTAGTGTGTTAGTCTCCAATATTTTTAATCATTTCAAATTCTTACAGAGTATGGACTATTTTATAATGACTCTGTATTACTATTATGTATTCCTGGTTTTTAAAAAAATGTATGTAAACTTCATTAATTTAGTAGTCATTTTTGTGTCACTTTTAAGCCAACATTCCTTACCTTTAGCTTTTCTGCTTTCTACTTCAAATGGAATAATCATTCTTATTTTATTTTCTAGCTATAAACAGTAAAATAATCACGCCTTGTTTAGTGACATTTTCTTGGAGCGTAATACCATGAAAATACCTCCTCAAGTTCATTAACAATGCCTATCCTGAGATGACTCAGTTAATGATCTTGTATCTAATGTGCCAAAACTTTGTTTTTGCCTCATCTGAATGTTCCAGTTACTCATGTTCATTCCATGGATGAAAACTCTCAGTTCTTCTTACTTTTTGTGTCTTATTAATTGTATATATAACCTCACAGTATTGCTTCAGGAAACCTATAAAAAATTTAATATATCATAAATAACTCATCACTTTTATTTTCTTAAAATCCCTCACACCCAAATATTCAACACCGTTTATGATATAAAATGTTTTACTTTGTGTACATAAACTATATCATACCTATTTATAAACAAAGCTCGATAAGCAAAAATTCTCCAAGTTGTAATGCTTTGCATGTTTATTCTATTCTGGATTACATAATCTGGTTTCACAAAGGCATGTCTTACAGCCTAAAAGCTCTTGATTTCTATTGTATAATGGGGCCACTTCACTTACAATTGTCCTTGTATCCCTAGACCTACTTAAAACTATCTCTACGTATATCATTTAATGCGGGCCCAGCAGGAGAGTGTTTAAATAAATAGGTTCTGGATATAGAATGCTTGAATTGGCCACTTGTGCCCACGTTTCTGCGACGTTGGAAAATTACTTACCCTCCCAGTGCCTCAATTCTAACCGTGAAAAATAAGGAAAATAATAGTAACCTACTCTTCTTGTTGTTATTAAAACCAAATGCTAAATATTCTAAAGTGTTTAGGAGTATTCTGACACATACTGAGTACATATATATGTACAATATGTATATATACTGTGTGGATATATATATATAATATTTGTGTGTTATCTGTTAAATCTCTCTTCTTCCAACTGCCCCCAATTTTTCTCCTTCTCTTTTGCTGTAGGATAAATTCTGTCAAGATCTTGTTACTAATGTAGAATGCATACAGTGTTTAGAGACCTATACATTTATTGACTGTATATACTCTTATATAACTAACCCTAAAGCACAAGGCATGGAGCCCAGTTTCATTCACTATGAAGAGTGATAATTGAAATCCTAACAGTGTGGCTAAGAAAAACTTTCAATCCACTCAGTATTCTATTCTGCTCTATTTTTTCTCTTATTTACATCATAAGTCCTGCCAAGAGATGCCTGTTTTTTGCTTCAAGACTCAAGAATGCTAAGCTTTGATTTTTTTTTTTTTTTTTTTGGCTTATCTTCTTTCTCCAAACTACATTTCTGAAGTTTGGTATCTTCACCAATCTGTTTCTATAGAAAGAATTAGTGATTCTAATATGCTGTACCAATTGCTGGCCACTGATGTGATACTACAATTCTCTCTCTACAGTTGTCAGATGATTTTTAAAATAATTCAGCCACTCAAAAATGTGATGTGGGAAGTTCAGTTATATACGTGTGTGTGTGTGTGTGTGTGTGTGTATATAACTTTTTAATTCTAAAGAACATTTTAATGCTTATATTATGCGAGTCTACCAATGTTCATTTTTTAAAATAATTTTTATTAAATCAGTTGAGGTGCTATTGGTTAGGAAAATTATATAGGTTTCAAGTGTACAATTCTATGATACATTATCTGTATTTTGCATTGTATGTTCACCATCCAGAGTTGGTTCTCCTTCCATTGCCACATATTCGAGCCCCTTTTCCCCTTTCTATCACTACCCCCCCGCCCCTTACCCTCCGGTGATTACTAAATTGTCATCTGTGTCTATGAGTTTTTGGTTTTTTGTTTGTCTTGTCCATTTGTTGCTTTCAGTTTTATATGCTACATATTAGTGAAGTCATATGGTTCTTGACGTTTTCAGTCTGACTTATTTCGGATAGAACGATAATCTCAAGATCCAGGGTTTGTTTTTTCTTTCTACCAATGAAATTTACCTTTTAATGATTTTGCAAGTAGTTTGTTGAAACATCAGTCCAATATTATATATGAAAATAACATTTATTTCCCCAATGGCAAAAGGAAGGGGATCAGGATATCTAACTGAACAAATTTGACATTTATTTTTCTGGATGAGAAAATGTCCTTATAAATAGAATTTGGAGAGGACTTTTATTTTGCTCCCTGACTGGCAATATAAAGACCCAAATTTAAGAAGAAGATGCCTCTCAATTAGTCAAAGCCAATTTTCTAAGGAAAAGACTTCTTTAAATATTTGAGAGTTTTCCAGTACATATGTACGCCTTCAGAAGTAAACATAGTGAGAATACTAGTTGAAAAATGACTTCTTATTTCAAATGAGACTTTTATTAAAAAAAAAAAAATCTTCAAGTACTTTCGCCAAGGAATTTTGACAGTGCATTTTGAAAATGTTTGACAATGGTAAAAATTTTCTTTTGATAATGCCATTTATGTAGAGAAAAAAAAAAAAGACAATGATATATATATATATATATATATATATATATATATATATATATATATATATATAAAGATAACCAAATGGAGGGCGTTCATATTAAGAATGTTACATTTATAATACCCATGAACTATTATTTGTTTTCTCTTTACCAATGGGCAATTCTAAGGTGACGTGAAAACTACAAATGAGTGGCCCCTAGGCCGAGGTCTTCAGAGGAGGACCTGCAATATATATATATAATTCAGTAAGTATACAAAAATAATATATATATATATATATCAGTAGAGCTCATGAATTAAAGTAGAAGCCTGCAGCCCATGCCTAAAGATTCATTAAAAAGTCAGAGATTAAAAATAATTTCATACATTTCTGCTGAAACAGAAGCTCAATACTATACTGTTAACTTAAATTCGGAAGGAAATCTCTGTCTCTACATTTCTTTTCATGTCTCTGTCGCACCGCACTCTGACTGACTGCAACTATGTAATATTGAGTTTCTGATGATGTAAAGAATTTCCAGTTCTGCAAAATCACAACTGAATGGGTAGAGTTCACTATCTTCTCTTTAAACTTCTACCACTGTTGGCCTTTTCTCCGTTCCATGTGCCCCAAACCCTCAGTCCCCTGATGTAATCATTTCCCCCCTATCAGTGCTCCCTCTCCATGGAGTGAAAACATCATTCATTTATAATTTTATCAATGCCAGCTTCTTTGTTCTCTATCTTTTTACCACACCAAATGGGCAAAACACCTACATGTTAATTAGTCAAACTGTTTACCATTCAGCTGGTGGAATACAAACTCATTGTCTCCAGGGCATATTGGTCACACTCAATAATCCCTAGCAACCTTTCTTGATTTCTCTATTCAGTTGTTTCATTATCCATTCAGCTCTCTATCCTGTTCTCTATAACAGAATGCTAGCTGACCTGCGAATGTTCTTAGATATAATTCAGTAAGTATACAAAAATAAACATTCGCATATTAGATACCACTCTGAAGTGGTAACTTAATTTAACTCTAAATTTTCATTTTTTGCTACATGAGTAAACATAACATTAATCTTTTTACCTTAGCCTACATCATGCACCCTTATAGTTTACTGGGTTCTGCTTTGACTCTCATACATGACTACCGCTCTGAGATGTAGCTCGTACACTATTGATCCTTAGTATGTGCTGTTTGGTCCACATCTTTCTGATAGGCGGTTTATGCTCAATCACTGCAACTTCTGGGAGACATGCCAGCTCTTTTTCTCTCTTAATTGTCTAGTTCAGGGCACAGAGTAAATATTGAATAATGCTTTATATCAGTCTGGGACCTGTGGGAAACTTGACCCCGGAAAGCCATTCCATTGTTTTACAGCTTAATATGTGCTATCTCCATTTCTGAGCCAGAGTTTGTAATCAATATAAAGTGAAAATCTATTATTCACAAAGACTGTTAGAAATTCCATCAAAAACCTTGGTTCACCCTAGTACTGTTCCCACTTTACAAGATTCTATACGTATTTCTGTAGACTCTTTTGATCCCGGATTTATGTATTCTTCCCTTTCCTCTCATCTACAACTCTAGAAAAGTCCAGACCTCCTTCTTCCATGTTAGAGGAACACATGTGTCCTGGGTTGTTAAAGGATAATCTCTATGTGAAAAGGAGACATCAGAGATCAAATTTCTCTCCTGACCAAATGATCAACAGTTTAATAGTTTACTGTCACCAAATACGTCTCCGTTTGGCAAGAAAAGAGATGATATGATACTTACATGTACGCCTCCCCGCAGCTCATTGGCACTCTTTCTGAATGGTGCTGACTCAGACCGAGGCGCCAACTTTCTGAATTCACTCCTACTCCTGCTCCACTTCCCTCTCCATCACATTTTTAATCTAGTCTAATGTTAGAGAAAAATTACTCTGTAAGATGACTCAGTCTTATGTGCTTATGCTTAGCCTTTATCTTTGCAGCTACATATACAAGGATTTGTATCTTTTGCTTTCTTATTATACAGCTAAAAACTTGAATGTAGTTGATTGCCTTGGAAGGTTCTGGCTATCTCATGCACTTCTCATGTGACTATTTCTTATCTACCCTTCAGGTATCACCATAGTACATCTTCTCTGGGAATATTTTTCTGTTGCTGACAGACTAGTTTAGATGCCATTTTTGGAAAAGTTATCATCCTGATTTTATCCCTATATAGCAATACTTTTCACACAGCTAGCATTAAATCTCCACTTTGTGTTCTCTCTTTCTTCTCCAAAACACTATAGATGGCTTGCAAGCAGAAACTATGGATTTTTCTTCCTTGCATTGTATAATTAGAGGCAGGACTTAGCACAAAGCCTCCCCTTGTAAACATTTTGAAATGCATGTTGAACATACACTATTGGACTTGACTAATCTCATTGACTCAGGAAGTATGGTATCTGTATGCCTATCTGGCATATGTGGACAATCTCTACTCTTACCATCTCTAAGTATCAGAGACATATTGTGAAAATTCTGTTATTAATGTTTTTGTATAACCACAGTGGTATGCATTCTCTAAAATGGAACATTAAACAGCAGTGTATCTACTGACTTAAATAAGTAATCTAAAATATATTTTGGATCTCACCACAAACAACTTTCCTTACTGTTAACAGCATTTGAGGAAAGCACATCACAAATACACTTGGCTGTATAAAACCAAGTGACAGTCTAATTTTAGGTCTCAAGATACAGTTATAATAATGTACTTACAAAGAAATGTTTGGTTCCCTTAAGGATTGGTATGCAAACATAATTTGATAGGTGTGAATTTAAATATCCATGTTGTACCCTAAGGCTTGTTTGTTATATCTGTTGAAAATGTGTAAACCTAAATTGAGAAAATGATGAAATAGAAGACTTAATTATTTTTGATGTGGATGGTATCTATAAATAAAATTATAACCAAGATATTAGCCAATCAATATAAATATATAAATAAACATAATCAGCTACTAAAAGGCATTGAAAATAGTCTTTCCCTTCCCTAATGTCCTAGACAAAAAAAAAAATAAATAAAGATTCAAAGACATTCTAAATTAGTTTGACATCAATAAAAAATGCTAAGTCCTATTTGTGATCTGAAATGCAGAACTTACCAGGGTCATAACTCAGTGTATTAATATAAACAGTCCTTGGCACTACAGAGAAGGCCCAGTAAGACAGAGACTCAGTGAGAGGGGAGCCCAGTGAAAGGTGGGCCCAGTAACAGCATTCTCCACATTGAAGCAGGCACCCTAGTGACATTACTCTTCTGCATTCGAACTGCCAGGTACCCCCCCACACACACACACACACCCTATGTAGATTCTCTTTGCAACAGGAGCAGTATTATACTTCACAAATTACAAGTTCATGTACGTATAACATATAAACACTTATAAGTAAGGATGAACGTGTGAAAGTTGACAAATTATTAAAGTTTTCCATTTTTAGATGAATTTATTTAAAAAAAGATACTGACTTGCTATAAGAAGCAAATATTAATAAAGTTCTAGCATTATTCCAAAATGTTGAGATCACACTTTTTTTTTTTTTTTCAAAAGCCTATTTGGCATCCGTAATGCTGTCGTTCAGGTAAAAGATATTTTAAAAATCTCTGAATACTAGGGAAGTAGTTCCAAATGATTATCATTTACTAGTTATGGAAAACATACTCACTTCATGAAAAAAATCTTTATGGGAAAAAACATAAATAGTATTGACAATAAATGGTCATTTTGAGAATGAATTGACTAATTTCACATACTCATTCATTGAGATAGTGAGGGTGGTCTAAGGTGATTCCTCAGTATTATTTAATACCTCCAAATAATACATTCCAACTCCTTATTAAGCACTTATAAATAACTAACCAAACACACATATACACCCACATTGGAGAAGTATGTCTTTGATGAGGATGTCAAGGACTAGTAGTTTTCAAATAACGTTGGTTCCAGTGAATTTATTTTAAATTTTTATTATCTCCAGACTTTTAAGTAGTTCAGAATCAGTTTCAATTGTCCTTGTACCTTTTTAGGGAAGTCAAGCCTTAACTTCTACAAATGAAGAGCAGAATGTGAATAATACTAAACATCTTTTTCAAATCAGTTTTTTTCCAAGTATGAATGGTGTCTGAAACGTTGAAATTTCAGTAAGTGTCTTAAATACACATTCAATTTTTACGAGAATCACAATTTGTTTTTTTCTCTTCAGATATCACTTCACTTACATAAGCAAGAAATACAGAATGTACTTAATGCAGCACACATATTTTTAGACTGTAGGATATTTCTTACAACTACCAGAGATATAATATTTAGTTATCATTTTGACATTGTCTTACTAAAGTATTTTTATCTAACATAGCAGTTATTATAGATATTCCTACATGAGAATATACAAATTGAAAGTTCAGAATTGATTTTAGTCTCCCTCGTAATCTTTTTGATTTGCCCTCTAAGGAAGAGAACGAAGTAAAGACTTTTTATTTTGCCCACTTTCCTGGAATCTAAATCAATGACTACAGAGGAGTTTTCTTATATTGCTACAAAGCAGAAAAAAAAAAATGCTTTAAGGAGAGTGCTTTGGTGACAAGCATGAAAATAGTAGATAAGAACCCTAGAGATGTGACTTTTCAGATATCATGCCCAGGTTTGTTCCCTCCTAGTCCAAACTAAACATTTTGCAATGCTAACTGTACTTTTGTTCATGCCCCCCTTTCGACTAAAATGTCCTCTCTAACTTCTTTCCATAACAAAATTATTATCCTTCCTATGCCAACTTTTCTATGAATCATTTTAGATTCCATTTTTTATAACTAAATACCCCATCACTGTAGCTACAACATATGTATTCAGGTGGCATGTTATTAAGACAGATTTTTATGTTTATTGAACAATTATAAGTAATTGTTCAACTCTTATTGTTCTGGACACATTTCAGATTCTTAACAAGCAATAACTAAATGATGATACTTGGCCTTGAATGTCAAAGTAAGGACTTCCCTCTATTCTAAAAACAGTTGAATCAATCAGGATGTTAATGAGGTGATAAATAAGCATCAGGCTCATATTTAAGAACAACTCTGATAGTGAGTAGAATGGTTTGGATAGACATAATGGTTAATGTGCAGAAACAAACTAAGAAGCTATTTCTGTAATTTAGGAGAGAGATGATGCTAAATTGGACAAGAAACATGCCTGTTGGAAGAGAAGGCAGTGAATGGAATTAAAATGCTATTTGTGAAGTAAAATGATAGTGTATGATGATACATGAGATGTTTGTGGGGGTGCAGATGAGGTAGAAATAAAAGGTGATTCCTAGTGTCTAGAAATGTCTGACTAGATTAATTATTATGTCATTCATTGAAGTAGGAAATTACAGGGGAAGGCCAGATTTGGTTTTAAGATCATTATTGTAGTTCTGGAATGCTAGGGTTTTGGTGCCTTAGAGCTATCCAAGGAGAAATTCAAGTAGACAGTTGGATGTACAAGTCAGAACAGAGGCATTGGGAGACCTAACACATGTGAGAGTCATTGAACTAAGGCAACTTTGTGAAGACCGGGTGTCTGACAAGATTGCCTAGCTTTGAGTACTGGGTGAGAAACAAAGGACAGAGACATGAAAAATTGCAACAATTAATTGCAACATAGAAATTGCAACATAGAAAAAAATAAGCCTTCAAAGGAGTTTGAGAAGAAGCAACTGGAGAGATGGGAGTAAACATAGAAATAAATGCACTTTGTCTCAAAACTTAGAGGAAAACTATTTTTGTTTTGCTTAAGAAGAGGGTTTTTTGTTTGTTTTTGGCGTGGTCAGTGTTACTGAATATTCAAATAAGATAAGAGTTAAATATGTTGATTGGAATGAGTGATAAATGAATCTTTGTAAGGGATTCATTTAGAGGACTGAGGGTAGGAAAAACCTAATAAGAAAAATCTAAAGAAATGTTAGAAAGTTTTTGTTTTTTTTTAAAGTGTACAGAACTTTCCAAAACATGTGGTTAAATGGAGGATATAGACCTTTCCATTATTTATTTATGTAAGTGCATGGAGGTTCTGTTGACATATCCCTAAGGAAGAGGATAGAGTAACTCTCAGTCCAGCAAAATATAACTTTAACCATACTACATTTATTAAATTTTAAAAATAAAGATCGTATCTTTTAGAATGGCGTATTTACCAGGCACAGAAACAAAGAATAAAAAGCAAATATTACCATTATCTCTCCATGAAAGGCTCACCCTGGCCAGAGGTTACCGTATTTTGAAGAAACCTGAATTAGGTATCTTAGTTTGATGCCATTAAATATTTGAATGTTATTAACTTCCGTTGCTCTCCTGTTCTCACAAAGCTATCTTTATATCATGTTTGATTTCTTCCTTTCTTGAGAGAGAGGGAATACATTCCTGTAAGAACTCAATATTTCAGTTTCCTTCGCTGTTCCAGTTCTCTTCATAGACTAACTCATCACCATTTTGATTTCATACATCACTCTTGTGAGTTTCGTTAATGACAGTTTGGTCTTGAGCAATGAACTTGTTCATAGTTCACAGATTTCTGCGTATGCAGACCTAAGGGCAGGTTCTGAAATCCAGTTAATATACTGAGGTGTGCCTCCCACCACCCCACCTCACTATGGTGAATTGATGAGTGAAAACCATTCTATGACATGCACTGCTCTACATTAACATCTCTCATTAGATATAAGGTTTTCTTTATCTCCATTTTCACATTTACAGGTCTGTAGCTCATGTATCTTTTTATGTATTTTGTGGGCAGATATCATTTATTTTCCATAGCATGTAGCAAATTGCTCTAGACATATTGACTACTGAAAATAAAATAAAAAATTTAAGTGTTTGTATAATTTTATAGATATGAATTTGACCATAGGAGAGTATTATTTGCTTGGCAGCAAACTCTGTATTTCATATGCACTATCTATTTACTTATTGAATTCTCTTGTTCTCAAAATTAAAACCCTGAGGGGCAGGGTATTATTGTGAATATGATATACTTTCAAAATCTGGGGCTTTAACTGATAGATAATAGTTGAAGATGAAAAGTTCTGCACTGTAGTTCAACATTTTCACAGAATTAACATTCTTCTAAGGCATGATAACTATGTACCCTCAAAAAACAGATTGCCTATAACATGCTCTATTTGTGATGGGATATTAAAAACCGGCTCTTATAATTTTTCACTCAACACCACATTTATAGATTTGTTTCTGCTGACAGAATACTGGAAATGTAATTAAATGTTTAATTAAAATGGAAAATAAAGCCTTGTTCTCAGAAATTCAGTATGGCCCAAAATATAGCAAATGTGAGTGATTATGTATCTCAAAAGCATGTACACTGATTTTCTACATGTATATATTTTTCTAATACTCAACTATAGTTACACTTGTATATTGCAAAATCCCCAAAGCTAACTGTGCATGGTCATCACAAAAAAAGATGGCACATCCAGAGTTCATATAAAGTTTAGACTAATATTTATATATGGAAAGTGGTGAAGATTTAGCTATTGATGGGATGTGATATTGATCGAAATGCCCACAAAAGGTATGTCTACACAAGGCTTCAGTCCACTTTTTATTTTTCATAAAGGACCAGATAGTAAATATTTTCAGCCTTGTGGGCCATACGGTCTTTGTCAAACTGCCCTATTCTATTGTTGCATCATGAAAGCAGCCACCAACTATTATCAAATGGGCGTGAATGTGTTCAAATATATCTTTATTTATGAACACTGACGTTTGAATTTCATATCCAATTTTGCTAGTTTTCTTACTTGAATTTTTCTTTACCATTTAAAAAAAAAAAATTCTTAGCTCACATGCCCTACTAAACAGGTGACAAGCTTAATATGCCCAGACAGCCTTAGTTTGCAGATCAATGGTCTATATACACAATCACCCACATGCATGCACAGGCACTTGCGAACACCACAAACACACCATTACTCCACTTAGGTTACACTTCAATCTAGTCAATAAATGTCTTTGATCTTAGCTCCTGCTATTCTCTGCCTTGCTCATTCTTATCTATTTACTCTTGTTCATTCTGGTGTTTTGTTTTGTTTTTTTCCTCTTTCATGAACAATCTATCGATTCTGTGTTTTGAGTCATGCTTAAAAATTCCTTCCACATTCAAAGATGTCATAGACATTTAACTAATTTTTCCCAGAATTTTTAGGTGTTCATTATTATTATTATTATTATTATTATTATTATTATTCAATAAATTTGTCATGGATAAATCAACTCAGTGCTGTGTTTTCATGAAAAGATGTCTAATCACTCTAATCTTTTAAGCATTTGCTCCTGGAATGTGTTGTCATATGTGTCAGATCAGAATCGAGATTTATTTTTTTGTTGCAAATGGTTAGTCAGTTGACTCTCTGCTGTTAATTGAATAATCCATTCTTCCCTTTTCTAATTTTTAGAGTCACTTTGTGACATTAAATATTGCTGTCTTCTGTTATCTGTTTCTACATTGGTTTCCATTGCATTGAGTCATTTCTTTACTTATATATAAATTACATTTTACAATTTATATTCAAAATCTATTTGAAGTTTATAGGTCAATCCAGTATGACTTCCCTGTTTCAAAATCGTCTTTGTACCTCCAGGTAATCAATCTTGAAATAAAATTGACATCATTTGCCAACTTTGAAAAATCCTGTTCAAATTTTGGTTGTAGTTTTGTAAAGTTCTTATTTACCTGAGAATTGACATATTTAATGTATCATCAAAAGAAGAAAACTTATCTTTCTTTTAGGTTCTTTCAAAAAATTTATAATGCTTTCTTATGAATATAACACATTTCTTTTTAAATTACAAAATATCTTTGTTGAGATTTTGAAAAGGAACTGTTTGATACATTATATTATTTTTGTATTAGTAGCATATCATATTGATGATTTTTTATGTATGCAACAATTTTATCATGTATAGAGCAACTAAGTATTGTGTTTCATGGAATATATGTGAACCAATACTATATCTTAAAGCCAACGTAATAACTAACCAAGCATTTATTTTTTTATAAATGAACAAACAAAACAGAAACAAAGTCATAGATACCAATAACAAACTGAGGGTTGCCAGATGGGAGGAGGGTTAGGGGGCTGGGTGAAAAAGGTGACGGGATTAAGAAGTACAAATAGGTAGTTACAAAATAGTCACCAGTATAGGGAATACAGTCAACAATATTGTAATAACTGTATGGTACCAGGTGTGTATTAGAGTTCTCAGGGATTCACTTCATACATTACATAAATGTCTAACCACTATGCTGTACACTTGAAACTAATATAAAATAATATTGAATGTCAATGGTTTTTTAAAATAATTTTTTAAAGTTCATTTTTTAATAATAAAATACTATTTGTTGATTGAGGAGTACATAAAAACAGTGAAGTAGAAAGAGAATAAATTCATATTTTAGCAATCTGAGTATTATACTTAATTTCTTCCAATGTTAATTTTAATGGATATTTCAGTTGTTTTATTATGGAAAATGTAGATATTCTCATGGTTAAACATTTTTCACAACTCACAAGTTTAAATAAGAAGAAAAGTTTTTCCTCTGAATCCTCTTCCCGAAGGAATTCCTATATTTAATTCTTCTGGTAGATAACATAATTATAAATTCTACTAGTAGATAACATAAGTTGTACTCACAACTTACAAGTACTTTTTTATCTATCAACTTTCCCCCATTAAAATATAAGGAATTTAATATACTTAAACCATTTATTTCCTCCTGGCCCCTTCTACTCATCACCTTTGGTTCTTTTCGCCAATGCTTTTATGGCTTAAATGAAATATATACATATATATACACACACACACACACACACACACACACACATATATATACATATATATATATACACACACACACACACACACATATATATACATATATACACACACACACACATATACATATATATATACACACACATATATATATAATTATATATAAAATGTATATATATATATATTTTTTTGATTTCCCAAATCTATTTGCTACCTATTGATGACTTGCCCTTTATGAAGATAAAGATCTATATATTTATCCACCGTCTATCTCGCCTCTCCAATTCTGTTAGTCATATTATTATTTTGTGTTATAAATTATTTGGTATTACACTGATTTAGTATCTAATTATTTTTCTATGCTTTGTGAGTTTATTGAAAAAGAAAAATCACTAAATAGTTTCAGTCCTTTTGTGGAACACTGTATTGTTGGAATTATTGCTCAAAAACAATCTTCCAAGTGTCAATTCAAACTTGTTTAATCATAAGAATAAATTAATGGAAGGTTTTTAAATATCCACATTTCTAGGCAACTACACTGAGGAATCTGATTTAACTGGTCCAGGGAGACCCAAAAGTAGTCTTACAATGAGGAAAGATCAACTTAATGATTCCTTTGTCTGGATCTACTCTGTGGCCAATATTTCTTGTGTCAGTTTCTTCCTTTTGTTTATTCATCAATTTTTCATTCTTTATCATTTTGTTATAGTATGATTTCAAACTACTTTAATGAATATATCATTTTATGTTTTGAATATATTTATATAAACATATATATTAATATATACATAAAACTCAGGCATAGAAAAAATTTCTGAGTTTTTCCTCATGTTTAAATATATTTGTCTTGCCATTATCTTTGATTGATAATGGCAACATATATAATGCTAGATTCAAGCATCTGTTCATATTAATCTTTATGTCTTCTAGTATTTACTGCTGGTGAGAAGAAATCTAATGTCACTCCTATTTTCATTCCTTAATAGATATTCTACTTTTTTTTTCTATTTGGAAGTACTTAAATATTCTATTTAGTTCTGGCGTTTTAAAATCTCACCAGAAATTTCCATATATATATATATATATTCGAGATTTTAAAATCTCTCTCTCTCTCTCTCTCTCTCTCTCTATATATATATATATATATATATATATATATATATATTTATTTATTTATTTATTTATTTATTTATTTTTGCATTTAACATTTAGTGGGCTATTTCAACTTAAAGATTTATATTTTTCCTAAATCACGGGGTAATTTTATTTGTTTTATTCACCTTTCAAATTTATTTTTAATTTCTTTTTTTTTGGCATTTCTAGTTAGATAGCAGAATTTTATATATCAACTGTTCATCTTTCTATTCATATGGTCTGTCTCTTTATAGTCACTTCTTTAATGTAATAAAGTTTCAGGCTGTTTCTTCTAGATGAACAACATGGGTTTTGGTTTTTGGTTTTTATTTGTTTGTTGGTTTGGTATGGCTAGTCTCTTATCTTGCCCATCTATTGGATTTGTGTGTGTGTGTGTGTGTGTGTGTGTGTGTGTGTGTGTGTGTATAAATGCATTCTATCTCAGAGTGAAAGAAGGTGTATTTTTTTTTTTTTAGATCTTCCTTTAATTTTCATGTACAGGCATATTTACATGGCTTCTGTGGTCTTTGCAGCACCTTCTCAACTTTCTTTTCATGTACAGAAACCAAGAAGATGGGTCAGGGACTTGTTCAATTGTCAAACTACAAGTTTTATATTCAGATGCAATAAGATGCAATAGCCACAATGCTTTTATTATTTTTATTTTTTATTTTTTGTGAGAAACAGACGACGCCTTTGGAGGCTGTTGCTGGAGTCTGATGAGAGAGGATGTTGGCTTGGAGCAGTGAAGATAGTGAAAAGCAGGTCAGTCAGATTCAGAACACATTGTGGACTTGCTGATGGATGAGAAGATTAAAAGTGAGAAATCAAGGACACTAAGTAGCATATTGGATCAAGAGCAAGAGTGAAATGCTTGGCTTTAGATACAGTAGAACGATCATTGTAATATGAAGAAAGATTGAGAATATAACATATTATATGCAAGTAATTTGATAAAGTTTCTGAGAAGACAGAAATAGTTATTTCGTGGTTATTTCTGTTTTGGTTCTGGAATTGTATAAGGTCACTCATTGACAGTAAGAACAGAAAACAATGCTGTAGGATAGAATAGAGACAAGCATTAGAGAAACAGTTGTCTTGGAAAATTTAGTTGGGAAATATAGAACAATTACTAGGAAAAGCCATTTGTCTATTTGAGATGTCTGTTTTAAACACAGAACAATTTCTACAGTAGTGTGATATTTCTCTAGGAACTTAAAACTGTAATTGAAACTGTTTATTTTCGTCTTCCATGTAGAACCCTCCAATACAAACACACAGTGATATTTGTGTTGTAATTTTCATAAAAGTGTACATGACTTCTGTGGTCTTTGCTGCAGCACCTTCTCAACTTTCTTTTTTATTTTTAATTAAAGTTTATTAGGGTGACAATTGTTAGTAAAGTTACATAGATGTACAAGTCTATGATACATCATCTATATAGTATATCACATTGAGTGTTCACCACCCAGAGTCAGTTATCATTCCATCACCATATATTTGGTCAACTTTCTAAAAATGGGGAAATATTGTTTGATTCCTTTAAAATGGTGTTCATGCACATTCATCTTTCTTTCCACATCCTAACGTATAGGTGCTCTGATTTCATATAAAATCAGTTAAAATTTGGTAGAAGCAACACTGAAAATGTCCTAAAATGATCAAGTTCACAAAAATGAATTTAAATGTAAAAAAGTGACAATGTTGCAGGAAAAACACCGAACAGATGAATGGCTTCTTTTTGCTGGGTATCCTTTCTGACTTTTTCTCTGTTTCACATACTCACTGTTGTGCTTGACAGGTTCTGTGATTGGCAAACCAATCCCCTT
Source organism: Rhinolophus sinicus (assembly GCF_036562045.2). Classification (NCBI taxonomy): domain Eukaryota; kingdom Metazoa; phylum Chordata; class Mammalia; order Chiroptera; family Rhinolophidae; genus Rhinolophus; species Rhinolophus sinicus. The sequence goes on from NC_133753.1 coordinate 186,362,353, forward strand.
TATCTCTGGGCTCTGATTTTTGTTCTCTGGTACTCTGAGATAGAGAAAATTTATATCTTCTCTGAACAGATTGTGGACAGAAGCAGATCCCTTCGTTAGTCCTGTCTTTTACTTCAAAGAAGTAGGTAATCGCAATGGCACCAGGTGTCAACAAATGAACCACATTGTTATCTCCCCAAATCTCACCCTGCTTTTGTTTTGTAATATGTTCTCTTCTTTAGTGCACTAACATTTACATTTAGGAAGAGGCCATTTATATGCATATATTTTGGTAAAATCATAATAGGAAGTGAGAAGTTGTGTCAATTTTTATCGCTGCTAGTTACTGAGTGTATATAGTGCACCAGATACTGTAATGGGTGAATTACGTAGGTGATCTTCTTCAATATATTTAATCACCACAACTCAAACACCAGAAATGTACAATTACATCACCAAAGATGAGCAAACTGAGAGTCAGGGCTTATCAACGTCAACACACCAAATAAGTGGCAAAGGCAAAACTGGACCCAAATTGATCTCTAGTCAAAGTCTACGTATTTTTCAATTTCTCTGGGGGTCGGGTGATGGCATGAGATTTTACAGTAAAGATCTCTGTTGTACAATATATTCAATGAAGTTCTAAGGGAAATTCGGAAATCAGTAACTAAATGGGTTCACCGTTTTTTAATACAAAAGTTATATAATTGTATTCCTGTTTTGTGAGGAGTAAAATTTAAAATGTAGTAGAAATGTACTAGAAAGATTGATGGGACCTTAGAAAGAAAAGATTCTGGCTTAAAGAATGTAATGAGAAAATCATCAATGTCAGTAATGACTAGTTAGTAATGATGGACAGAACATATGGTTCGGGACAATATGTATAAAAGTGCCAAGTATGATATGTGAATATTGGATGCTTGAGGAATTTTTAGATAGGCAAACCAGGGTGATGACAGTTCTTTTCTGACAATGCTTGAGGCCTAAATATATGTTTCAGTAGGACTGAGTATTCTGAGAATAACCTAACCCTCCTTATAGTGTAATGTTGCCACTCTGAGGGCCAAATACTGAACAGGGCAATGAATTTAAAGCCTGAAATTCCACTGTTCTCCTGAGCTCATCATGAAATTCTTACACTCTGTGAGAATTAAAAGGACTGGACTTAATACAATGCAACAGCCCTACAGAGAAATTATTTCAGCCCACCATACACAATTGACTTAGAGAGAAAAAAAGAAAGAAAAAAAAAGAAAGAAAAAAGAAAAAAAGGAAAAGACAAAGAAAAATAACACAAGACATCTTAAGATATAGGTAAATGAAATCCCTTTAGATCTAACCAATCTTCCTAGAGTCCCAAATTGACACTGGCAATATGAAATTTATTTTGAACACACTTTTCAGACAATACTTTAGAGACACTGTTCTCTTTTTAGCTTGTCCTGTTCTTGATGGGGTTCATGGCCCCTATAATTTTTTCTTTGAGTTAAACATAATCAGGCTTGATGTGATGATCCAAGTTTTCTTTCAGGTTAGCAGTAAAAATAACATTTAATATATAACAGCTAACTTTACTATTGTGCATTCAAACACATATACACCCACATTCAGTGTATGAGAAGGTGATAGAGTTTACATTTCAATTTCTTTCTTTCAATACAGTCTTTAATTTCCTTCATGAATAATTATACATCCTTGAAATTTAGAAATCCTTTTATAAAGCAACTCTGAGTAAGCCAGGAAATAGTAGAGTATAGCTAATCACACATTCTTGAATGAAAATAAAGCTTCTCAGACATTAAAATAAAACTAAAAAATAAGTATAAGTTTTCACTCATCAATTTGCATGCTATAGAATATGCAAATTTCTAGTATAATAATACTTAATTTGACCTGTTTTAGACTTTTTTTTCCATTGTGATAAAAGTTATTGAGTTTCCATAATTTTGTATTGCCAACTTGTGCAACTATGAGAAAAGTTCAATTTACTAATCAGTAATATAAAGTTCGGATTACTAAAATAACCTTTTAAAATCATATACAATTAAGATTTACTAGTGTTTCCATTCATCTCTTCTGATTTATTTTAAGTATCATCTCTCCCCTCTCACATCCCATCTGTTCCTCTCTCTCTCTTTCGCTCTCTAGTCCCCTAGTATGTCTTTATCATTCATCCTATAGAAATGTTTTTCTCTTGTCCTTTACAGGCAGTAATGGCTTCTATAATTAGTATTACTGTCTGTAGATGACTCGTGAAATTATGTCTCCCACCCAAAACTATTTCCCAAACTGCAGTCTCATCTTGCTCGGTGACTCTTGTATAATTTGTCATGATCTCTAGCTAACACCACAGTATCAGCATATTCCAATCTGAATCTACTAGGTTTCCTAACCAGATATTACTCTTTCATTTCCTCCTTCTACTAATGACAATGACATCCCCCCCCCCCCCGCCAGGACCACACTTAGAAACTGATTCACTCTAAGCTTCATTATATTATGGTTCATTATTTCTCGAAGTATCTACAATATGGGTACCTTTCCTTTTTCTATTCTCGTATCAAGTTAAAGGCATTCATTATGTATTTCTGGATTTTAACTATAACATTGCCATTGCTTTTTCATCCTGTAATTCATCTTGCAGAGTGATAACCATGATGTAGTCAATATATTTTGGTTATCTATTAAGTCTTATAAAGTGTGGACTGTGTCCCAACCAGACCAGCTTCTTCCTTATAGTGGGCTTGTGTTCTGATTTCTCTGTTCTTTTTCCATGAAGCACAAAAACTTCTAAAATGTCCCCTACCACCTCTGACCCTCTCACAGTATAGTTTAGTAGCATCACAATAATATGACATTTAAGCACATATGTTAATTGCCAGGCATCCTACCTGCCTGATTAGCAAAAACTCAGGCAAGCAATGATGGTGGAATGCTGTAGACTAAATGAAGGTGGAAGAATTTGAGATAGAGATTAATGGATAATTCGAGGATTGCCAATAAAGAAAGATGAGTTGACTCTGATTTATGGGATTGATAGTAGTGGTGAGTAGGCCTGCTTCATGAGGATACAGCCTGCATAGTCTCTCACAAGGTGCCACAGTCAGAAAGGACCCATGCTGCTTTAAAGTTTGCTGTGATAATCTCAAAATTTTTAATAATTTTTGAACATGAGTCCCCCTGTTTTCATTGTTCACCCTTCATTTAATTGTACAGCTGGCCGTAGTGGTGTGGACAAGAAAAACATCAAGACTAATGCCAGGATATTTTTTGAACAATTGTGTGTATGTGCACGTGTGCATGTTTTATCAACTCCATTCTCCACCTCATCTCAAACAAGGTACTATTAAAAGTAATTTATCGAAAATTTAATATATTAAAAACATTGTCCCTATATAGTTTATAAAGTTTATAGTGTTTCATTGCATTTTAGTGATTTCTTTCTAGTTTTTATTTTAGCTTAAAGCGAGAGAATCTGACTTACTTTTCTTTACATCCCTCAATAGAACCTATTTCTTTGCTTTCTATATGATCTCTGCATTTTCAGCAAACATATATAGTGTATATTTGCATTCATCTATATATACATATAGACATGTGTATGTGTTAATGTATATACATATATAATGGATTTGTATATAAACATGGATATATAAATTATACACATACAAAGCTATAAGCATATGTATAAACACAACATTTTTGGCTAAACATCAAAAAAAGAAATATTGAAACTTGACAAATTCAATTTTCTAAATGTCTTCCAACTGAGCTTTAAAACAATTTAAGACCATTATATTTCTCAATTAGCAATAAAATACTAGGGGGATGGATACGGACAGAAAACTATGGGAGAAAAACAAGAACAGTCAATAATCATTTAGTAATCACATGAATAGAAAGTAAAACAATGAGATAATAATTTTCAGCTATTGAATAAGTAAATTGCAAAAGAAATGTTCTTGGTCAGGAAGAGTGAGGAACCAACTAAGCTTTTACTCTTCTCTAATGGTGTTGAGGAGCATTAAGGTTATCCTGTGTTCTGAAAAATGTTCATATGTTTTGCCTAGTAGTTCTGCTTCCAGGAGTCTACCCAAGTGCAGTAGTCAGAGATCCAGGAAGAGACTTATAAACAAAGATGTCCATAGAAGCATTATTTATAATATAAAACACTTAGAAACAACATTAATATTCAGTGATAAAAAGATTAAATAATATATATATAAATATATATATATATATATATATATATATATATATATATATTTGCTGTGCAATATAATGCAGGTATTTTGTGAAAATGTTGGAGAAGCACATTTAATTGCGTAGAAATATCTGATATATTAAAATTTAAAAGACAAGATATATTCATCAGTTTTCCACATGTCTCATAAGTTGTTCTTACGGGAAACATTAATAATAGTAAGTTTAAGAGTGACTGTGTACTACTGACCTCTCTGGGATGACATTCGCAAATTAAATATAGTTCTGAAAATAGGTCAACCCGAAGTTCTTATTAATTGAACATTAATGAAATAACCCTTGTTTTATAAACTGAGATTATAAAAAATGATTTTAAACATCTGTCTCTTTTCTGGTACTATAAATATTAGATATTGTGAGCAGTATAATATTCACTGGATGGTTAAGAATCTTACAATACTTCAGGGTTTTCAAAATGTCTATATTCATTTTATAGCATCAAAGAGGTAAGTGCAGAGAGATATGGGAGGCTGAACTGAGCGAGTGCTGTACTCAGGACATTCAATGGAAGCTATATTTTTTCTTTTAACATAAAGATCCCAAGTAAGAGTTTATTTGTGATTTTCCTTTTTCTACTACAAAATGGAGCACAGAAGCAAATATGATTTATTTAATGAAACTTACTAAGCACTTACAATTAGGATTCAACTAACCTTTATTCAAAGCTTTTTATATACAAAGGACTGTGCAAGACCCTTGTGCGTGTAAAACTCAAGGATTGTGACAGCTCTGTAAAGCATGGTTTTCCCACATTAAAAGTCAGGTAGCATGTTCAGAGAGGAAAACAACCTGGTGAAGAAAATCTGTATGTAATATGAGTGGTAGACGTAAGACTTGAACCTATGTCTTCCAATTCCAAAGCATAGTTATCTACACTACAACAAGCTGCATTTAGACAAACCATGTGCCAGGTGCTCATTAGTAGCTGCCATTTAATTAGAGATGTAAACATATAATATGCAATAATATATATCTAATGATAAAGGAAGCAAATTTATTTACAAGGTACTATATACCTAGTAGTTTTGTAAGCATGTTATATATTTTAACATATTCAGCCCTCCTAGAGAGCCTAAGAGATCGATCATATTGCTATGAACATTTTCCTGGAAAAGAAACTAAACACATATGATTAAACACATATGACTTCCAAAGTTTGTGTGCTTCTGGATTCTGTGTTCTAACTACTATGCCATATTGCCTCTAACTATAACACAATTTATCAAAATGAGATGACGGCAGACGTTTAAAAGTATTTTGTGGCCTCAAAAAATGTAGGGACTAGAGAAACCTGTTGGAGCAAGTTTCTTTCTCAGAAGAGATGACCTTTGTTCTTAACTCTGAAGGATGGATAAGGCAAAGGGGCAACAGGGAAAGAAGGGAATGGTAGTCATCCCATGGCTGAGGGAGAAAGGAGTTAGAGATGATATTAACTTTGTCAACTAAATGAATCACAATGTGGCTAACAAAAATAAAAATTCATTTAAAAGGATGAGAATTAACTATAGTCTTCAGAAAAATGCAACATTCCAGGTCAATTTTCAATAGTTTAGAGTTGAGCAAGATCCTCGCCACCTGCATTTTGATGCTTGTTTTTATTAAGGATGCCGGTTTACATTTACATTTTTGATGACTGTCACGGAATTGATTTATACTGAAATTATTGTTGGTAGAAACCTCCAAGTCTAAGACTTCTCTCCACTGCTATATATTTAATACATTCATGCTTTAAGTTTCAGCTGTAGTTCTTCTTTGTTAGATCTGATAAAACCCTCAAGTTTTCCAAGACCCTTAAAAATGTTCCCGTTCTTCATGCAAATATGCAGGCCCTATTGTAATGTAGGAAATTTCTATGGGTGACTTCGGTGTTCAAAGTTTTGATAAAAGCAATGATCAGAGGAGGTTTGAAGTCTGAGTTCTGAAGCTTCCTGCTAGAAACTTTCCCCCAGATAAGCACCTTGACGTTTCTAAACATGTGTGTATGGTGCTTTAACCAGTTGCTACACCAAATAATTTTACTAAAATTTCTCCATATGGGCTATAATGAAATCATGAGAGATATAATAATGACATACAGAAAGATCAGGTCGTATAGACTGCCCCTATTTCTTGTCTAGCATGTCTGTCATTGAAGCTATGGGTTTATTCTAAATTACATTAATGTGAACATCTGATACAGACTCAAATGACCCCACTATTTTCTTCTCTTACTGGTCCGCTCATTCCTTTAATAAATCACCTTGTCATGTTGCCAGGTTTCACATTTAGTTCTATTATTTTTAATTTATGCACGCCATGTTCAATCAAGTTTGAAAGTTGTGAACATGTTTGCTCGTCTTTGGTCTCACTGCACTATTTTATTCTCACCACATCTTCAAAGTTTACTGACAGTATTTCAAGTATATTTTTCAAATTCCAGTATGTACGTTGTGTAAGCTTTGTCCAGAAATTAATTATTTAAAAATAGGGTCCATCTATTAGTAAATTTTCACTTATCTTAGTACCCAGTATCCTCATTCTATCACTTATAGTCCAACAAGTACCAATGTTACAGATGTCAAATGTATATATACAATAGAAGTTGAAGGGCTTAACTTTTTCTTTTGTCTGTTATCAATACTACCTATTAGATCCAAACAAGTATGTTGGTTCTTTAATATCTTTTAAGCACTGAGGAAAACTGAAAAAAAAAAAAAGGGAAAAGTTCGTTTATTAATCTAATTATTACTAGTGAGGAAATAAGTACTTTTTAAAAATTAATTACACATATGCTTAACTCAGATATTTTTTAACTCTCTTCTTTATTGCCCTGCACCAATATTTTTCAGTACTCTGCAATTCTTAATCCGAAGTGTGATAGCAGAGTGAGTAAAGGTGAACTTTATTAGGTCATCTTTAATCATACAGTTAGAGATAATAGTTTTATGAATGTAAGTGTTCACTTTTGATACACACACACAAACACACACAGAGGGTGACAAAAAATGAATACACATTTTAAGAAATTAAAACAGTATTAAAATTACACTGATGGTAACCACTCAGAGCACCTCTTGTAACTGCAGAAGTCGAATGTCACTTGTATTCATCTTTTGTTACCAGTATATGTTGCGTATTACAATTTTAATACAATTTTTTTCTTTCTTAAAATGTATATACATTTTTGTCACCCTCTGGGGATATAGATAAAGATTTAAATATAGATATATCCGATAGTACTTATTACCTAAGCACATAAAATAAATAGCTGTAAAGCAAATTATGCAGTGCTTCATGTTTTCACCAGTTATTTCTCTTTACATAAAATAATCAGATAATTTTTAATGTTAGTATTATAATTTCAATAATCATTTCAGTTAAAAATCAACCAGGGTATCATGTTTGTGTGGTTGACCATCCTAAATGCTGAATTATCACCAAGGCTACCCCTATATTTGCTTTACATTTCTTTATTTAGTTTTGAAAACGTTGCATATCCTCCTGAATTTCCAGGGTAAAATTGAGCATGAAATGTTATCTGAAGAGACAATTTCCTGAGTCTGTCTGTTAGGAAACAATCACAGTTTAGCATTACAATTTTGTCTTTCTAGTTCCTGTAGTCTGACCAGCATCAATCGTATGCTGGATGCTTCTCTGTCACCAGTGAAAATGATTCTTATAACTCTTCCAAGGTAACATAAGTGGGTACTCGGGATCAGAAATGTCCATAGTTTAAGTTTCAAATATTAGCTCTGTAATAAATTCTGCTGACTGATACATTGTCCAGTGTTTTGAAGTAATCTGACATAAGGAGAAAATAAAAACCTGTCTACCACCTGGCTTTCCCCAAGCAGCATGTTCCACATTGGTTCACTTTCTTCTTTTTACGCTGAAAATACTAGAGATGTACTAAGTGGCTGACAGTGTCATCTTTCTATGTCTAGGGGAAGTAGGTGTGGTTTCAGAATAGCAAACGTCAGAAGCCAGTTAAATCCAGTGCACATTGCATCATTGGGTTTGTGGAGAATCTAGAGCCTTTAATCTGAGTACAATCTCATGGATAGGAACACCCCTTGGTGAATGACTTCTTTTTCTAGAAATGGATTGTATTTCTTGGTCATTCTGACAAATCCCTCCGCATGATCATTCCACTCAGGAGCAAGTGCCTGTTGACTTCCATTATGACTGTCCACGGGATATGCTTATTATGGTCTTATCCAGGGAAAACCACAAGAAAGGCTAGCAAACACACATTTTGTTTTCAAGGGTATCCCCAGGATGCTCGTTACTGTTGTCACAGCAAAAGCTTTAGTAGCAAGCTGGCAACCATTTTATTTCATTCAACGAGAAGAAGCCAAATAAATGGTTAGACTTCTCTAGAAAAATGTCATGACGTGAAAAATTTAAAATTAAACGACATGACCGCATACAGACCAAAAGTGCTTTACATCCCCTTTACTTTTTCATAACGGTGCTTTCATTTGTGCTCCCAGGACTTCATCAACATAGGCACATTCAAAACGGATTATTTTCAATTATCAAAAACGAATATGCCTGATATCTGGGACTATGCAAGAAACATCGCATATAAATCAGAAGCTGCATGAGAAAGGATATACAAAACATAAGACGGCATTGGCTTCTTATCCTGATGCTGTTGTTTCTGTTCCACTTTTTCCCTGAGAGTTTCGATTCTGGAGATTTCCAAATTCTAACTGATTTCTAGCATCTTCCTTAGGAGTAACTACACATTTAACTGCACAATTCTTTCACAATGAGAAACAATCCAATTGGAGTGCTTCTTTCATTGTTTCTGTTGTTTAGTTTAATCATACCAAACCCCCCCAAAATTTAAATCCCTACATATTTCACATCGCTCAAGCTAAATACAGTCAAACATAGCTCTACTATATTCAGAACATTTCCTCCTGGGCCCTTTACATTTCTTTCAAGGTCCACGTACCTGATCTTCTCAGTCTCTTTGACTATTCTTGAGGCAAGAGAAAAGAGAGAGATGATTAGAGATTAACAAACCTTTATTAAAAGTTTACCACAGTTGTACAGATTTTCATTAACCCTCACAGAGACTTCCTGTGTGAGAATTACCTTCTAGATTTTAGACACAAGCCTCCTGAGGGTCAGAGAAGGGAAATGGGTGTTATACAGGTTCAGGTATGGAGGAAAGTTCTAGGCAGGATTTGAGTCCTTGTCTTCTTACAGAAAGAGCACCTGTTCCCTCCAGCATACTACCCTTAAGTCGTTTTGTTCCTTTGAATCTCAATCTGGGCATTTATGGTATCAACTAACCAGAGCAAGTAAAGCTGCTCTCTTAGTGGTTGCAGTAATTGAGGGTCTTATATAATTCTAAGTATATCTGCCAGGTGATCCTTGGAAGAGCCATTCAATCTAGATAAACACCTACACTTGTTTACCACTACTGTAAATGGGGATGCCCGATGTTAATGAGTGAGTGTGGCATAACTTTGTGTGTCCGGAGAAAGTACTGAAGTTATTCCAGCTGTTCACATCGATTATGAATACAGTCAATCAGCTCCGGAATATCCCTGTTATCCAAAGCTCTGTACATTGCAAATCATTTTAATTTATTCTAGATTAATAAGAGGGAGAAGTGTGTGTGTGTGTGTGTGTGTGTGTGTGTGTGTGTGTGTGTGTTTGCCTTTTCCTGGCACAAGCAAAGAGGGGTAGGAAAGGCATTGCAGTTCCTATTCATCTTCACAAATTCAATGCTGACCTCCAAGGGAAAGCTCTACCTCATATAAACCCTCCATGTCTCGAACACTTTGGGGCAAAGCGATAAAGGGCATCACTCATGCTAAATCTCATGGCTACCACCGGACTAGGGATCACTGATGAATGAGGCAGCAGTTGAATGTTTAGCAGGCTGTGACGACTTTGCACAGAAACAGGGAGATTTATTACCAGCCTGCCACATCAGTGCCTGCCCTGCCTGCTTTCCCTCTCCTTCCCTCCTGGTGTCTTCGCCCACTCCATCTGACAGTCAAACCCTGTCTCGCTCCGCTCCCCAGTGTTCCCTCCCCAGCAGAGAATGACAGTGTAAATTGTCACGGACTCCTGGTCATCACATTTAAAGAGCGGGGGTACTAAAATGATGCCTTTGGTCCAGCGTTTATATTTTTATTATTATTTTGTTATTGTTATTAATGGCATTGGTTTCCACATGACCTTGCTCGGGGAGTTAAAGGATGTTCGTTCTGCGTGCTGTAGAATTTGTGTATCTCCCGAAAGTACGCGCAATGGAGAGAAAAAAAGAAGGCGGCAGTGGGAAAGGCAGCGAACGGGAGAGCCAGGGAGGAGAGGAAGGAGGAGAGACAGGGAGAGAAGAGGATCAGGCGGGCAAGCTCTGCCAGCCAATCAGAGGCGCGCTCAGGAGCTGCAGAAGACGGAGCCGGGAGCCCGGGGCTCGCAGGAGCGCGGAGGCGAGTCTGGGGCTCTCCGAGGACTGGAGCAGCGTGCCCTGAGCTCTGGGAAAGTCCCCTCCTTGCTTCTCATGCATTAAGTTCCTTTCCACCAGTTAGGGCAAGTCAGCCAAGGTAAGGCTTCAATAAATGGCACTTTACTCTGTAGTGACATTAATAATTTTTGTACAACGGGGCTGCTGATCCAGTTCTGAGTCGAAACAATATTAGGTGAAATTTTCCTCTCGGATGGATTTCACAGTATCTGGTGCAGATGGGAAAGTTGTAGCTAACGTTTCGTAAGCCTTATTGCTAGAATACATTTAAAAAAAAATTCTTATCCAGGAATGTTGTCATAGCCTATGGAATGCGAGTCTAATAATCTGGCTGGTCTCTGTTTATGTTTATCTGTGGATGTGCTGTTATCTGCCCTGCCCCTGAGAAGTTGGAAAGATACTCTGCAAGGTACATCTGAATAATGATGGCATCGAGATAAGCTGTCATGTATGTGTGTCTGTAAAAGTGAGGGGAAGCACTGTCAGAATAGAAACAGGGATGTTGAAATTGAATTTTTGATAGTGCTTTTTAATTATTGCCTTTCCAGTATCCTCTAAAATTACATGATCTCTGAGCACCGAAGCTGCAGCAAAGCAAGGCTCATTTTCTCTTTTCTTCTTTCATTCTTTCTTTTTCCCCCCATGAATCACTCCCATAAATGCTTATTAAAGCTTAAGATGAAACTTTTACTTGTAAAGGGCACTATAAATGATGCATGAAAAAGAATTAGGTAGGCTCCTGTGATCAGCAACATACTTTATTTAGTATATGCCCTAATGTCTGTTAACTCTGATTCATTCCCCGTTCTTAACTTCCTGAACATGATTTGTTTGAGTGTGAAAATAATTATTTGGTCAGCATTTTCATGTCTTACAACAAAGTAAAATTATGTTGTGTGCATGTTGATATGCCTCTGTGTGTGTGTGTGTGTGTGTGTGTGTGTGTTGTGTGTACAGACGTGAGACTAGGAAAACCTGTCATATGTAACAGGTGAAAAAATAGAATTTTGTTAGCTAGTTATTAAAGCATTTCCTGTATCAGTCCCTTTTGTATTTCATTAAATATTAGATAAATCAATAGTAAATGCCCCTTGCTACTTCCCTGCTAGAAATGAAGAAAACTAAAAGAAAAACCTTAGCTAACATTATTATGGTCTTCCATTTGCTCAGGTGATGGCATCAGTGCTTTGAGCTGAGGGAGATAGATCAGAAAAAGATTGTATCATGCAGCCAAAAAAAAAAAAAGAAAAAGCCAAAACAACAACAACAACAACAACAAAAGAGAAACAGAAAAAAACTATAGGCTCTGACTATTTTGGAACCTTTATTTTCCACTCCAGGATCACACATAGATTTTTCAAAATGTGGTCTTTCCTTCTCCAGTGATTGTTCTCTTTTTAGTGGATCTGTCTTTTCAGAGAAAATATTTAACTTGAAATCAAGAGTTAGAGGTCCAGACTACATATCGTATGCACCTTGTTGGATGTGGGAGGAGGAAAGAGGATGGATGTGATACTAGTAGAGAATTTGTTCTGTAGTCTTAACACTCTGGTCCAAGCACCAATTATCATTTCAGTCTCTTTCAAGCTTCCTGTTATGTATGTAATTTCAGATTTCCTGATAATAAATTAACCTAGTGTAGGTCAAGCCATTTATTTACTTAATAAGACATTCATTTAATGGGCCTTGGTGATAAGTATTTTATAAGCCATACTATTGCTGATGCTTTTTCACAGGGGTAGCTAACTGAAGAGGAGAGGGAAACATAAATTTATACTAATAGTCAAGTTTGATCTCCTATCCTGATCACAATGGGAGGTAGAAAATGAGGATTTGCTATTTTAGATGCAATAGAAATGTCCAAAATGAAAATAACCCTATAGCAAAGGAGAACATAACAGTAAAATGAAGGTAAATGACAAGAAACTCTAGCTGTAACTCTCTATCCAGTGAATGTGGAATATAATTAGTTATAGCAGTTGCAAGCATGACCAATAGCAACTAGTGCTTGAATAAAGTCTATACATTGAGCAAATATTCCTCCTGATAACCTGTATCAAATAGATATAGTGAAATCCCGAGAATAAAAACTGACTTAGTCCAAGTTTACAAATTCTTTATATGAAGGATGCTGTATATAGTGAATATAAAGTAAAGTTTCCATTTGGCTTAAATACTATTCTTATGCTTTTGTGGATTTTTTTGTGGACTGTTGAATATAAGCCTCATGTTTACAAGTTTCTCATGTATTTAGATTGCTGATGATTAGAAGACTACAGTATCCCTTATATATTCACACCCTGATATAATTGCCTTTTAGAATCTAAACATGCATGTGCACTTCAACAGCTACAGGATAAAATCTATTGAATGATGGAACTGGAAAAGTGTTCTGTTCTTCAATGTATATGTAAGCTGCCCTGGAGTTGAGTGAAAAGTGAGAAAGAGATTGAGAGATTAAAGATAGAAAGTGTCCAAGGTATTCTTTTGCCTATTTTATTTTATTTTATTTTATTTTATTTTATTTTATTTTATTTTATTTATGTTTTGTAAGTAAAGGACTTCAAACTCTTTAATTTACTCTTGATTTTCTTTTCCTGTAGTTGCATTATACATGTCTATAGAACTATATTTTACGTTAGAGCCTTTTAACCTTGGTGCCATTGATATTTGGGTCTGTATAAGTCTCATGATGGGGGGTAAGGCTGTTTTGTGCTTTGTAGGATACCTAGCAGCATCCATGTTTTCTACCCACTAGATGACAGTAGTAGCACCTCCATATTGTGACAACCAAAAATATCTCAAGACATTGTGAACTATTCCCTGTGGAGGGATGCAAACTTGTGCCCCACTTCTATTGTAAACCAGTATTCTAGGAAAACCCAAACGATGTGTACAGAAAATGGTCATGCGACACACTGTTTCAGTAGGCAACTTCCAGTAACACAGTTGTTTGGGTACTCTATGGTAATTCGCCTTCTCTTGATTGAATGGATTTCAACTTGTAGGTGGTTCATTAGGTCCCTGACACAGAACTGTGGAAGAGCTAATCAGTGCTTGTTATTTTTGTTTTTTTCCTGTAACGTGAGAGACTGAGTTGTATATTATCACATACCATATCTGATTATATAGTATATGTAGTATACTATGTATGATCATATAGTATATAGTATATGATCATATACTAACATGTATGAGAATAAAAGGAAATAAAAACTGGGAAAAGGAAAATGCAGATGTTGAAGCTGAAGACAAATTTCAGGTCCATTTTTTTTACTAGGTGAGCCTTTATTATAAATAATACATCAAAGGTACTGATTCTCTCTACAATCGCTTTCCCTAATTTTTGGAGTATGTCTGAGGGGATGTTGATGCTGTTAATTCCATGTGCTTGGAGTAGTTTATGATGTTCAAAGGCTCCAGAAATAAAAGGAAAACACTTTGGTTTAAAAAGCATAGTTCTGAACTGGTGGAGATGGGAAAAAGGACAAAAAACAAAACGAAACAAAAACAACAACAAAAAAACAAATAAGCTAAATGATTTGAAAATATGGCAGAACTTGGATCCCACCATGGATTACTTGTGCCACATCACTTGTATCATAGTCAATTTTTCTTCATCTGCAACGGATATAAGGATAGGCATTAGGACCAAATACTACAAGGTGTTGAAATGGGTTGCACTTTATAAAGATCTACACCAATGTTGGTAAATTATCACAGATTCAATGGTTTTGATGATTTATTTGATGAGAAGTGACTCAACATGGTAAATCTTCCAGCTGTTCTAGGGTGGTTGAAAATCATCTGTAAGAAGTGGCAATATTAACTCAAAATGTTGTTTCATTCATGAACTAGTACATCTTCATTTTGAAATATGTGGTTTAAATTATGAATAAACCCCAATTTCCTCTCTTATTTCAATCCTTCCCCATAATACACACTTTTACAACTAGTTTAAAAATACAGAAATGTAAAATATAGAATGTACTTTGTATTTAACTCATCAAAAATAACCATTACTACCAATTTGGTCTGCATCTTAAGTGATTAAGAAAAAATAGTTTAATATGGTATCTACATATTTATAAAACGAATATAGATTTAAAGTTAAAGATAGTTATATAGAGATGCATACATTCACATAGCATATGTATACAAACATATTTAGATAAAATAAACACATTTTGATATGATAGTCAACTAATCTTATAGTATGTTCACTTTTCTGTGTTATTATATAGAGAATTCATGAATATTTAACAAGATCCAGTACGCTGTTACACACAAAACTGATATTTAACTCTTGCTCAATGTGAAGGACACACATTTGTTTACAGCTCTTCTCATTAGGTCAGGGTAATCTCAGAATGATTGATGCCCTTGCCATGTTGAATGTTATACATTTTGACTATTGCATATTTTTTTATAGATATGCTATCCTTCATTTAAGTAATCTGTATTTTTTTAAAAATGCAGTGTGGAGAGAAGGCAAACAAATATAATAATTTAGAATCTGTTATTGCTGATAGTGTTTTGACATGTAAGTGCAGTACAGTTTCCAGAAAAAGATTTCCAGGAATATAACAGTGGGGAAATGTAGAAGCTGGTATAAGAGGAACACTTGTTCTAGTGTATACTGACATACCTAATGTTATGTAGATAGCAGAAATGTTCTGTAATGTTCTGTAGATACCAGAAAATCCTGATATGTAAACTTCTGCATTACTGAGCTACATCAATTTAGAAACTTCTAGGTAATCTGAGAATGACATGAACAAAATTTGGTCCCTAAAAGTATTTGAGTAACATATTGAATAAAGCAAATATTTCACTTACCTGAGCTTGGGAGGACTATGTCTTATTTAATATTTTATACGCACTGCATGGAATATGGAAGATAAATGGCCAATAAAATAAATTTGGGTTTTGCAGATGCCGCCACTGAAAAAAGGAACTGAATTCTCATTTCCATTTCAGTTTATGGTCAGATGACTATAAGGATCTTCAAGTAGATATTTATTGTCGTTATATTTGGGCCTTTCAGGTCAATGTATGATTTATACATAACTATGCATAATCCCATGTGACTGGCAATTTCATTTAATCCCATTATTTTCTGTTAGTCTAACTGATACCAAAAATTTTTGTTTCTTTTTTTTTTTTAAAATAAAATATCTGTCTGGGTTAAACTCACAGTTATCAATGAGACTTAAATGAAGACAGGATGCCATTGAATCTCTTCAACGGATAACCTATTGAGTTATTATATTACAAAGAATTTTTGGAACCATATTGCTATTGGCAAAAATGTGATAAAACTCTTCTTGATAGTTATTCCTGGTGGAAGAGAAAATTAGTATACCAGTTTTGCAATCCATTGTCAGAGACGGGAAAAGGCAGATTCTCTTATGTGCAACTTCTGGGAATAAATCACTAGGAAATAATCCAAAGTCTGAAAAATGAAGAACCCCGTCAAGAAGTTAAAATTAATTTAAGAATTTTAATCAATCTAAATAATGATAATTTTATGGAAGTTGAATCTAATATATTAAACTTGATACAAAACTTTATATGTACTGTGATTTAAAAAAAAAAAGATTTCAAAGAATTCCATTTAGTTGGATAATGTTTTGAGACAAGAATGTTTATCCTCACTGATTTTTCTGTATTGTTTATATTATCTGTATTTTTAAATATGTGGAAAAAATACCTTCTAGCTTCAATGTGTGATATGATTTAAATGAGGCATGAAAATATAAACTGAAAATATTTATCTATGCAGTTTTGTGGCTTTTATGGAGAACTTGTTTATTGGCTGATTGTTTCAATCTATCTTAGCAATAGATGAGGAAGCCCTGTATTGTTGATTGAAAGGTAAACCTGTTCCAGAGTCCTACTGTGTTTCCCCAGAAATAAGAGCTAACCGGAAAATAAGCCCGAGTATGATTTTTCTGGATGACATCCCCTAAATATAAGCCCTCATGCGTCTTTTGGAGCAAACCTTAATATAAGACCCGGTCTTATTTTCTGGGAAACATGGTATTCAGTAAGATTTTCAATTTTGGTGATTTAAATTCCATTGGGAAGGGTGAGAATTCCCCCCTTTTGCCCTTCTTTAGCTGTTATGGCTGGACTAATGAAATTGATACAAGACTATATTAACGGGGGAGGGGGTGAGAAGGGGATAATTTAACACTTGCACCAGGAGAGAATCACGATATGATATTCAGATCATAAAATGAGGCTCAAATAGTGATTAAATTAGGCACCTTTTTATACTGTTTAAACAAAGAAACAACAAATTTGTGAGAAATTGACAAGACAAAGAAAATTAGTAAGCTGATTAGAGAGGAGTCTAAGCAAGGTTTGGGCTTGGGTAATAAATTGGGGAGGCATTTGGAGGTTTGTTTATACAGATTTTGTTCCACTCTGGCTTTCATATCTCTTGTGATACGGTTGTCCCTCAGCTTTCAGAAGCAGGAAGGGGACCTGTCACTTGGGAGATTTATCTCCGGCTTTTAGGGGGTAAATGAGGGAGGGCTCCTCCCACTCCTGCTGCTTCTCAGGTGATTTTAATTAGAAATAACCCATATGACATTGTGGGATGTCTTGGGGCAGCCTGCCTTGGGCCCCCGCACTACTTTTAGAAGATATATTTTTAAAACAAAGATAAAATCAAATTAAATATTTGGTTTTATTTTGCTGCATTAAATATTAAATTCACTTGTGAAGATGGTATTGTATTTGGGAAGAGAGATGGTAAATAAAGGGAAATAATGTATATTCCATGTAAAAAAGTGAAAATAGTTAAGGGTTTAAGTTAAAGATGGGATGTGGAACAAACATTTTGAAGACATGGGTGTGGTTTGCTATTTTAGCTATTATGGTTCAGAAACTCTCACTGAGAAGGTTACTTTGAATCAAGCCATGGCAGAAGTATAGATTATGAACATTGTTGATGTCTGAGAAACCATATTCCAGGGAGAGTGAAAAGCAAGAGCGAGAGTCCTTGGGAGGCACATGCCTGGCCTATTAGAAGAACTGAAACAAGATCGTTGTTAGAGTGAAGTGACAGGAATGGAGCATCACAGAAGATACTGTTAAGAGACAGTGGGGACCAGATCAGATCTTATAGATTAGTGTAAGGACTTTGGATTTTTCCTTGGAGAATCGAGGTGGCCCTGGATATTTCTGAGTAGAAAAGTGACATAATGATCTGATTTATATTTCAACAAGAAATTATGGACAGTGTATTGCAGTAACCCTAAAGAGAGGCCACTTACAGAGCTATTCAATAATTCTGAGAGGAGATGGCAACTTGCAGCAGAGTGAAGGCGATAGAAATAGAGAGAGAAATGATTGGATTTTATATTTATCTTGAAAATACTGCTGACAATACTTGATGTTGTATCTATATTTATCTTGAAAATACTGCTGACAAGACTTGATGTTGTATAGGGCATAGGGGTGGTGGGGGAAAGTGAGGGTAAAGGATACATTTTGTTTGTTGTATCCTAGAAGGATAGAGTTGCTATCCCCTGAGAAGGGAAAGGATTGGGGATAAGCAAGTTTGGTACATAGAAGGAGGGCAGGCAGTAGATAGGAAGACATGAGTTTCCTATATTTTTAAATTGAGATATTCTAGGAGGAATGACATGGAATCAGTTCAATATATAAGTGGAGAGTTCAGTGGAGAGCTGTTTACTGGAGGTAGAACATCAAAAGTTATCTGCATAAACTGCAGTTTAAGCAAAGAGATTTGTGAATGAAATAATGAAAATCAAAAGGGTCAGAACTGTGAGCAACTATAGGTTGGAAAAATGAAGGAAAAAATAAACACAATCAGTTGAGAAGCAGTAGCTGTTGAGGGAGGAAGAAACCCCACTAGTGAAGTATCTTGAAAGCCAGGGAAAGGTGGATTTCAAGGAAGACTCTGTTTCAAAAAAAGCATTTAAATTATTGAAATGGAAACTCCCAAACACATATTCAACATATACATTCTGGACATCTTTATTTTAGGTAGAAAAAATTAATTTGCGTAATTAAAAATAAGTTCATCTTTACAGTACCTTTTATATTATATAGTTGCTTTTTTCAGACTTATCTATTTATAGCAATCATTTTCCAGTCAATATACACCAGACAACAGAAACAACTGGCAAGTTTCTTGATGTAAGAAAAGCAAATATTGACACAAAATTATTGGCTTGATCATCTGTGGATTTTATTTATTAATAGTGTTTTGTCTTCTAATGTTTTTTATTAGCTTTACCTAAAGTTTGATGTTACAGTTATTGCTTTTCACATCAGACAAGTTAGCAACATAAAATACATCTCATTTACTAATAACTGAACATTTTTCTTCTTGCCAGCACAAAAATTATTCTGCAAATAATATTCTGTAGAAAATTTACCAATTAAGGGATGGTATGTTTTGCTTCACCATCCTACAAGTAATTTATGTCCAGCCTTTGAAGTGCAGAAGTAATACATTAAGAACCAAAATATAATTTTATGTGCAGTATGAGGTTACTATAAAGTTGTTAAACTGATCTGTAAGCAAATATGCAAGGTTACTACACTGCAGATTATTTGAGTGATGCTCACACCAATTAAAGAGTTTTTTCATACAACTGTTTCAGAACACACACACATACACACACACACACAATCTATGACTGTAATTACATTCTCTTTCTTAATGTAAGTGGACAATAGCGAGCTAGACTGAATAGTGCTTTATCAATCAACCTGTACTTAAAATATTTATAATCTCAGATAAACTAAGTGATGTTACTTCTGAAACTCAGTTTTATGAGAGAAGTCACAAAAATATCTTGAACAATTTAAATAATATATAAGTGCTGTATGTAATGACATTGAAGGTTAATGTGGTAGGCAAAATACTGGCCCTTAAAGAAGCCAAAATCCTAAGTCCTGTACCTCTAACCTGTGAATATATTATGTTCCATGGCAAAGGAAGATTAAGAATGGAGAAGGAATTAAGATTGCTGATCCGTTAACCTAAATAGGGGGATGGAAGTGGGAGACAGACAGGAGAAAAAGCGTGGATCAAATTTCAAAAATATAGAAAAATGAAAGAATGGAGTAAGGCAAATCTCTAATAATGTTTGGCTAATTACAGTTCTAATTAAGTCTTTAAAATGTCCCGTGGATATTGTTTGCTCTCACCTGACTACTGTAACTCTATTTAACACATGTTCCTAGGAATGGCAGTATGACTTGCCCACCTGTTCATGAGCCAATCTAGGTTGGGAAGCAGAACCTGAATGAGTAATACAGACCAGTCTTCGCTACTTGGGCATGTTGGTATCATTGGAGGCCCTGGGACAGATTGTCCATCGGAGTTTTATATTCTTGATCAGAATGCCATGGTCTAATTCCGCAGGCCCTGGCTGGGTACACAGAGGCAGGTCTGATGCTGAGTCACATGTCCACCCTTTATACATGATTAAGTGCTTTTTTATTTTCCTCTCGTGTGTTTGGCTTTTCTGATTTATTGTATCCATTCTATTAATTCCGTAAATGGTAGGTGTGCAGTGTAACAAGCCAAATGACAAGAAAGATTAATAACCTCCATTTCCCACTGTTCAATCCTTACTCAGCTGAAATCTCCAAAAAATATAATTTTTATCCAACTATAGCTTTCTCTATACACCTATAAAACATGTATGTGTAAACATATCTATATATATACATACACACACACACATACATATAGATAGAAGTATATGTCCATATAGATTTTTTCAACTTTTTAAGATAACTGTTATTATATTCACATTACAACACATTTTTACATCTTATTAGATCCTTAAAATCTCTACAGATCAATATATCCATCTGATTTTTCTGTGTCTTAATTGTTTGTCTAACTTGTTTTTAGCCTTGTTTCTGTCTTTATGTCCTGCCACACTGCATCTCTTTTGTCAGTCTTCCGTCTTGTCCTTCCTAATTTGCGTGTGTTCCTGTATTAGTCAGCTCAGGCAGCCATAAAAAATATTGGACTGGGTCCCTTAAACAATAGGAATTTATTTTGCACAGTCCTAGAGTCAGGAAAATCTAAGATTAAGGTGCCAGCCAATTTTGTTCTCTGGTGAAAGCTCTTTACCTGACTCATAGACAGCTACCCTCTCCCTGTGTCCTCACATAGCAGAGAGCAAGCCCCTTGGTATCTGTTCTTATAAGGGCACTAAACCCATCACGAGGGTCCTGCCCTCATGACATTATCTCAACCAAGTTACCTTCCCAAGGCCCATTTGCAAACACTATCACAGTGGGGATTAGGGTCTCAACCTAAGCATTTGGGGGAGGCACAATCTATCCATAACAATTCCTATTTCTTTTTTTTTTTCTATATTCTAATTATTATTATTATTATTGTTATATTTATAAACATCCTATTTTTTCCCTGCCATTTGTGATTCTAATTAGCATTCTAATCTCTTCATTCCCCTCCAGTCCTCATTCACTTCTTTCTCCAAAGGCACTTCATGTGAGTCCTAAGAACATACCTGAACAGTATAGTCATCTGTTCTTCTGAAACACTTCAATAATACAGACTGAATCCACACTCCTTCTCTGGAATGTTTCAGGCAGCAATCATCAATTAGACCCTTCTTCGAGTTAGTTTAAAGGTCATGAATATGGATTGACTACTTTGCTCACTCTATCCTTTAAAGCACTGTCTATTCACTCCTCTTTCCTATACTTATAAAGATTGCCAAAATCCATGACATTTTGTATTTTCTAAGATATTTAAAGATCATTTTTTTTTTTCCTGCTGGGCTTAGTGGATGTAGTATGTCAAGTAAATTTTAAAATTGTCTAGGAGATTTTAAACAGCATTTCTGGAAGTTTCACTAAGAAAAATTTACTTTGAGCCATTTGGCACTCACTTGAGTGATAAAAGAAAAAACGTATGAAATGACCAGGATCAATAGTGTATGACTATCCCTGGTTCGAGATTGCCAAGGCATGAATCACCTTTCAGATGAGTTGCTCACAGAGACTTCAAAGGCAGCTCTTGTATGACTCAGAAGATGTAACAGTTAGGAAGAGCTTGTTTCTGTGATAAAGCCTCCCACTCCATTTCCAGTCCAATGCTAAGGAGGATTTCATGTGTATGCAAAAAGGTATTTTTAACACAAATTTGCTATTGGCATGCTGGAAGTGCTGACTCCTCCAGAGTGTAAAATTGTGGCTTTCAGAACGAAGTAAACTAGGACACTCTGTCAGCATCCTGGAAAGGATACTTATTCTTTTACTAAGGAAATGCCAAACATTTAAAATGAAAAAGTAACACATTAACTCAATGAAAAGGCTAGATTGCTCTAATCGATAAACTCTACAAGCATAGTTTATTCTTAGCTAATACATGTTTATGTCTCCAATTTATTAACTACCAAAAAAAGCATTCTTTGTAAAACTTTGATTTTCTAAGAGACATACATATTTAAAATAACAATTGCTTCAAATCAGATTGTGTTTAATTGTTATTGATCTTTCTGCTCTACATATTCACCATAGAAAATGCCCTTCAGTTGTTCATCAAAGTATACATTTCCCCTACAAATCCCAGTTTACTTTTATGCATATTAAGTTTCCATGGAATGCCAGTACATTTTCTCCAACGTATTGCAGTTCATTCTAAAATACTACAGAAAGATATAACAATTTTGTGAAAACAAAGGTAGCACATTTTGGCAAAATGCATTTCAGTGGACAAAAAAAAGAAAAAAAGAATTCAGTATAATTTTTATAGATTATGGAGACTGGGCATATTGAAAAATTTCGGGGAAATTATCTGATGTATACTTTGAACTCAGATTCTGATTAACTTATTGATTTATTTAAATTATAGTTATAAGTTTTATTAATTGTACATGTATTCATACATGTACAATTTATAGTTAGCCTTGTTAACTGGAAGCCCTTTCTGGAACCTCTGAGGTTGGGCAGGTATTACTAACTCCATTTTGTATAAGAATAAGCTGAAGTCATAGACGTTCATAGACTTGCCCCGAGGAGCCTACATCAAAGAGGCTGACTCGAAATGGAGCTTCCCTGTCCTCTTCCATCTCGCATGCCTCTCCACAACCCAGATTCCACACCCCTTTGATGCTGGATCTCATCTAATGGCCTTGTCTCACATTACAATTATACAATTTCTAAACTCAGTGGAACAATTACTGTCTCGTGTCACCAGCACCAGATCTGTACACGAAATGGTACCCACACTCCAATTCCTTGTCTCTTCTCAGATTATAGTAAAGGAAGATCCCGCTATCGTCCACTGTGTTCTCAGGGTACCCTCCTGAGAGCCTCCCTAAATCCTCCCCTTAATTAGCTACATCATCAAGTCATCTTTCCCTAATGAGTAATTCCCTTAAGTATGCTCTAGGAACTCCCATCTTTAAAAAAAAAAAAAAATCTTAGACCCCCACTACTTGTTTAACATAGTTCAGTCTTTTCTGCAAATTACACCACCATTTTCACGAACCACAAAACTAAGAGGTATCCTTTATGCCTTCCTCACCCTTGTTCCTCACTTAAGTATCAAGTCCTATATTTTCTACCCCTAAATATATATTTAAACTATATTCACTACTTCCATCTCTGCTGCCACCACACTAGTTCAAGTCACCATGATCTGTTCTATGATGGTTTCTTCTAGTCTACTCACATCACCAAATACTCTCCTCAAAGCCTTTACCGTGTGAGATGTGATCAAAACATATGGTGTATGTTTAAATAAAAAAATAAAAATAAAAAAAAATATATATATTTTAAAAAGACACATTGGCATTAATTCCCCTCAAAATACTAGCTCCTCACTTCGAACACATTTACCCAATTGTTCTTGCCACTTTCTGATGCAGTTCTGGAAGTCTTCTTTTGTGAGTATCTTTAGTTGAGCTATCACGGTTACCTCGATGTCCTGAATGG
Source organism: Rhinolophus sinicus (assembly GCF_036562045.2). NCBI lineage: Eukaryota > Metazoa > Chordata > Mammalia > Chiroptera > Rhinolophidae > Rhinolophus > Rhinolophus sinicus. The sequence goes on from NC_133753.1 coordinate 186,386,039, forward strand.
ATTCAAAATGTTTACCATTCTTGATCATTTTGACTTTGGGGAAGAGTCAGAAGACACATGGTGCCAGATCCAGTGAATAACATAGATGAGGACACACCGTGATGTTTTATTTGACAGGATTGCTGTACTAGAAGCTATGTGTGACACAAGAGCATTGTCATGACAGAGGGTGAAATCATTTGCCTATTTCATGTCAATGTGTTGTTCGTGATCCATGATTTATGGCACACTTTGACACGCACTTTATCTCAACCATAGCGCACACCCAACTGACTGTACCACCAAGTTGAAACTTGTCACGCGCTGTTACTAAAGTTTGAGTTGCAGCTTCCCGTATGGAAGATCCCTGGCAGCAGCATTCACCGGTTTATTTGATCACAACTCATATACCAACCAGCAGAAACTTCTAAAGATATAAATCAGTAGATGTTGTTCTTCTCTTTCAAAACCCTGCAATGAATCCCAATTTTATGTGATCTGCTTGTATAATAAAAGACTAAGTTCTTGCCATAGCCTCTGAAATCCTATATGACCTCACCCACCTCCCTCTCCAACTTGATACCCACATATACCTAACAAGCTACTTTTTAATGTTTTATCTTCAAATATCCCAAGCCTTCCTGGGGCATTTGAACTAATTTGCTCTTTCTTTTGTCTGAAATGCTCTTTCCTCGTATTTTTCTATGGTTTGCTGCTCCTTTTCCTTCAGGCTTAATCTCATCCTATTAAAATAATGCCATCTTCCCTAAGATAGGTCTCTATCATTCCAGCTTATTTTTTCATGCTCTTCATTGATACTCTTTAGTAGTTAGTTCACTCATTTATTGTTTTTCTCACCTCCAAGGAGAAAGTAACCTACTTGAGCCAGGATCGTTGCTGTTTATTTATCTTTGGATCCCCAGTGTTAAAAATATTGCCTGAAATACAGCCTGGGATATATTCCAGGAAATGTAAGAGAAATATATTCATAGACTAAAATGGAAACAATACAGGCTTTTTATAAATAAACTTTTATTATTCAATTTATTGGGGTGACATTGGTTAATAAAATTACATAGGTTTCAAGTGTGTATTTCTATAATACATCACCATATATGTTTGATCCCCATAGTCTCTCCCTACCACTCATGCCCCCTTACCCCCTGGTAACTACTAAACTGTTGTCTGTGTCTATGAGTTTTTGTTTCTTTGTTTGTCTTGTTCCTTTGTTGCTTTCAGTTTTATATTCTATATTTGAGTGAAGGCATATGGTTTTTCACTTTCTCTTATTTTGCTTAATAACCTCATCAAAATAACCTCAAGATCCTTTCCATGTTGTTGGAAATGGCAGTCTTTCATCTTTTCTTATGGTCAAGTAGTATTCCATTGTGTATATGTACCACTTCTTTTTTATCTAATCATCTGTTGAAGGACACTTTGGTTGTTTCCGTGTCTTGGCCACTGTGAATAATGTTGCAATGAACATTGGGGTACATGTATCTTTAGGATAAATGTTCAGATATTTTGGGTAGATATGCAGAAGAGGGATTGGTGGGTCATAATGTAATTCTATTCTTAATTTTTTGAGGAACCTCCATACTGTTTTCCATAGTGGCTGTACCAATTTACATTCCCACCAGCAGTGTATGAGGGTCCCTTTTTCTCCACAACCTCTCTAACACTTGTTATTATTTGTCTTGTTGATAGTCATCTAACAGGTGCGAGGTGATATCTCATTGTGGTTTTGATTTGCATTTCCCTAATTGCTAGTGAAGTTGAGCATTTTTTCATATATCTGTTGGCCATTTATTTGTATGTCTTCTTGGGAGAAGTGTCTGTTCAGGTCCCATGCTCATTTTTTAATTGCATTATTTTTTGTTTTTGAGTTGTATGAGTTCTTTATATATTTTGGATATTAGCTACTTATTGGATGTGTTGTTTGCAAATATCTTCTCCCATTCAGTTGGTTGCCTTTTTTTTTTTTTTTTTTTTTTGCTGTGCAGAAGCTTAAAATCAAAAAGCAAACTTAAAAAAAAAAAAGGAAGAATACTACATATATAAATAGTGCACAAATCCTTAGTGTAAAGATGAATACAACAGATTCAACATACCCAGGTAGCTACCACTGCATAAAATAGAAGATTCCCTGCATTCTAAAAGCCTTCCATATTGTCTTCACAGTCCTTTCCCCTTCCTTAGCTATAACCTTTTTCCTGACTTCTTACAATGTAGATTATTTGTACATTGTATTTTATATAAATAGACTCATACAATATTATTCCATTGTCTTTGGCTTCTCATTATTACTTTTGTAAAATTCATCCAATTTGTTGAGTGAATAAATTGTTTATTTATTTTATTGCTGTTGATTTTTCCATTGTATGAATGTACTACAAGTTATCCATTCTGTAATACTATTGAAGAACATCTGGGCTGTTTCAGTCACTAATTATTATAGATAATAAAACTATGAACATTCTTGTGTTTGAATTCTGGAGAGCATATGTGCCTTTTGATTGTGTAGATACTGGGTGGAATGCTGTGTGTAGGGTACGCATATGTTCAGCATTAACAGATATAGCCAAATAGTTTTCTAAAATGGCTGTACTAATCTACACTCCCACATCATTGTATTAGAGTTACTTTTGTTATTGTCAGTCTTATTAATTTCAGTCATCCTGGCAGGTATATAGGAATATCTCATTGCATTCTTCCCTGATTATATATTCAATCTTCAAAGCAGAGTAAAATTAAAAGAATAATACAATTAGTATTTGTGCCCTACAACTGGATTCATCAATTGTTTTTATTTGCCACTTTACCATACTGATAACTAGCCATCTTTATTTTTCTGAATATGTGCAAACAATTTTTAGACATTAAATTCAGACTTTTAATTATTGGAAATTGAAAACTTTCTGAATTTACAGATTTGGCAATTTTGACATTCACTGAAAATTTTTCTTGATTTACTTTGTTTTCCAAGTAGAAAGGCACGATGCAATATTAATATATGTTCTGAGTATATTTATTTCAAATGCTAGAGAAACAAATTATTTTTGCAACTTACAAGGATAACATATAAATGAGAAAAACAAAGGCCATGCTAAAAATAAACAAGCTCATTCTTTTTGTTCATCACATTTAAAACATGAATCAGGCTTGAAACACCATTTGGCGATTATGCCACTATAAGGACAACAAAAGAATCGCCTTTTCTTTGTATTATCACTTTCTACTTAGTACAAAGATAGTTTTTGACCACCAAACGATGGTAGTTTGGACTCCAGGAAGCAAATGTTTGCATTTTTTAACAACTTACAACTTTCTCTTTTATGTAGCGCTTTTGGCATAACAGGGATAACCAAATTGTTGTACCACGCTGTCTTATGAAGGGAACTCTGATAACATTTAAACTCCGCATCCAACAACCTTTGCTAGGTGCATTTGATTTTTTTGCTTCCCCTGTTTATGTTTATCATAATGTGTATAATTTATTCTTTTACACCAGTTCTAGAATGAATGAGAAACTACAAACCATTTTTGTGAAATACTGGTTTAGCTATTGTTGCATTAAGAAAAGTTTGTTTTTAAGATATATACTTACAAATAAACATTTTCTATGTTGGCTGTATTATATATACTACCAACATACAAAATTTTTACTTTATTTTTGTCTCATAGATTTGCATTTTCTAATAAACATGCTTTGTTTTAATGTGACATGTTATCTTAAAATCATCATGTTAAGAGGTATTTCTTTAAGGTATTTTTAAAATCCCAAGCTAAGAAAGACATATGCTTTAAGAGTTAGAGATGAGATGACAACATTGCACAAACTTTAATAAACTATTTTGTCTTCCTGTAATAAATCACCTCATTTTCAATATGCTTAATTTTGTATTATAAAAAGTTATCTGCATTACTTGTGTATATCAACACATTCACTAGAAATTCTAATTAGATTGTTTTCACTATTATTTAAAATACTCAAATTGGTCTTACATGGAGACACAAGTTATCTTTTTAATGTGCTAGTATTCACTTCAAGATTAAACATGATTTTTAAAGGGTAAAGGAATTTATTAAAATTATTTTCCCAGCTAAGAATTTTTTAAAAATATTTTTATGAACTATATCTCATGAGTCTAGTGAGCTTGACATTTCAATTTTTATTCAGTTAGATCTTTTACAGTTGGCATCATTTTACTTACAAAACTACTTAGCCTTTTAAAAGAGAAAGTAATATGGTATTACTTTCAAACACGAGACAATGAGTTTGAGGGTTCTCTATACTATTTACCAATTTACCTAATTATTTATATTTATCATTTTTATTTTATTTTCATGTGTGATAGTAAAATAAAATAAAAGAAAAAACATGGTTATGTAAAAGTATAAAATGCTTAATGTATATCTGGGAAGCAAAGGTTATGCTATCATATTGTTAAATCTAATTTCAAATATCCAAAGGTCTAATATTTATTATTAATTTATTCTAAAAAGAAAGACTACTACACCATAGCAGTATCAATACTTTTTAGGAAAAACAATCTTTCGTCTTTGTTTTCTTGCTATGTATTTATAATATATACTATAATTTATTATTTGTTTATCCATTGATTTGCTTCTTCCTGTATGTCTCATTCTTGAGTCCCTTTTATTCTTGCCACCTTGCATCTATAAGTGTTCCCCAAGGCTCTTTTACTGACCATTTGCTTCTATCTATATATATTCTCACTCTCTTGTTCAGCTCATCGACTTTCATGGTTATTGGTCATGTAATTCATGACTCTATATATCTAGCACTGTCCTTTAACCTCTGCTCTGTTCTTTTATTTCCAGTAATGAGCAGACCTTCTCCAGTGGGGTTATCCCACTTTTTCTCTTAAGCTTATTAGGTATATAACACTCTGAGAATTTAAGTACTTACAATTCTCCAATTCTCTCTCTCTCTCTCTCTCTCTCATAGTTTATTAAATATTTAAAACACCTCTTTTGCGATCTAAAAATATTGATTTGTTTTTATAGTTTAAATGTGGTTTGACTTGCAAATTTTTGACTTTACAGTGGTGCAAAGTGATACACATTCAGCAGAAACCATACTTCATAGTTTCATTTCTGGTATTTTCTCTGGCCAGTGATATGCCATATGATACTCTTATGATGTTGGGCAGTGGCATTGAGTTACAGCTGTCCATCAGCCATGTGATTAAACAAAGGATACTCTGCAGTGTATCCATTGTGTTAGGTGATTTTGCCCAACTATAGGCTAATGTAGGCATTCTCAGCACCTTAGGTTTAGCCAAGTTATAATGTCTCATTGGTTAGGTGCATTAAATGCATTTTCAACCTAATGATATTTTCAACTGATGATGGGTTTATGGGGACACAATCCCATTGTAAGTAAAGGAGTGTTTGTAAGTAAAATATGCTTTACCTTTCTTGATTTTTCTGAGACCAACAGGATGTACTACAAAGAATATGAGCTTTAGAATTAGTCAGAAGCTTGATCGTATTAATATGGTCATCACTGCAGGCACATTATTTAATTCTCTATTTATAAAATATACACAAGCCTAACTGAAAGATTAAATGTTATGTTTCTAGCACAGAGCACAGTGTCTAGCATAGAGACGATATTCAGTAAAACATGGTCCTCATGATTTCTAGTTCAGCATTTTAATTAGTCTTCTGATTTTTCTGTTTATAACATCGGCAGCACCATGATTCCATTAATATCAAGTTTCTAAAATAATAGTTGAATATTCATTCTCCGATCTGTTCCTGATTCTGTCATTTTTGTTGTTAATGAATCTATTAGATTCTGTATTTCAATGGCTATAACTGGTCATTATTCTTTTTTGGTTCACAATATCTATTATTGCATTTGTTCTATTTTTCTTTTAATATTATTGTTTTTTCTTACATTTATTTATTTATTTATTTATTTATTTATTTTTTCTTTCGCAACTTAAGTGTTCTACAAAGCAAGAACAATTTGCCTTGTTCTTCAGGACAAATATCACATCATTAATTTATCTTGTCTGTTGTATTGGCCTGGTAGTGACTATGTTATGTGAATAATACAAATTTAAATTGGTTGGTTTGGAATTACTATACCTAATTCCATTTTGAAATTTAGGTTTGATACATAATGGATATATTGTGTTCTTTATTACCAACCATCTTTTATAATTTTTAATTGATTTTAAAATTGCTCACCAGGACCATGGTGACTTTAAATTGCTCACCAGAACTATGGATTAAATACATTTCCTTCAATATTCATTATGTGAATAAGTATGCATATAACTCTTAAGAATGATAATAATGCAGTTTTCTAATGGAAAAGGAAGTTTATACAAAAAAGCCAGTCATTGTTTGAATTCATGTCAATGAATAAAATGTTTAATAGCTTGAATCTCTTTATTTAAGAAAGAAGAGGAATTGTTTTTCCTTTTGAATGATGTAGCAGTTTTGCTACTTATTTTTAGACCTTTTGTTTAATATAGATTTGCTAAATATATCATGTTCCATTCTTCAGGTATAATATAGAGACAAATAATACATCTATAATATCTGATTGGAATTTAAAGTTATGTGTATAACTAAAGCAATATTAAAACATGATAAACTTTTCCCTTTTTTTAATCTAGATTTATGAGCTCTTAATCTTTTCTCTGGCTTCCATAATTTTTTAGATATTAAAGATTAAAAGTCCAATTAATATCCATAAATTATGACATTTTTTGCTTTCTGAGCAAGAGCATTATTGAATATGTTATGTATGTGTCATCATAATTAATTAAATAATATGAACAGAACAGCTGCCCAGAAATAAGAATACAGTATGTTTTCATGATCAGTTACCTCCACTCATGTTTTAAGTGTTCTTTCTGTTGTCTTCCATGAAGAAATGTCTTCCATTTTATATATAAATCAAATTAGAATGTGTAGCAGTTAGTTCAAACTCACAATATGAATTTTTTTTCCTGAAAACGCATCGCTTTTTTTATGATAGCCACATACCATCTATTCAGTATTTACTATAGGTTGTTGTCATTGTATAAAAAGAAAACGAAATCCTGTGTTCCATTGTACTGCACACACACTTCTATCATGTAAGTGTAGCTGAGATAGATTTAGCTGTCTATTGACATGGTTGGACAATACATCAGGAAATTCTGTTCTGCCTACTAACACTCTTTCCCCCACAACGACCCTCTCTTTCTAGTGTTTTTCCCTCCCTCTCTCTTTACACCTAACCACATTGGAAAGTACAACTACATGGTGATATCTTGTTTTTGTACTACCCCCACTAATCAGTAGAATAAAAAATATACAAAGAAGTCAATCCCTTAATTCTACTTCACCCATTCAACATCAGTAAGTATTTTGCTAATATATAAGGCTACTTGTTTCATTGTCTCATTAACATTATTTTGATTGTGTTCATCTTGATCAGGAGTTTGCTACACAATTTTTGAATTATACTAAAATCAGACACATTTCATCCAAAAGCATCAAGCCATTTAAACAAATTGTGTATCCACATGGTTCAGATTTAGAGTTTCTGAAATGTTCGGTAGAATTTGCCAGTGATCCTTTGGTTCAGTTTTCTGTTTGGAAGCTTTTGTTTACCAATTCATTATTTTTACTAGTTAATGGTCATTTCAGATTTCTGTTTCTTCCTGATTCCGTCTTAGAAAACTGTCTCTGGAAATGTTTCCATTTCTTCTAGTATGTGCAATTTGGTGGCATATAATGTTTCATATTAGTTTCTTATAATCCCACGTATTTCTGTATGATCAGCTGTAATGGCTTTCATTTCTAATTATTTTTATTTGAGTCTTCATTCTTTTCTTCTTTGTTAGTCTTGATAAAATTTTCTCAATTGCATCTTTAAAAAAAAACAACAGTTTATCAAATATATGGTGACGGAAAGAGAACTGACTCTGGGTGGTGAAAACACAATGTGATATATAGATAATGTATTACAGAATTATACACCTGAAATCTATGTCACTTTACTAACAATTGTCACCCCAATAAACTTTAATAAACAGCAACAATAATAAACAGTTTAGTTTTATTGATCCTTTCTGTTGTTTTGTTTTTTCCTGGTCTTTGTTTTATTTATTTTTCTCTGATCTTTATTATTTCCTTTATTCTTTAAAAGTTGTGCTCAGTTTGGTCTTCTCCATCTAGTTCCTTGAGTTGCAAAATTATGTTGTTTATCTGCTATATTTCTGACTTCTTAATGAGTTACTCTTGCTTGTCAGAATTGTGGAAAAAATCTGTTATGTTGCACTCCTCTACTTACATTCTCACGTGGAGAGATATTGTTATACTTAGTCACTTATATTCAAATAGGACTTATTATTCATTGTAAATTTCGAGAGAATTGAAGTTTTGATTTTTATAAAATGGCTTATAGCATTGTTACAGCAATTCTTTAATTTTATAGAACTCTATGTAAAGCAATACAGATTTATTTTTTAATGTGGTGTTGAATATGCATAAAGTATAAAATAAAGACCCCTATACCCCCCCACTCACAGATAATCTCTGTAAACACTGTGAATAGTCTCCAAAGCACATGTAAGTAGAATCAGTTTATTGTGTTACATATGGCTCAAATAATGTGTTTTAAATATTTTCTACCAAGTAATACACAATTGAATATTCCAATAGCCTTGGATATTTCAATATAATTTAATTTAATGTCTTTATCTATTGAATGTATATATCAAATGCATTTATCCAAACCATTATGTTTGGCTCTTTAGTTTATTTCTTTTGCTACTGCGAACATATCTATAGTCATTTTTGTTCATACATTTCTGCATTTCTAATTATTTTTCATAATGGGATTTCCTGAAACACATGAATATTCTTTCAGGTTCTAAATATATACTTCCATGTTATACTTCAAAACATTTGAAAATTCTTGGCATTACTTTTTGTCTTTGTCTTTCACACTAGGATCATCACTTTCTAACAGCATCTTTTATAACCGTAAGGGAAAATTTAGATTGGAATGAAAACCACTTAATAATTTTCATTCTTTAAGAAGTTTGTGAAAATGCAAAAATTAATCTGTGAAAACATACTCTGATACTTCAAGAAGCAAACTCGTTTTTTAAAAAGTCTTTATGAACGGAAATAAAGTCACGATTTTATGAAAGGAACAGTGTGATCTAAACCAATGGACGTATTGACTTGTCCATGTGAGATATGCTTATTAAGGCTTGTTGCTGATGTTTCTGGGTTTGTTTTACATTCAGATCTCTTAAAAGCAATAATCTGGGTCAATTTTAATTTTGATATCAAAACATAAAATTTAAAAATCTAGCATCTAAGGAAAGGCTGTGTCTTCCTTTGCCGTTATATAGTGTCAGTGAGTCATAGAAGCGAGATAATAATAAGCTCAATAATATCTTTCCTGCCTTGGTGAGTTAGATAGAAAGTCATATAATTTTAAATGGATTATGTATAATGAATACTTTAAATAGTATTCTCTGAGACTTAAGCATTACACAGAATCTCTTTAAAATTTTCCTGAGAAACATAGGATAATATGATCTGACATGGAGTTTGATACCAGACCTAAATATGTCAAATAATCTAAAAGGAAATTAATTTTCTGATTCTTCTAAATTATGGATTTATCACTTTGTAGATTGATTAGTAATGGATAATTAATCTATCCATTAAATATGATTTTATTACTGGGTCCACATTATATCATGTTTTCAACTTAACTTATAAGTGTTTGTAAATAGTAAATCTGACTTGCAAATATATTTTTCATCATTTAAAACTAGAACCTGACACTGATGTTAGTAGTATGAGACACAAATCAAGGTAACAGAATATTCCATAAATAAATAATTTTACACATAAGCATTTAAAATACAATTATGGAGACATTACACTCAATGTTAAAGAAGAGACCATACAATAAATTATGACAATATTGGAGAAATCAATTAAAATCTTACATCCTTAAACAAAGTGATAACATACAGGGAATCAATTATGAGAAGTAAGATTATAAAACAGAAAAAAAGAAATAACCATAATAGACTACTTATAATACCTGTGATAGGGCAGAATAATATAAACTTGAAAATTTTAGAAAAAAACATGCAGAGGAAATAATGGTTATGTTTAAAAATTATAAATTTAAAACTCTAAGGAATAAAACAAGAAAACTAAATGAGGCTAATAATATATTTAGTACAATCTTGATAAAGCAATACATTTTTTATGTTCTGTAATTATGATCTGTGACTATGATTATAAAATAACATTATCATATAAATAATGCATAGAGACATTAAAATAATCAAACAAAATAGGCAACAGATAAAACAAGAGAATGTAATTACAAATCATGTAACCACTATAAATCCCAGCTTTACATATAATTAATATTATTGAAATTATTCCAAGATATCATTTTTCCAAGTTTAAATTTGAAAGAAATAGAAAGTACAGTGCTGGTGACACTGTGTTAAAGAGGCCACACACCTACATTGCCAAAGATATTCTTAAATTTGCTTTAACCATTTGGAAGGCAATTTAACAACTGATATTGAAAGCAATACAATGCATAAATACTTTCCACTTTCAGAAATCCGTCTCCAAGAAACAGCCCTAAATATGAAAAACATATGTTTAAGACACGTGTACTTATTATAGTCATGAAACAGAGGAAATAAACTAAGTGTTTAACAAAATTTAACGTCGTTTAAATCAATGTTAGATAAAATGTTATAATCACTTGGAAAAGGCTTAGCAAGTAGGAAATAATTAAAAACAAGTTTTAAATACAGCATAATTATGACTATATAACAGGTATAGGAAAAATACCTATTTCATGTCAGTATCCTATTTTACTTTATTTTAAAAAATTGTCATTAGTATAATAAATAAATGATATTAATATTACTCTTAAGAATTAATGTTTAATAAAATCTTAGAAAAAAGAAAAATATTTTAAGTAAAGAAAATATTTTCAAAAATTACATTACACACACACTCACACTTACACTTTCTCACACACACACACACACACACACATTCTGTAGAGAAGGTGTGTGAATATCAGTCTTGAAAGAATCATTTCCTACTTTTGGCCTCTCTTTCTTCCCTTCTTTACTCCACATTTTTATTCTTTGCTGTGTTCCTTCATTCACCTTTCTCTCCCTCCTTCCTGTTTTGCCTTCCCTATTTCACTCTGTCTCATCCATACCTTTCTCTTTTTCTCCTGCATAACCACTGCATTGAATAAACATCAGTAGTAGCTTCAGAATGGCAAAATAGATGCAGACATTATAGAGTTAATCAATCAAAGGTAAATTATTTCATGGTCCAGGAGAAGGTCATGGCAGTTAGGACACATAGCAGAATGGTCAGCAACATTCTTCAAGAGCACCCTTGACAATGACCTGACAAAGTGATGCCACGTCACAGAGCTTTTGAAGTTTAAACATTCTCCATAAAATATAACAACAGAATATGGTTCAATACAGATCATCACACAAGTCACGTCTCATTTGTTACTCCCAACCTTCCAAAACTTACACAAACTGGCTCAAACAAACTCCATTTAAGTTGAAAGGATGAATGTCTTTTACCTGAGGAACCCTAGGGTCATCCCAACAGTCTCTTAGTATGTTACAGAAATTATTTTATATGTCTTTTTCCTTTTTAACATATTTTTCTTGTTATATATTTGTTCAGCCAGTACTGCTTGGTATCTATCATGTTCCTGGCATGTGCTAGGAACAAAGGGCATAGCAGTAAGATTTAAGACCTAACCCCTGGCCTCAGTTAGCTTAGAGTCCATCTTGGAAGCCTACCAGTGGTAGGTCATAAGTCTTAAGTGTAGCTATCCGCAGTCTTTATTGAACAGCCCGACATGGTTCCAGGTCACTGATTGAGGGTATTTGTTCTATTCCACTCATTAAGGATTGAGAGTACCTGAAGCTCTGCCACAGTCAATATATAGCTTCATTTGTCTTGGATGTCATTATCTAGTCAGCTGAAGGGATTAAAGATCCCAAGAAAAAAACAATGGGCAGGCCAGTCATCATATGGCCATTCCAAAATGCAAGAAGAATGACAAACATATTGTAGTTGTGAGCTCACAGTGAAGAGAAAAGATCTTATTTCAAAAATATTTTTTTTTTTAAAAAAAGACTTACGTAATCTATGCTTTGTCTTAAAATGGACTCATCAGTGAGATGTTTAAGCAACATCATTATTGATAGTTTTTTCCTCACTTTCATTTATCTACAGATTACAAAAATGTCCTTAATAAAATAAATATTTTATTTTCTCAGACAGTCCTTTAACTCTGAAAACAAATAGTCTTCTCTTTATATCAGCTCACAATTATAATATATGATGGAAGAAAAAGAAAACATGTGCAGTCCTTCAGCAATTAATGCCTGTGTCACCTCTTAAATAACTTACAGAAATCTTTTTTTATGTAAAAATAAAATACTCTATTGGAGATTTGTTGACAATTTCTTTTTTTTGTATTTAGCCTTTTATACCTAAGACATAAATGATAACTAAAACAAGTCCACATATCTAAAGAGAAATACTTACGTTATAGCTGCCTCCAATGCACATCTTAATTTAAAACTTACAAAAGGGTAGCCAAAGATTATGCAGATATTTTTAAATAAGCCCTTACATGTACATCACATATATATGCAAATCCTGTAGCCAATGGATAAATTGTTCTATATTTATTAAAATATTTTAATATATCTTTCATATAGAGAGGGTACCAAAAATGTATACACATTTTAAGAAAGGAAAAACTGTATTAGAATTGTAATAATATATACCGATAACAAAAGATGAATACAAGTCATGTGTATACATTTTTTGATACCCCTGGTATATGTGTGTGTATGTACACACAGAGGGTGCCAAAAAAAGTGTATACACATTTTAAGAAAGGAAAAAACTGCATTAGAATTATGCTAATAGTAACCATTTTGAGAAACTCTTGTAATTGCAGAAGTCAAACGTGACTTGTAGTCATCTTTTGTTATCAGTATATATTGAGTATTATAATTTTAATACACATTTTTTCTTTTCTTAAAATGTATGTACTTTTTTCGGCACCCTCTGTGTGTGTGTGTGTGTGTGTGTAGTGTGTGTATATATATATATATATATATATATATATACACACACACACATATATATATGTTAATTATAAATAAATATATATATATACCATTACTAGTTGAGATTTTACAAAAATATTCTTAGTTCACAGTTTTGTGCTCTTGAGATTCTTCTATGAATTATGTATGACAACCGAAAACAAGAAGAGTTGAAGTGTGAAAATCTCTGAGCAGGATTAACACCCACAAATAGTGTAAGGATAAAGCTGCATTCAATTCTCTACTGTACATCAATATTTATATTTTTTAAGGTTATGAAACTTTATGATATTTAATGACAAATGAGCTTCACTTCACAATATAGTAGGTATATGGAAAAATGTCCTGATATCTTGTCAGTGCTGGTCTCTGTTGCATTGGAAATGAAATATAAGGGACCTACACACCACCGTGAGGAAGTTTCAAACAGAGTCTCATCTGCCTGTGGCCAGAGGTTAGGTCGCAAATCTTACTCTTGTCCCCTTAGTGCTTCATGCCAGGAACTTGATAGACATCAAGCAATAGTGCCGAATGGACACATGAAAGACAAAAATGTAAAAAAGAAAATGGGCATAATAGAGTCCCTGTGACTAAGTGCCTGTTTGGATGACATTAATGATCCCTGGGTAAAAGACATTCATTCTTTCAACTTTCAGTGGGATTTTCTTGAGCCAGTTTGCATAACTTTGGGGAGACTGGGGGGATCACAAATAAGACGCGAACTCATGGATGATGTTCTGTTTGCATAGTATTCTGTTATATTTTGTGGAGAATGTTTAAACTTTGAAAACACTGTGACGTGGCATCACTTTGTCAGGTCACTGGCAACAGTGCCGTTGAGGAATGCTGCTGACCATTCTGCTATGACCTTCTCCTGGACCATGACATACTTGACCTTTTTGATTAACTCAATAATGCCTGCATCTGATTTTTCTGTTACTCTGAAGCTCTATTGACAATTTTTCAATCCCTTGGTTATGCAAAAGAAATACATAAATGTATATACATTTTTTCTATCTTGACATCATAAATATTCCACTATAAGAAATTAAGATATACCATATGCTAAACACTAAACGTTAGAGAGCAATTCTTCCTATCGCAAACACCATTGTTAGAGATATTGTTAACTATTTGATACAGAGTTCAAATGGAGAATACTTCAATACCAAGTGATATCTTAGTATTTATAATTTTAAAGCCAACATTGAATATAAACTATCATTAAATACTGCAAGACATTTTTACTGGCAGTCTGGTGCAGAGATTTACAGGCAGGGTCACTGTAGTATTCAACAATAAGTTTACTACCAGCAAACGTATTTAACACTAATTGCTGATAATTAAAAATTATCATGACCTGCTTTTCTAGCCGAGGGAATATAATTGAAGTTTACTGTTAGGAATCACTAAATAAATTACTATGTAAACTACAAAAATGAAAGTGAGCATATGTTCGTTTCATTATACAAATGCATTTTATTGCAAGAGAGTATAGAGAGTATGGTAAGAGTTAACTAAGGTTCATTTGTTTTACAACTAAATTACATGTAGGATTGGCTTTCAATTAAAGAAAGAAAACCTACATCTCTAATGACATCTTTTGATGTTTCCCTTAATTTAAATAAAACTTAGTTCATAAAAGTGTCTTTTCACGGCAAGTATTCCACAGTCATGAAAATAAAGATTATATAACCAGTTTTCAACTAATTATGATGGAATTCGCATACTGCTCTGAGGTGAGCTATTTTTTAAATTATAAAAATGTTCTTTAGTATGTTTAGAATTGGGTATTTTGAGAAAAAACATAAAGCAGTATATCTATGCTTAGATATTTGAAACTTTATATTTAAATTTGTTTCTTGTGATGAAATGTTTCCTAAATATACCTTGTTTCCCTGAAAATAAGATCTAATCAGAAAATAAACCCTAGTATGACTTTTCAGGATGACATCCCCTGAATATAAGCCCTAATGCATGTTTTGGAGCAAAAAATAATATAAGCCGGTCTTATTTTCAGGAAAACACCATATATATAATGTATTTACAGTTGACATATTTTCTGGGACAGAGTCTCATCCTGGTCAGCAAGTTCATTTACTAGATCCATAAGCCTGTGTGTACACCGTTATGCTATACAGCTACTCACTGGGGACTTGGAGACCTTTGTAGCTTATTAGTTTTCCTGTTCATTCTTAAATTTTCTCTCACTCCACCCTAATTTTCTCAGCTTTCATTCTGCTACCTATATATTGTATTACATTCTTGAGCAACTGGTAGCAATCATGATAGTTTATAAAATTTGTTTAAATGCTTCCCTTGTCTTCAAGCTTTCCGGGACACTCCGTCATATTTAAAATTAAGAGGAGAACACTCTCTTTACCTATCCTCTTAGGATATTTTTGATAGTATAAAATCAATGCCAGCACAGGTTACAATAAATTTCAAGTCAGAGGAGGATCAAATTTAAATCAATTATCTTACTACCTTCACCCAATGATGAAATTGTTAAAATTGATAAAATATGTTAAAATAGATACCTTTTGCATTTTTGTTCTTTTGTTGCTTATTTCCATAATGCTGCAATCGATTTGATTGTCATCTTGACACTGTCCTGAAATGAGGAGCACCTGAGCTCACTATTCCCCTACGGTTCAGTTCTCTGCATTTTACAGTAGGATCTTTAATTCCTAAGAACTCCTTTTTCTGAGATTACTATTTTTTTTTTTTTAATAATAGATGCTTCTTGTTTTGGTTGATGTAGTTTTCAAGTGTCTGTGTTTGAAAATGTAAGATTTGAAAAAATATACATATTTAGAATATACCTGTATATTCTATTAGCTTTATAGAAATCTGTTCAGATCGATGATCTTAGTCTCTTCTTGCTGCTCTGTGTTTTCTCTAAATGTGTCGTGATTTTTGTTGTTCAAACATATTTATGAATTAAGCACATGCTTACTACAGTCTCTGTAGGGTTTTATCAATAGTTGTGCTGGGTTGCTTCCCAAATACGACAGCCCAATCTGCATATTTTTTCATTGTACTAAATGAGAACTTTGTCATCTTGCAAATATGGATTATATGTCTAGCTTTTCTCTCAATTTTCATATTGCATATACTCTTGTAGGACTTAAATATTCTTTATTAAATTAATTGGGGTGACATTGGTTAGTATAGTTTAAAGGTTTCAAGTGTGAGGACTTAAATCTTAATTATTGCTTCTTATAACAGCATTAATGTACACATCTCTAAAACTAAACTAAATAATCAATTTAATATGGTTTTCAGCATTTTTCACCTTTGATTTTCCTCAAGTTAAATTGATTATATTAACAAATATCAATATGCAGTTAATAAGTAATATCTTTTTGAAAAGAAATATATATTCATATATGACAATTCAGAATTATAAATGATCCAAATGCTAGATGTAGGTGGTATTTTTAGAATGTTTATTAAATGCAGATAATATGATAGTGCCTGAAATGAGTGCAAAGTCATGGCAGAATCAGCTTCAGTGAATTTATTGATTATAGTTTCCTAAAAATAGGTACTTTAAAGTGATAGCTATGATTTTAATAGTTTTCTTTTGAAAAGCTTCAACTCCTTTGTTTAAAAGATTTCCCTTTTCCTAGAAACAATTAGAACTCCATAACAAAATTGGTTGAATTACTTCCATGTAACTCCCCAGCCCCATTTACCTAAATACTCCTAACACACAAATATCAAAACAGTCAAAGGTTCCCATATTTTGAGTAGGTTCTAATACTCCAATTCTGCTTTGGTAGCAAGACAGAAAGTTATGCCGGGATGATATAAAGCGACATACTGATTTTCCGTGCTGTTTTCTAGTCTGCAAAATAATCTATACCATTAAATCTTCTTCAGGAAACACACTATATATCACCATGTCAAAGCTAAAGATGAACAGCAAAGGGGATTCATTTTACTGGCAGTGAAGAATATGTGTGATATTCATTAGTAATAGTGTCATCTGTAATATTTTGAAAGCTCTAATCATTTGATTTTTTATTTAGGTGGAACTGTGTGCCTATCAACAAGGCCTATCAATGAGCTATAATGAAAAATCACAACTATAATTGACAAACCAGAGAAATTTAAGGATTACTTATCGTGTCTATCCATTGCATTGAACCAAAATAATGCAAACCAATAGCAAAACTATAAACTGTATGCCAACTAATTTATTAATTTTTTCTTGTTGTGGGTACTAAACTCCTGTATTCTTTTATCTTAACATACTTAATATTGATTATATGCACAGACTGCATGTATTTTTTTAACCATGCTCTGTAAATAATGTATAGGATATTCATAAACATGTTTTTGATCATAGATATTCTAAGAGTTTAGATTTCATGTTCTTTCAAAGTAGTCTATGAATATTGTACATACCTTTCTGCTTTGGAAAAATAGATATTTGTGACTCAATTCAAATGGTAAAATTTTTATAGATTTATTTTCTGTTTTAGAGCTTCGAGTTTCAAGCAATTGAACAACCTTAAAATTAAATTTCATGGTTGGACTGGATCTTCATTTTTCTGTGTCAGAATTCCACCCCACACACACATTACTCCCATGTAGGTAAACATATTAATGGCGTTTGCACATATATTGGATATCTGAAGCTATGGGAATGATAATATTGCTATATAGTGGCCAGTGTATAGCAAAAATGCTGACATGAAATACTCTAAAACCAGTGAAATACAATTCACAAGTTACAGTAAAATACTTTTTATTTTGAAGTATATTAATGTTTGCCTATTCTGTGAAATAAACCAAAGAGATAAGATGTGCTAGTAATGAATGAGGAATGTTATGGAGAGAGTCACATAATATACTGGCAGAATTTGTGTTTGTGCATCTTATATATATTTTGGCTTCATATTCTCAGAGTGCAGTGGAGACAGAGAAACAGATCAGTAAATCAGAAGTCTTGGAACAGTAACTCTGGAGCTAGAGTTATTAGGTTACAGTTTAGCCTCTGTTGCAGTTTGAAATTGGCATATAATAATCAGAATGAACATACAGGAAAATAACTAAGAATCTTTCAGATTAATATGTATATTTTTCACATATCTTTTCAGATTTTGTCTATGTTTGTGTATCTATATCTATGTATATACATACATACAAAAATGTATATATAATTTAAGAAAGGAAAAAGCATATTAAAATTGTAATACTCAATATATACCAATAACAAAACATGAATTCAGACATGTGCATACATTTTTTGGCACCCGTGTGTGTGTGTGTGTGTGTTTGTGTGTGTATGTAAGATAGATAGATAGATAGATAGATAGATAGATAGATAGATAGATAGATAGATAATAGAGATTCTGTGATTCTTGGTTTTCAAATAAGTGAGTTGAGAATTAGTGAATTACTTTGTATTTAGAATCAACAGATTTCATGTCTCTGAAATACCTCAGATTCCTAAATATTTATAACCATCTGGATACCTCTCAATGGCTAGAAGTCAAAAGCAAAGTAGGAAAATGATAACAAACAGCTGGAAGCTTGCCTCATACTCCCCCACCCCACTACTTAATTGAAAAACAGTGAGTATCCTAAGATGCAAATGTGTATTCTTTTGCAAACTGTCAAAATGTCATTACAATGCAATAATTTTAGCACATAAAAAGACATATATGTATTAATCCAGAGCTCTATGAACTATAAAATAAAGTACCATAATTAAATCAGTTTTGTATCAGATCCCCAGTGAACTCTGTTTAGGTTTCTCAAGGCACAACATACGCAAGCTCCAAATTAGACTGCTTCCCAACACTTTCTAAATTCTTTGTTTTTAAATTAAAGTTTATTGGGCTGACAATTGTTAGCAAAGTGACATAGATTTCAGGTGTACAATTCTGTAATACATCATATATATATATATATATATATATATATATATATATATATTCTATAATACATCATATATATATATATATATATATATATATATATATATATATATATATATATATATATATATATATATATATCACATTGTGTGTTCACCACGAAGGGTCAATTCTCTTTCCATCACCATATATTTTATCCCTTTTACCCTCATCTACTATCCCCTCCCCCTTACCCTCTGGTAACCACTAAACTATTGTCTGTGTTTGAGTTTTTGTTTCTTCATTTGTTTGTCTTGTTCTTTTGTTTTCACTTGTATATACCACATATCAGTGAAATCATATATTTTGTTTAGCATAATAATCTCAAGATCCATCTGTGTCATCGTAAATGCTACTATTTCATATTTTCTTATGGCAGAATAGTATCCCACTGTGTATATATACCACATCTTCTTTTTCCATTCATCTATCGAAGGACACTTTGGTTGTTTCCATGTCTTGGCCATTTAAAATCTTGAGGGTAATATTTAATAGAAAGTAACGCATTCCAAATAAGTGTTGTCAATTAGTAATATATTTTAAAAGAAAACAATGAATGATTAGTAGAAAAAGTGAAAAGACTGAAGCTAGTGAAGTGACAATCCTTTAAACTATGCGCTTGTATCCAGTTTTATGGTTTCTCCTTTTAAGTACAATGAAGTTTACTTTGTCTCCTATTTACAAACTTTCATCCTCATTTATATTTATGACATTTGAATGTCGCACCCAAAGAGAAAAAATAGCTAGGATGCCATGACACTCTGGGTTTCACACTTAGAAGACACCTCTCACCTCCTCCACTGAACCTGGAATCTCTTCTCAAAATTACACTCAAGGCTGCCACAGCTAATGGAATAGAGCAGGCACTGAAGTTGAAACCTATTCACCTCGGATCTAATCAAATATACTTGGTGCAATAGCATGAGTCAAACTGACTCATCTTTAAGATAGCCAATCACTGTCACTGAACCAAAGCAATAAATAACCTGATCCTAGTTAAGGAAAAGCATCCTGCTCACTTTATTTAGTATATCTAATAAGATTTAGGTAGAGAACCGTTGGTTTAAAAATATTTGTAGGCTGACACACTCAATACTTTTAAGCTTTATAGTAAAAGTAAGATTTACTTTCCATGTACTAATATTTGTATGCAATATTAAATAATGCATTCAGTATCAAATATTTTCAGTAGCTATTTGCAGTAGGGTTCTTAATTGAATGATTAAAAGCACTGAATTGTTTCCTGATATCAATGTCTGGTTTATTTCATAACTTAAATTCCAGGCAGTAATTAACAGAGATTATTGGTTGGTAAGGACAGAAATTTTGATCACAGAATATTTTCACAATTGTAGTTAATATTTTCCACATGTCATGACACTGAATTATCTTGGTAGTAAGTTTTGAAAAATATTATAAACATAGATTTGTTTAGTTTTTTGTAACTGAAGGCTTTTGGTAGACCAAAACTGACCAAATAATTTGTGATCATATTTCATTTATTATGCAAATGTGATATATTCTGATTTAGCCAAAAATAATAATAATAATTTCCTACATTCCAGCAAAATTAAAACAAATTTAACTTAAAAAAGAAAAATGTACTTATTTTAAATATTTTTTCCTAGCCTGAATTCTGAAAAGCAAGATAGATTCACTTGCTTGTATTCTCTTTGGAATTTGGGGGAAATATTATTTAAATCGAAAACATACATATGGTTTCCAAATGGATAAGACTGGGCTGTGAGAGTGCAGGTCTAGTTTACACATTGTTAAGGACTTTGAAATAGAAATGAGGTATCACTCCTACATGCCTCTATGTCAGAGATGGTCAGGAAGCAGGGAAGTGGCTATCAACTCGCATCTCTCAAATACTTAACAGGGGTTTCTGTCATGAAGACTTCAAAGGGGAAAAAAAAAATTCACATACATCAAAACTTTTTTTTTTCCTTTTACTAAATACAAGGCTCAGATCTCAGTAGAAGACCATGGAAAACTCCTTCTGAGAGTCTATGGGGAGACGAATAGCCTTAATGTTATTTATTTTATGCCAAAGGAAGAAACATCCTGAGAAAATATAATTTGATGATTATGGATCATGCAATCTTTGAATCCGCATGTGTAACTGCTTACTTTTATTTGTTAAACATTACTTATGATTATTAAATAGGTCAAGCATTCAACCATATTTTTAAATGCAAAGCTTCAATCAATCCATTGCTTGACATAGGTGTTATGTAGAAGAGCAGTCTCCACCGTTTTAATACAGATAAACTTTCCATAGTCTGCTAGCTTTCTCTAACTTGCTCGAGTTTTCAGCAAATTTTTGGCACATGTTATACATTTCCTTACACATTGATTTTGAAATAATTGCAGATTCACAGAGACTTGGACAAAGTACAGAGAGGTCCCTCCCGTACAGTCTTCACCTATTACTCACTCAACAATAACTTCTTACATAAATAAAGAACACTGTGAAATTCACATTTGTGTAATCTACAAAATGTACTCAGGTTTCAATGGTTATACATGCATTCATTTTGTAGGTGTGTATGTATAGTTCTATGCAATTTTGTCACGTGTAGCTTCATGCAACTACCATAGCAAGCAAGATGCATAATTGTTCTATCATCCAGGCTCCCTAGTGCTACGCTTTTGTAGTCATTCTCCAAATTTAAACCCCTACACATGGCAAACACTAGTAAGTTTTCCATTTCTATAATTACTTTATTTCAATGATATGGTGTAATTCCTTTGAGTTCTCTCCAACTTGTTGCATTGATCAACATTTTATTCCCTTTTATTGTTAGTAGTATTGCATCTATCGCTAACTCAGAGTTTGTTTAACCACTCACCCACTAAAGTGCATTTGGGTTATTTTCACTGTTGGATTATTATGAATGAAGTCGGTGTGAACATCTGTGTACAGTGTTTTACATGACAAACAGTTTTCATTACTCAGAGATAAATGTCCATGTGTAAACTCACTGCTTTTTGATGGTGAGTGTATTAAGAGATTAAAAGAAATCGCCCATCTATTTGCAAGAGTGGCTGTACCATTTTATATTTACACCTGAAATGAATGAGTGAATTAGTTTCTCCACACCCTTGTCCATATATGGTTTTTTTAGTCATTCTAATAGATCTTTAATAATATTACATTGTGGTTTTCATTTACATTTCCTTAATGACTAATGATACTGGACATTTTTCAAGTGCTTGTGCGCTATCTGTATATCTTCTTCAGTAAAATGTTCATTTTTTGCCTTTTCTCTAATTGGATAATTTTGTTTGTTTACTGTTGACACTTGGGCATCCTTTCTGTATTATAGACATCAGCTCTTTGGGAGATGTGTGGTTTGAAATCTTTTCTCACAGTCTGTAATTTTTCCTTCCAGTCTGCTAAAAGGGACTATTGAAAAGCAGTAGTTTTTTATTTTAATGAGGTCAAATGTATCAGTTTTTCCTGTTATAAATCATGCTTTTGTGGTTAAGTCTAAGAACTTTTAGATATCCACAATGTGTTTTTTTTTTCCTACAAGTGTGTAGATTTATATTTAAATTTAAGCCTTGATTAATTGTGAGTTGTTTTATGTAAGGTATAAAGTAGGTCATTTCCAGTATCTATATCTTTAATTTCTTTTCTTGCCTTATTGCCCTGGGTAGAACATCCAGTACTATGTCAAATAAGAGTGATGAGAACAAACATCCTTGTCCTTTTCCTGATCTTATTTTAAGGTGAAATCATTTTGTCTTATACCATTTAGTATAATGTGCACTGTAATTTTTTTTTTTTTTAACGTGCTTTATCTAGCAGAGGAAGTGTCCTCTAATTCTAGATTCCTAAGTGTTTTAAAATGGATGAGTTTTGGATATTGTCGAATGCTTTTTCTGTATCAGTTAATATAATCATAAAGGTTTTTTTCTATATTCTGTTAATATGATGGTTACACTGTTTGAATTTTTACTATTTAACCAGCCTTGTGTATCTTGAATAAGTCCCGGAATAAATTATTTTGTATAATTTGTTTTCAACATTCCTGGATAATAATAATATTTTGTTGAAGATTTTTACGTCTAAGTTCATGAGAGATATTGGCCTATAATTATCTTGTTTTGTTCTGTCTTGTTTTTTGGTATCAGAACAGTACTGGTCTTAAAAGATATCTTTGGAAGTGTTCCCTCCCCTTTTATTTTCTGAAACAGATTGTGTAAAACGGCCATTAATTCTTCTGTAAATATTTAGTAAATTCCCTAGTGAAGCCATCTTGGCTTGAAGATATATTTTATGGCAGCAGGTGAGTTAGTAATTCATTTTCTTTACTGGGTATAGGACTATTCAGCTTTTCTATTTCATCTTAGTCACGTTTAGCTTTTTACGCTCCCATTTTGAAAATATAACTGTCTGAAATATTTCCTTTGGATACATTTAACAGTATCAATACATTAACAATAACACCACATCAGATGGGGTTATTATTTTGATTCAGCAAAGAAATATAGCTTAAAAAACTTATGAGGAGGAAGATAGTCTATTGCATATGCCTATGTTCACCCAGTCCATTGTTTTGCTGTTTTTTGTTTTTGTTTTCCATTAACATTTTCTTTTTGTTCAGAGAGCTTTCTTTCACCATGAATTATGGGTGGTTCACTGACAACAAAGTCTCTCTTAGTTTTTTCTCTGAAAATACGTTTATTCTCCCTTTATTCTGGAAAGATAGTTCCTCTGAATTTTGAATTCTCACTTAACTTTTTGTTTTATTTTAGCCTTTGAAAAATAGTTTTCTATTTTTTTCACGCCTCTGGGGTTTCAGGTGAGATATCTGCTGTCAGTAAAATTTGTGTTCTCTATAGGGAATTAGTCATTTTTCTCTGGTGACTTTTAAGATATTTATCCTTGTCTTTGCATTTCAGTTGTTTAATTTTGATGTCTTGTTATGGATTTCTTTGGGTTTATCTTAGGTGGGCTTAAATGAGATTCTTCAGTCTGTAGGTTTACTTATTACATCTTTGGTGAGTTTTCAGCATTATCTATTTAAGTAATTTTTGAGTTTCATACTCTTTCTCCTCTCTTTTGCAACTGCAATGCCATTAATAGAAGATCTTTTCTTATCCCACAGATCCTGGAGGCTCGTTGTTGTCGTCGTTGTTGTTGTTATTATTTAGTCTGTTTTCTTTGTGTTGATTATTGACTAAATTATTTTGACCTTGAAGTTCAGTGATTCTACCTTCTGTTATTTCCACCCTACTACTGAGACCATCTAACATGTTCTTTTATTGTTGTTATTGTGTTTTTGAGTTCTATATTTTTTGCTTGGTACTTTTATATAACTGTTATTTATTTGCTGACATTTTGCATCTTTTCATTTCTTTCAAGAGAATACATTATTGATTCTAGAAACATTTTTTATGATGGCTGCTTTAAAATTGTGTCATGTAATGCCAAACTCTGATTCATCTCGGTATTGGTGTTGGTTGATTGGGTTTTTTCTTGTTGTTCTTCTTATTATCAAATTGCAAATATCTTCATTCTTGGTATGATGAGAGATTTTGGGTTTTATCCTGGATATTTTGAATATTATTTTTGGAGACTTGATCCTATTTGAATCTACTTTTACAGCCATTGTTCTTTTAGGTTTATGTGTATGTTCTGGCCTTTTTTGTGGTCTATGGTTCCAATTTAATATTCAGATCTCTTGCCATATTTTCTTATCTGCTTCCTTTCTTCTGGTGCTGCTGGGTCTCTGGCTTGATCGCTGATGGTGTTGCCTGCAGTCATATAGTATTTTCCTGTTACACATTGTGCAGGTGCGGGAAAGTATGTGGGGAGAAACCACTAATCTTGGTTTGCATTCTTTCACTGGTGGAGAGCTGGCAGATGCTGGGCTTGAGTCTCCTCATGCCTCTAGGTGGAATCCTTGTGACTCCCAGGCTTTGCTGCCACTGTGAAAACATGAGCCCCATCACCAGCCTGGATGTTGAATGGAGGTGCATTCCCCCCACTTAGGGACTGTTAGGCTTCTCCTTTTTTTTGTCATTTGGTCAAAGGCAGGCTCTTCTAGTTTTGTTGTTGATGGTTCCAGGCTATAGGCCTTTCTGGGGCCCAAGCCAAGATCAATGGTGAATAAAAGAAACTCAGGGAATTCACTATGATGCTTTTCCTTAAGTGCAGAAATCCCTAGCCAATCACCCTTTGTCTTTATAGCTTTCAAAGTCTGTTTATTGTTGTCTTTTGGAGTATATCCAAGGTATTTCATTGTTTTTAGATGGCAAGAATAGGGCAAAGTGAACCTACACCATCTTATCTGGGTAGGTATAATACATATTGAGGAAATAGATATAGCTTGTATGTATCCAGATCAGTAAACATATCAGATTAACATACAGCTGTTAATTAGGCAGTCAGTTCATTTTCAACAAAGATATTGAGTGAAATAGTAAAGGGCAGAAAGATGAACTCTACAAACAAAAGCTACCATCATAAAGCACCATGTATTTTCCAGGTGTGCACAAAATTAAAAGAGCTTGAGGATTCATATATTTGTATCTTTTAAACTAGTGTTACTAGGCAGTCATCACTAAAAGCAGAATCTCAGTATTATAAATGATGAATCTATCACCTTTATTAAATTATATACAGACTTTAGGGACTCAGCTTTTTCTGAAATTTATGTTCTCTATTGAGCACAGAGTTTTGATTTGCTTTTTGTTTTGTTTTTTTCTAATCCTAAAGTTGAATAGGTGGACTTTAACCTTTTTCTATTTCTAGTCAAATACTGTTCTATCAAATGACATAGGACAGTTAAACTTGTAGGTGAAAACAAAACAAAAGTTCGATAATAAATATGTTATTGGAAATTCCATTACTCATTAAGAGATTTACAGCAATACCAGAAAAATCATCTGGAAATCATAAAAGGGGAAGAAAAAAAAAAGATGTCAAGAGGTACTTTCATTCCCACTTGTTCCTCTCACATAGCTCTATAAATTTAAAGTGAGTATCATTTTGCTTAATTTTTTTGGTTGAAATAGTTAACCAGATTTTTATGATAGTGGTAGAGGTATTTGCAATTTTTGAAGTTAGAATTAATACAAGTAACTACTGCTTTTCTTAATAGTACAAAATAACTGTTGAAAAAGAAAACCCTCTCATTTCTTGTAGTTTGACTATAAATCAACAAATATTAAGATTGCCACAAATAGCAGAACATTGAATATTTGTCTTTAAGGGAAATGGTTAAATACTTGTTTTGCTAGTTTTTTCATGTTAATATTTAATTACAGATAGAATATTGCCATGCTCTAATTGGTCAGGCATCTGGAAATAAAAATGTTTTTAAAATTATTCACTGGAAACTTTACTTCCTAATTCTCACAGGTTCATAGGACATTATGTGATTTTTATATGTTAGCATGAAAAAAGGGTTAACTTGTTTGTTTTCATTTTTTCTAAAATTAGATCTTAATATTTATGACAGATGATAGATCAGAGGACTGTTATTCAAATATGACATTTAAATTACATCTCAGTTTAGAGCTTGGAATAGCTTTCATGTCTTGACAAGATTGGTTATT
This sequence comes from Rhinolophus sinicus, assembly GCF_036562045.2. Taxonomy (NCBI): domain Eukaryota; kingdom Metazoa; phylum Chordata; class Mammalia; order Chiroptera; family Rhinolophidae; genus Rhinolophus; species Rhinolophus sinicus. Next base: position 186,412,725 of record NC_133753.1, read on the forward strand.
TACAACCTGTGCTCTATCTCAGGACTCGTATGATTGGATTCATTCTATATCTCCTTGAAATATTACAGTTAGTTTCATGTTTCCTTTCAATTCACTTTAAGAACTGAATTACTTAGACTGATATGATGTAGTGGAATGAAAATGGCAGTTGGATTCAAGAGACCACATTTAAATTCAAACTTCACCACATTACAAATGTATATATGCTTGCCAAAGCTTTTAACCTCTCTGATTCTTGCATTCCTTACTGGAAAAATGAGGATTGCAGTAATTTCTGCCCTGTGGACTTTATGGTCTTATTGTGAGGCTCAAGATGAAATGAGATGATGTAAACACGCTGTATAAATGATTGTATTATTATCATTGTTTGTAAACTTGTCACTTTTCAATGAACTCATGGTTATCTAAAACTAAGCTTAAAGAGGCAGTGTCCATCCTTTAGGCATGAGGGCCTGCCAGCACAGAGTATGTCAGAAGGCAGTCTTACCATCTGTGACATGGGTCACTCATTCCCATCTCCAAATCCTGAATTTGGTGTGTGCCAGTGATCACTTCCTATCAGTGGCACGAATGCCAGTCAAACTGCTGCCCTGACTGCTTCTCTCTGTGGGTCAGGACAATCATTGACATGGGCTATGCACATGGTGTTTGCCTCAAGCTTCTGCTTTGACCTCCATATTTTGAATCACCTTTGTCCTTGCTTTTGTCCTGATATCAAATCAAAGCCTTAATCTGTCTCTAGCAAGCATCCAAATCGTGTCTGACTCACTTCAGAAGAAATGGCCTAACTGAAGTCTGCAAATCCTTCTTCCAAAGGGGATCTATAGCGTCCTGGAATTGCAGGGCTCTTTGGGCGTGAGAGCTCTGGCCGTGTCCCAGATCCTGAAAGTCTTGATCCCTGGCTTAATATACATCTTGATGCTGAACTATTATTTAACTGTCTTCTATGTCTTGTTACCCATTTAAAATCCACTTTTCCTTATCTTGTCTTCATACCTGGATCCTAAACTCAGGGCCATCTCTGAGCTCACATGAAACTCCAGGAGGTCAGGGTGAAAGGAAACAGTAGAGTGTAATGAAATGAGCATGATTGGGAAGACAACATATTGGTATCAGTCAGTTTCTCAACAACCTTTATAGACGTTCTTAGGCAAATACATCAGTGATGAATCCTCTTTCCTCACGTATGAAATGAAAAAGTTAGACAGGATGGTTGAGGAAGTTCTTAAATATAATTAGAGGACAGTCCAAGCAGGTATTCAGATCAATGATAATGATGTCAGACCACCTGTGTTCACTCTTGTCTCAACCATACAGAATTCTTAGTGTATGACTTTGTCAAGTTGTTGACCCTCTCTGAACCTTATTTTTTACAGCCACTTTTTATTATGGGGATGACAGAGGAGAAAACATGGAATCCTTCAATAGGCATTTGAAATAGAAAAGTAAACAAGAAAAGCATAGCCCCTGCATTCTGGAACTTGCATTCTAATTGGGGAAAGTAAGCAAGTAAACGACATAAAGTAATTGGATAATATTTTTGTTGGTGTCGTTAGTAAATGCTATGAAGGGAATATACAGGAGCTTTGAGAAAATGTGCTGTGGGAGTGGCCTCGTTTTAAGCAGGGTTAGAGAACTTTTCTATGAGGCAACGCTATTGAAGGGCACCATGAAAGCTGAGAAGGAAATAGGGAAAGAATTCTCTAGAACAGTAAGGCCAGTAAGTTCAGATTTCATTATGGATCTTGATCAGTTGGAGCAAATGAAAAAAAAAAGAAAAAGTGCATGAACAAGCCGCAAAAAATAAGAAATAAATTTGTTATACAGGAGTTGGGTTATGCAGAGCTATGCAAGCCTAATAATGAATTTGATTTTTTTTTTCTAAGTTCAGGCCCATGCCAAGAGTGTGATGCCATCAGATACACATTTTAAAAATAGTGATCTGGTTGGTGTACAGTGTGGTGGCAATGTCAGAAGACTGAAGGTCTTTAGTTAGGACAATAGTGCAATGAATTAGGATAGAGATCATTCCAGTTTAGACTAGGAAGGTGGCAGAGGAGATGGGGACATGTGTGAGCTGTATGTTCACAGTACTTAGCAGCTATATGACCTAATGAAAAATACATTTATGTATTATTGCTACAAACATTATGATTCGTGAAGTAAACATCTCTATCATTTATGAAATTCAATTAAAATATGTAACTTTCTTAAAATTGCAAACAACCTATAAAGCCAGTGTAGCATATAATTACCTTCTAAGTATTTGATTTGTACAAATATATCTATTTTCTTAGATTATAACCTAGATTCATTTAGCTGCAAACCTGACTACCCCTACCTTGTTGATGAAAAACGTCTTTTTTAAAATTAGCACTAAGTATACTGAAAGCGGAGACTTAATTTTTGGTACAATTTTCTACCCTAATTATATGTATAATCATGTATGCATTAATAATGAATTAAAACATAATGCTATTAAAAAAAACTGCTGAAACTGTCTTATTTTTCAAGGCCATGATATTTCAAATAAGTAGTTTAATTCTTCCTGCCTCCTCTTTAAAAAAAACAAAATACAGTAGAATAGAATGGATAAGAAATGTTCATGGCCCATAGTGGGGACAGGTATTGTTTGGTTATACTTTCTTGAAGTTTTATGTGTGTATTTCTGGGTGTGTGTATGTAAGTCTGTGTGCATGTATGCATTTGTACATTTATGCATATTGGCTTGCTATATCAAACACACTTGCAAACAGAAATGGAAAAACAATATTCTAATGTGTATTTACCTTCTATCTATTTTCTTCAGGTTCTCTCGTTCCATTATGGGCATTCAGTTAACCCTGTTCAGCCATTGTGACTCACACACAGGCCCTTCGGTAAATCACATATTCACTACCCCCCCTTAATACCTTCATGCTAATTTCTTGTTAAGAATGTCAGTTCCTGTTGCATGGCCATTGATCAAAGGAAATTATCACACAGAACGAAATACTAATGAAAGCCCAAGAGAATGAATAGGCGATAAATATCCAGAATTGGCCCTTTCTTGTAACTATGATTTTATTGTAACAGTAGAACCTTCCTGACTTCAATTTTTCAAATTTATCCCTCTCAAACAACTAACAATAGACATTTAGAACCTTCATACTGATATTTTTTTAAACTTCTATGATGGTTTAAACTTATCAAGTAGTTAATCTAAAATTTATTATTTTAATATTTCTCGAAGAATAATTGATCCATTTATAATAATATTACATCAGTATATGTAATTGTTTGAAAATAACATACATAGTCATATTAATACTTAGTGATATCATTACCCTACAAAGTATATTTGAAGCTAAATCACAATAATCACAATCTCTGTATGCAATTATTATCACATCTCTATTTATGAATGAGGTACTTTAACTGACATTGGACAGCTTTTATGTTTTTAAATCTTTTATCATAAAGGAATTTTACATTCACATGCTAAGAAAAGTCAATATGTATTTGTGGAGATTTCAGCAGGATAGTGTCTTAAATATTGTTTTAGTGCTATTTTTAAAATTTCAAGACATGCCTTAAGAATCTACAATTTTACCAAAAATACCAACATTTCCATTATTTTAGATCCTCAAGTTTTTGTTTATTCTTTAAAAATAAAACATATCCAAGAAGGAAAATTGTGGCATATTAATATTAATTTCATAATACTGAAAGCATTAGAGAAGCTGTTTGACCATAATTTTTGTAGAAGTGCAAAGCACATTACTTTTAATCATTTTTGTATTGCTTTCAAACTTTAAAATACAGGGTATGTAATGTTCAAAGACAAAATTCAGAGAAGTTCGGCTTAAATAACTGCTTGTATTAACATTCCCGTTGTTTTTTTCAGCATTTTGTACAAATTTTAGGGTAGAGAAACAAACCTCATTCATAATGCATTTGTTTAAAAATAAATGTCCTTTAATTTTTACTTGGATATTATTTCTTGTTGAAAAACAAAGCTAAAACAAAGAGGTTTCTTGCTCTTTTGGTGGCTAAGGGGAAATGTTTAAGACTAGCAAGGCAACATATGACAGATAGATATAGATATAGATATAGATATAGATATAGATATAGATATAGATATAGATATAGATATAGATATAGATATAGATATAGATATAGATAGATGTATATCAACATATCTCTCTATATATATATATGTATATATATAATTTTGAAGCAACTGCCTGACATGAAGAATAAAAGCAACATTTTGGTTTACGTAGAGTAACAGAATTAGAATTGAAAGTGTCATGGTTTACACATAGATACACTACGTGGTATCACAATAAATACCTTTGGATGGTCTAGACATGAATTTCTGTCACTATGGTTATGTAGTATATCTTATATGCTATTCACAGAAACTGGAAAATAATACCCATTCCAATTCTACCATTTAAAACAACAGTTCTAACAGATCAAATAAGACCAATCAGGAGGGGGAAAAAATATATATATATATATCACTAGAAACAAGCATTGGGAAGACATCCAGCAAAAGAGAGAGAGAGAGAAAAAAAAACAGAGATCCTGAGTGTCCCTAAAATATAGCTCAGTGTTTATGAATGACAGATATATTAAAATTCTCCCTTTTCCTTAGTAGAAAATTCTTTCAAATAATTCAAGTAGCCTAGCCTACTTAATAATTCCCATTAAAAAACACAGCAAAGTATACTAAAAACAGGCAAGCCACTGCCTACTAATACTCATCTTCCAGGCTGCGATAAGTGAATGTGATGTTGCCCTTGAGATGCAATAAGCTGGTTGTTACAGGTGTTGCTGCCCAATGAACTGTGACAGCCCTCAACGTTTCTTGAAAGGCCTTCCTTCCTTCTGAAGGTGCAGGACGAAATGCAAACAATAAATGGACACTCCCTGGACTAACAACTTAATTTCTGCTTCCCCATTCTGAATTAGAGAGGATGTTTGAAGAAAAGGGCGTAGTCATAGGGCAAGAAAACAACTAAAACTGTGTCTCTGACCTGAAACCAATTAAATAAATAAATAAATAAATAAATAAATAAATAAATAAATAAATAAATAAATAAAAATAAAATCCGTGTCTCTGAAAGCTCCTTAGGCATAGGAGAATATGCTACATAAATTCACGTTCTTTTGAAACCCGTTGTTTTATTCCGCACATTTTATCAAAATTATTTTAACAAAGTGCCCTAGGTTTTAGAATACAATGTAATAGGAATGATCTAAACTTACCCACTTTGATGGTCTAGAGCTTTTTGACTCTATCATTATTCTGTGCAGCTCTGAAAATGTATTAATCAAATGCAAACCATGGGCTAAGCATTTGCAAAAGAAACGATGCCTATGTAAATAAAAACAGTCTTATTTATGGCTCCATAATGTTGTTGAGCAAGTCACTTAAGAGTCCCTGTGTCCACATATGGAAGCCACATTTTCTCTAATCAGTGTCTTTCCAGTAGTAAGTAGTGCGTACTTCCTGTGCCAGTAAAGGTGTTTTTGTGGTTTGTTTTGTTTTTGTTTGTTGTTGTTGTTGTTACTATGTTTCAGGTTTCACTGTTAGCATGAATTCTTTAGGGAACTGCTTGTTTACAAATGGCCTTCGCTTACCTGTTAGAAAGTGAAGCTGGTGCATGAAATATCAAAATATTTAGGAAAGGTGGAGCAGGAATCCATCGGATTGTCTTCATCCCTAACAGAGGAATGTTTAGTTCTTGGAATCTGTAGTGCATCACAGATATATATATATATCCTTGCATATTCCAAGGCTTGCATATTCCACCATCATGAAGGATGCAAAAATAGACCAAGACATCAGACTCTTTCCAAATCTAACGTCCCTGAAATCATTCATTCATTCACTCATTCATTTTTTTCATTCATTTATCACATTAATTAAAAACCTATTTGTACCAGTTGTTATGAGATAGGATATAATAGAGGCGGAAATAGTACAAGCTCTCACTGAATTTATATCTTTTTGAATTAGATGTTTAAAACTTATTGCTTACCAGAGGAAGAATTCAAGAAAAGCAGTCTTGAGAGGTAGGTTGAGGAATATCAAAATATAAGATGCTATTAGATATGCAAGTTGAGATGATACGTTAGAAATTGAACATTTTAGAATACTTCAGGGGATAGATCCACACTAGAGATACAAATTGATGAGGCAATAATATATATTTGTTATTTAAAGCCATGAGAATACACATGATACCTTTCCTAGATGATTAAAAATAATAATAATAAAGAGGTCCAAAAACTGGCCTTTTCAAAATTTTGAGGATCAGGAGAGGTGTCAGAAAAGGTGGCTAAGAAGAGGTTTCAGTAAGGTAGGAATAGCTCTAGGAACTCTAATATCGTAGAAGCACAAAGGAGAAATTTGAAATGAGAAAGAGACGTCAACTCTTTAAATACTCCTGTTGGGTCATGGCATAATACACTGACTATTGCATTTAGAGAGGTGGGCAATAGCTGGAAAGGGAACTCAGCTTTATATTGGATGTATTTATATACTGGTAGAAATAGCTAAAGAAAAGAGATACATAATGATGGAAGAGCAAGCAGGAACGACCGATGGGATGCTTCTCTTGAGAATGTTAGATAAATTAAATCTGATGCACAGGTAGATTACTTGCAACCTGATAGGAGCATAGATGTTTATTGATAATAAAAAATGAAAAAAGAAGGCAGGTAATATGGTAATAGATGTAAGTAGGTGGGGAAGTGTGGTGGAAACATATCAAATACATCTTGTAGTTATTTCGTATCTTTGCTGAGTAAGAAGTATGATAATCATTTGTGGGGAAATGTAAGGATGGGGAAGCAGTAATGGAGGTTTAAGATAGAAGAAAGTGTGAAAGTGCCAGCTAGTATAGACGGATATTGAATGAAGCAGATTGCAAAGTTTCCACAGTATTGTAAGCCCATTTTAAGATAAGGATCAAACTTAATGAAAAACCAGTATGGATAATTATGTGCAATTTTTTTTTCAGTCATTTACAGTTGCATGAACACAGTGATGGAGCTGACAAAGAGTTAAATTTTACCAGTGTTACAATTTAGTCAAATGATTCATTTAACTATTTGAAGAAGAGACAATTAAGCAACTGATTTGAGCATGCATGTAAGGCAATACTCTTAATAACGGTGCATGGATTATAGAGGAAAGTGCACGTATGATGGGTATAAGGTATTATGAAAAGATGATAGGATTATAGGACCATAGTTGCACGCATGAACAAATAATTTTTAAATTGGGATAATAAAGTGAATGAGCTGCAAAGATTGAAGATGGTAGAGGAATGATGCCTGCAAATTGAAATAGTTGAGATTATTATTAAGACAAGGTCTCCTGCATGATCATTGTAAAGAGGGGTTGAAGTAGGGTGCAATTCAATACCTTCGGAGAAGAGGAAGTCAAGAAATTGAGAAGCCCAGGGTATTGAAAGGGCCATCTATATAGATTTATGATAGAATTGTTGCAGAGAATGAGTGAGCCAGGATTTTCTTAAAGGAGGAGGTAGGTAATATACATTCTTTTATAAATAGAGATTTTATGCTAAAAATGTCTGCAAATGGGTCTGACACAGAGCTTTTCCTGTGTCAATATTCATTTGACTGTGAAGAGCTTGATGTATTCCCAGCAGTCAAGGCTTATGTGCTTAGTGCTTTCTCATCCTTACAGGTTGTCAGAGAACCAACAGTCCCAAATATGGGATGTGCAGTGCGTCCTTATTGGTTTGCAAAATGATAGACTCTAGTCCTTTTAGTTCATAAATTTGAATCCATAAATTCAATTCCCAACAACAACAAAAAAATGGACTTTGATATTGTGAAAGACAGACTGGGTAGAGAATAAAATGAGGAATTTGGAGTTATCTGTGTTTCGAAAGGACGAGGTATGGTATTGGATAGAGGGTAGAATGAGAGGAAAGGAAGGAAATAAAAGCGAGACAAGACAGTATAGACGTGAGTTGAGAAATAAGCATTCAAAAAGCCAGTCTGAGAGGTACACAGGCTGAGAAAGAGATGGATATAAGAATTAATACAAAAAAAGTGAGGCATATAAAAGACTTGGAGACAGAGATAAAGAGAGTTTGAACAAAATCTTCTTATTTTATTCTGTGTTAAACAATAAATATTAGTCATGTGGCATTTTCACATTTCTAGTCCTGAAAAGCATACCAATTCTCAGGCACTTGCCCCATAAACAAATACTAAAAAGATGACTTTTGTGTCTGATCTGCAGTCAAATACCACTGACAAATTTTAGATTTTCTACTTCAGAGCACTGTGTCTCTGCAAGCTTACAGAACCCAGTGCCAGTATTCAAAGCAGAACATTTTCATTAGGGAGTAGCATCAATTACCCTAATAACTAGGCCTCGATTTTAATCAAATTTATGGGGAAATATTCATCACAATTTTTAAAGTGCATGATAATTTAAGAGGAAAATAAAGTTTTGTGTTCAGAATCAGAAATATACATGTATTTTGTCATTTAAGTCCTGTGAAACTGAGAGAGAAAAATAGTAGCTGTAGATATGTGTTAGCATTTTAACTAAGTTGAAGTTATTTTGACAGAAGGAATCAAAACTGAGATTAGATTGGGAAGACAGAATAGTCATTGAAGAATTATGTATTAGAACTAGCAGGAATTATTTTATTAATCAAATATTTAAAGGATTATGATGTGCTAAATAATTCTTAGATACAAGGTCTGGCAATTGAGAGCTTGTTGCAATGATGTTGCTAACCTTTTTTGATATAGAGAGCTTATTCATTATGAATTTATACCAACTGGACAAACAGTTAACCAAGTTTACTATTTGGAAGCGATGAAAAGGCTGCGTGAAAAAGTTAGACGACCTGAACTTTTCACCAACAATTCATGGCTTTTGCATCACGACAATGCACCAGCTCACACAGCACTGTCTGTGAGGGAATTTTTAGCCAGTAAACAACCGTATTGGGACACCCTCCCTACTCACCTGATCTGACACCCAATGACTTCTTTCTTTACCTGTACATAAAGGAAATATTGAAAGGAAGACATTTTGATGCTATTCAGGACATCAAGGGTAATATGACAATAGCTCTGATGGGCATTCCAGAAAAAGAGTTCCAAAATTGCTTTGAAGGATGGACTAGGTATTGGTGTCGGTGCATAGTTTTCCAAGGGGAGAACTTCAAAGGTGACCGTAGTGATATTCAGCAATGAGGTATATAGCACTTTTTCCAGTATGAGTTCGTGAATGTAACTGTCAGACCTCGTATGACAAAATTACCCGAGCAATTTAGATAAATGCTATACCTTGTGTGAGTTTATTGACATTGTATGCATAGTACCATTTGTCAACTTCAATATTTCAATATTTGAGTACCTAATGAAGCAACCCATGACTGCAGATATATTTAAATTATATCTCTCAAGATATGACACATGATAAAGCCTTGATCACTTTTGCATTATCAGATTTATTTTTCGTTCTTGGATTTATTTTCTTTCTCAGATTTTTATTTTTCCCATTTGTGTTCTTTCTCCACTAAATTTCAGAAACATCTTAGGGTGTGGATATTTTTATTTATTTTAACTTTGCATTTTTTATGTTGTAAACGATGATGGAAATGATCTTCTTTAACTGTGTGATGGATCTTATGTAATTCAAGCAAGGCCTGTTGTATAAGCTTTGCTGTAGAGTCATGGTTGGCTTCATCCAGCTTGTTCCCTTAGCAGCACACAAGGCTTCTTGTTGTGGAACCACTAGGAACTCTTTGCACTGAATACCTTACCTTTTTTATTTATCTTTTCATACACCAGTGTCTGTTGGGGCTTTAATGAGCTCCTGATAACCACCTGGTGACCACCTGATCAATATTTCCTCCTTGATTGATAAGATTATAGGACACAAAATGCTACAGTGGAAAATGTAGGAGAGCCTTCCCTATCGGTTTTCACTTTTCTTATATGGGGAGATTTTTTACGTTTAATACAGGTTAGCCCCCAAAAATGTAGTTTCCTTCTCTTTTCACCTTTCCTTTACTGTGTTGTAACTCTGCCTCTCCAGTGTATATGTACGTGTGTTCTCCTTTCTTGCTCTACATTTGGCTTTTTTTTAAAGAGAAAATATCCAAATTTCATTACATACATATGCATGGGAACCTCACATATGGGGGAGGGAGTCAGAGACCCCACATACATGAGAGGTTCTGAGACAGAAAGGGAAAATGAGCATCAATGTAAGAATGTTCAAACCTGTAGAGAAGTTTTGTAAAATTTATTTCAACTGAAAAGAGATACACCTCGAAGCAAGATCTCAATAAATGAGATAAATGCTCTTTACATTTAGCTTTCTAACACACCTCATAGGTGATAGTTGACAGTAACGAAGAATGCCCACTTCAGCACCATGTTCCCTAAGTTGGAATCCCAGCATTACTAACTATCAGGGGGGTGCTTAGGTGATCTTAGTAAGTCACTTAGCCTCTCTGTGTTCCATTTTTAGTATTCATATGCTGGGCATGATACCATTAGGATGTAACCCTTAAGACTCTTTTAAGCCTAAATGAACTAATGCTTACAAAGCTCTTTGAATATTGTCTGGCATTCGCTATGAACCTCTTCTAGGTGGGTGTGTTACTCACCATCCTTGCCTTCTCCTCTGCCCCTGCCATTACGCTTCTGAAATTATTTCTCCCATTTAAGTTTCTACTTCAGCCACTACTCACAGTGAATAAGGAGCATAACCAGCATTATTCCTGCCACAGAAAGCCATCTTTGCTTTCATTTGCAGTCAATCACTGGAAATATGGGAATCCTGAGATAAACATGAATGGCTATAATATGCAAATGCAACCTACGTAGATAAGTTGAGATGATTCCAAACTTAAACAGTGCAAATAAGAGGTAGGTTCTCTGCTACAAAGTTAGGCTTACAATAGTCACAGGAGGACACCAACATGTCCGTCTCTGATACCTTAGGTTCTTTTTTTATTTCAATGCCCTTGTAAATTATATAGTAAATACCATGCTGAGGATTCCCTGTTTCTGGGTTTCAGAATCTGAGGAGAACAATGCTGAGAACTAATCAAGCCATTGGTTTATTAATTCATTCATCTATTTATTCAGTCAGTAAGTAACCAGTGCATACCTACTCTAAGGGATTTAGAAAATCAGATAACCCAGAAGCTTATGCATACTAATAGAGACTTAACATATATGCATCAAATTAAAAATTGATTGGCAAAGCAAATTATAAGTACATGAAAATGCTTAAATAATATCCATAATTTCTACTGTCTACTCTAGGCTGGTGCCTCTTGAGTATTCACCCTTACTCCAAATACCGCTTGTGTACTAGTTCCCCTAGGATCCCTTTTGTACCAATATTTCGTCCTTCTTAATGGCTTAATCTCATTTCCCACAGAAAATGTTTGAGCCAATTTTGTGTTAGTCGCTTTCCTGATGCCTGTCTCATCTAAGTGTACAGTAGCATTCTTCCATTGCTATGTAGCTTGGAGCATTTAGGTGACATCAATAGCTGTGTCTGATGCCAAACTAAACCTAAATAATTAAAGAATTTGATTCAAAGGCCTATATTTTGAGTTGTCTGGTATTGATGAGAAGGAAGAATTGGTGACTCATCACTATGAGAGTGTTTGTCACAAAGAGAGTCAAGGCCTTTTTTCTTACCCATTGGTCACAGAACATATAAACAGATGTGTACTTTCCTGGCTTGGACAATCCCACTGATTATAAAAAGTAAGAAAACGTGTATTGTAGTATTGAATAACATTCCAAGGAATTTTATGGATGATTAGTTCCACCACGCAATTAAGGATGGAAACTACCTGCTTAGGAAAAAATTCTATCGGTTTCTTTGAACCCAGTTTCTGGAATTGCCTCTGAATACATTTCTTCAGATGTAAAATGGGGTAACAGTCCCCAGGTACAAGGCTGTGGTGAGGATGAAACAGGGAACATAGGAAAAGAGCTTAGAGCCTGACACTCAGTGAGCAGCTATCAAGTTTATTAACAGATCCTGAGATTCAAGGTTTGCATTCAGCAGACAGATGATTCATTGCAATACTAACTTTAGGCTCTTATCTTCCCAGTCCCACTCATGCCTCTCTTCCTAGTGCTTTGCCCTCTTCTTCTAGTCTTAGTTATTATTTATTGATTTTATTAAAAGTGTTCTATTGCTTTCATATAAGTATTGTGTACCTGGGCATACTAAATTCTGTGTTCTATAGAACATTTAGGAAAAAAACATAGTTCATTTTTCCCATGTGGAATTTATACAATGTTTGGTGATGTCTAAGCCAAAAACAAAAGTAAAGAGTCTTGACCGTGTCTAGGGTTCCCATCATTTATTTTGTTTGACAAACTTGTATATAGGTTTTACATAAAGCTTTCCATGCCAGGCCCTGTTCTGTGTGCTTAGAAACATTAATCATTTATATCAATAATTTCTGGTATCAAAAAAAATAAAAACAATTATACATTGGTGAGCATCATATTTAGTAGAATCCTGTTTCAAAACACTCTCACCTTTTTTTTCTTTAATATTTGGATACAATTTAATTTGGTTTAAGTATCTTTGGACTACAGCCATTGAAAGTCATGGGGGTTCATTGCAGGTAATCTGGGGAAGCTTTTGTCCTCCACACAGTGTAGCTGGAGCTTCTCCATGGCGATAAATCATGCAGCTTACAGCCTGGTGTGCTGTGTTTTTAGGAGCGCTACATGATCAAAGAGCAAGTTGTGTAAATAAATAGATTTATCTCAAATAAACACAATAAAATAGAATGGATTTAATAGACATGAAATCTCTTGTATGCTTAGTGGCCAAATTCTCTGTTGAAAGGCTCAGAGTTACAATCAAGCAGAATTTACAAAAGCCATGTCATCTCCTGGGTCAGAGACTGAGCACAGACTTGCAATTTATTTGCAAGCTCAATAAATACATGTGTACCTTATATAACTTGTGCACTAGTCCACGGATAAATTGAGACTCATTTTCCTACACATTTCCTTATCACTGTCAAATCCGTAATTTCCCCCCTCAAATTGACAAAATTACATTCCTTCATTAGAAAGCAGCTAAACTGCAGTGTCGGTTATCAAAATGTGATTTTCCTAAGAGAATATGTATCACAATAATTTTTCTCATCTATGTTTTCATATTTTGTTTTGTAATCATGTATCTTGAATATTAAAGGAAGTATTTTATGTTATTATTGCTCAGGTAGGTTCTACATTTATACATTTAAAAAGTCAATATAGTATAACGATTTAGAGTTTAGTATTTGAAGTAAGAGACTTCCTGGGTTCAACTTTGGACTTTGGCAAGTTATTTATCCTCTTCTATAAAGTTAGTACAAACTTCAGAACTACTTCATTGAGTCTTGTGAGGATGAACTGGGATATTGCATGTAAACCAGTCAGTATGCTACCTGGAAGATGTTTGGGGAGAGAATTCTCTAAGAGTCACTCGTGTCGGTGCACATCTTCTGAGCAAGAGGCCTTGGCATCCTTATATAAACCATAGGTCAGATACAGAATAGAGATAGATAGAATCATAGATCATAGAGATCGAATCTTCCTTCAGGGAAGAGGGAAGATTTATTTCCTGACCAGTATAATAAAGATAATCTCTCTATCTCTTGAAAGATTGAGCTTGTCTGCTCAGAGCTAGCTTTAAAAGACCCGAGTTTTCTAAACGTGGGTTTCCTTAGCACGCATATACATGTGCGGCATACACATGAGCTCTTTTGCATGGTCCCAGTGACACTTGTGAGGCGAGGAGAACTAATGTGAACATGAAACTTGTGCTGCCTGTTGTGTCCTAAGTAACAGTATCTTTTGTCTCTGAGTCATGAGTCGCATGTTATACGCCACCATTTAGAAAACCTTCTTAGCTTACAAGCAGGATAAAACCTTAAAACCTTCAGTTATTAATTACATTATTAGCACTCAATAACCATTCATTATGATAATAATAATATTATTATTATAAGTTATATAACCTAAGAAGTCATAACAAGAAGTATCCAATGTAACATTCCCAACACTATCAAGACCATGAGTTTACCAGTTGACTAAAACAGTCCTGTAGCAATCTATTTAATTTTAGTTTTCTTTTTCTTTTTTTATAAATTACACAATGTTTAGGTGAATCAGACTATGGTCTATCTATTTGGCTTCATTAATTTAAATAAGGCCTTGTGCAGGTATTTTCAATACTGAAAATAAAAGTTACATTATTTTTTAAAGATTAATTCATTTGATATCTAGCCATGAAATTCTGATATCTCTAGGCATACCTTCACCTAAAGAAAAAAAAACAAAAACAGAAAAAAAATAATTAATTAAATTTGGAAATTGGATCACTGGTTTTCATTTTGGTAGCAAAAGAAAACTTCATTCTATACCAAATCTTTTGTAAACTACTTACATAGATAATAAATAAAATCAGTAAAATCATACTTAAGAATTAATTTTACTACCTATAATTTGTATGCAGTAATTTAATTAAAAATGACACTCGGAATTGACATAAAAGTTGAAAACGGGCTTATGAATAAAAATGTTTGTTTTACATTAACTTCAGTTTCAAAAGTATTCTTTTACTTTTTTCTTGCTTTCTATTATCAGAATGAGAAAAATCTTGGTTACTAAAAATAAATAATTATATGTAGTCAGTGTTTTAAGACCACACTTAGCAAACTCAGGATACTCTTCAGTTAAACAGGGATCATTGAAGCAGCTTTATTCTGAGGTCAGCACCAAAGTGAGTTAAATGAAATTAACTTATAGTCAACTAATGGTTGCCCATGTGTTCAAACATGCATAACATTTTATTTTTTTTATTTTTATAGTTTTTAAATTCATAAGGAAATTTATTTCCAAGCTATATTTCCTTTTTTTTTATTGGGGTGACAATTGTTAGTAAAATTACATAGATTTCAGGTGTACAATTCTGTATTACATCATCTATAAATCCCATTGTGTGTTCACCACCCAGAGTCAGTTCTCTTTCCATCACCATATATTGATCATCTTTACCCTTATCTCCCACCCCCCACCACCCTTACCCTCTGGTAACCGCGAAACTATTGTCTGTATCTATGAGTTTTTGTTTCTCATTTGTTTGTCTTGTTCTTTTGTTGTTTTTGGTTTATATACCACATAGCAGTGAAATCACATGGTTCTCTGCTTTTTCTGTCTGACTTATTTCACTTAGCATTATACTCTCAAGATCTATCCATGTTGTCACAAATGTTCCTATATCATCTTTTCTTACCGCAGAATAGTATTCCATTGTGTATGTATACCACAACTTCTTTATCCATTCATCTGTCGAAGGACATTTTGGTTGTTTCCATGTCTTGGCCACCATAAACAAAGCTGCAATGAACATTGGAGCATACGTGTCTTTATGTATAAATGTTTTCAGATTTTTTTGGGTAGATACCCAGGAGAGGGATTGCTGGGTCATATGGTAATTCTATTCGCAATTTTTTGAGGAACCTCCACACTGCCTTCCATAACATCTGCACCAGTCTGCACTCCCACTAACACTGTATGAGGGTTCCTTTTTCTCCACAACCTCTCTAACACTTGTTACTATTTGTCTTATTGATGATAGCCATTCTGACTGGGGTGAGGTGATATCTCATTGTGGTTTTGATTTGCATTTCTCTGATGATTAGTGATGTTGAGCATTTTTTCATATGTCTATTTGCCATTTTTATGTCCTCTTTGGAGAAATGTCTTTTCAGGTCCTCTGCCCATTTTTCAATTAGGTTGTTTTTTTGTTGTTGTTGTTGAGTTTCATGAGTTCCTTGTATATGTTTGTTTGGAACCACAAAAGACCCCGAATAGCCAAAGCAATCTTAAGAATAAAGAACAATACTGGAGGTATCACGCTCACTGACTTTAGCTTGTACTACAGGTCTGCAAGAATCAAAACAGCATGGTATTGGCAGAAAAACAGACACATAGACCAATAGAATAGAATTGAGAACCTAGAAATAAAACCACATAAATATGGACAGATAATTTTTGTCTGTCCATAAGAAGCTAAAAACATACAATGGAGGAAAGACAGCCTCTTCAATAAATGGTGCTAGGAGAATTGGAAAGCCACGTACAAAAGAATGAAACTGGACTGTTATCTGTCACCATGTACCAAAATTAATTCAAAATGGATCAAAAACTTAAGCATAAGACCTGACACAATAAACTGCATAGAAGGAAACATAGGTACTAAATTTATGGACCTTGGGTTCAAAGAGCATTTTATGAATTTGACTCCAAAGGCAATGGAAGTAAAAGCTAAAATAAACAAATGGGAATATATGAAACTTAAAAGCTCTGCACAGCAAAAGAAACCATCGACAAATAAAGAGGCAACCAACTGAATGGGAGAAGATTTTTGCAAACAGTGCCTCCGATAAGGGGATAACATTTTGTTTTTAATATAGGTTTAAAAATTATGTTTAAAATATTTTAAAAATCATTTTAAAATTATTGTAAAATAATAAAATTATCTTACATATGAAATTAGAAGGAAAGATTTATTGGGTCTCTAAAGCTTCTCCAAATTTCAGCAGAATGCATTTTAAAAGTCACTGTGCTTTGCACATAGACAGCGTATGTGTAGTATTCAAGTTGTATTTACTTGAGAAGTTGTTGGACATGCACGTGTTTAGATTGTCCATGAGCTCCCATTCTATTGAGTCTCCTCTCTGTGCTCTTAGGCTCACTCAGCTGCCTTCATCTAATTACTTCTTTGTTTCCATATACTTAGCTGAATTTTAACCTGGAATTGGGTGATTCCAGATATCCTATCAAAATTTGAAGTGCTATAATTTTAAGAGTGTGAAAAAAAGGAAAGAAAAATAGAAAATAATGCAATGAGATATTTTTAAAATAGAGAGTAAACCTGAGTAGTGAAGGAAAGAAGAAAATATATACGGGAATTCTGGTTTAGGGAAAATAATCCAGTGTCTAAAGAGTATACCTCTGGAAGCTTACCTGTCATATACACACTATATATATTATATATATGTATATGTGTGTACACATATACACATATATGTGTAATATATAATATATGTAATATATGTATGATATATGTGTAACATATGACATATATAAGATATATGATATATATGTCATATATCTTATATGATATATATGCATATGTATATATATTCAACTAAAGATAATATGTATATATTATTGTTAATAAGTGTATGTTAAAAGTTAATAATTAAAAAAAACACTGTATTTATAGCTTTTCTCAGTTTATGAAGTTATATTGCATAGGATAAAATGTAAACCATCCATGGCAATGCCCCTAAGAAAATAATGATGTGTTAGTTTCACCATAAAACACACTCTTCTTGCCTGTTCGGCACATAACAGAACTCAGAACGATTGTCTCACTGGGGGCTGCTGTGCCACTTGATCTGCAGCCATTTTTTCACAAGAGGTGAACAGAGCTTTAGGCAGTTGTGAGGATTTCTGCAGTCTAAACATGAATCTTTCTGAAGCTATTCTTTTGAGAAATGTGTGGTATGATATAAAAGGAAATCCTTTAAGTACAGTTTCAGATTTTCAAAGGGTTTTGAGCATTATATTAACTGCATTGTCAGTTTATATACTTTCCAGTTCAGTCCTTTGGCCTAAATTAGAAAAAGGGGGATAAGAAGTGTAGGGATCTGAGACTATCTAGCTTGTTCATAACTACTCTTTGAGGATATATTCTTATATTTTCATTGGAGTCCAGAGCCTAGAATTATAGGCTCTGCATTTTTTGCTACTGTGTGAAGTTGGAAGTGCAGTAACAAAGGGCAAACAAAGTGAATCCATACATAGTGACCACAATATTTAAGAGAAATAATATCTGTCTAATATCTTCTGATGTGTATCAAAACAACTTACTGCTATACTACATACTTACTGCTAGAAAGTAGCAAGCTTTGTTTTTATGCTCACAGTTTCTATGGATCAGGGAATCAGTGCATACAGGGTATGACTTGTCTCTTCTGTGCATATTTCTGGCGGCTCATAAGACTTGAAAGGCTTTGGGTCACCTAACTAATTGGCTGCTGAGATCATCTAAAGGCTTCTGCACTCACAGATCTGGGGTTGAGGTTGAGACAACTTCCAAGCTGGGCTCCTCTAGACCTGTCAACTTCTCCATGTGACTTGGACTTCCTTCCAATATGGCAGTCTGAGGAGTTACATGGTGGCTCAGGGCTCAAAGAGCAGAGACAAAGTTGTAGAGCCTTCTAAGACTGAGCTTTGCCAATCATAGAGTGTCACTTCTGCTGTACCCTATTACTTAGAGCAACCACAAGGCTACCAAGATCCAAGTGAAGGCACACAGATGCCACTTTACTATTGGAGAACTGTTGCAGAGTTCATATTAAAACTGCCATCAAATCTAAAAAAACAAAAAAACAAAAAACAACAACAAAATACAAACAAACAAACAAAAACAAAAAGGGATATCTGACCAGTTAGTTTAAAATATTTCAATCTATTATTAATTTGGGGGTGAGTCAATTTTTGCCTTTTTCTCTGAAATTACTCACAATGCAAGAACATTTTTAATGTTACCAGGAAGGTGTATAATGCTTTTTCGGTCCAATTTTTGGATTCTTTAATATTTATTTATGGATTCTTCAGGAGAATAGTGGGGAAATAAATGTTTTAAAGGCTAGTATAATTAAACACAGAATGTTTAAATGGATTTCCAAAGAAGGAAGAACAATCCACGGGTAGAGAAGTAAGATTAAAAGTAAATTCACTAAAGTACATGATTTCACATTTTTCTGTCACAAGTGGACAAGGATCTTGTTCACAGAGGGAGGAGGTTTGGGTTGATTTTTATGTCAAAACATGGATTTGACAGGACCAAAGATATAATATTAAGCTGCATTATATCATTTGAGGCTTATATGACAGGATTGATCTCCTATAATATCTACAAAATGCTTTAACTGAAGAAAGGTTGATGTTTCTATATTTAGCATTTGTGAACATTTCAATCCTTTTTTAAAAGCACCATTTTGTAGTAATTTCAAGCTCATTTAACCGTAGGACAACCTGATGAAGGGAAGTATTAACACTGCTTCAGTTGACCAATCTAAAGCAGACTGCATGTGAAACATGAATAGAATAAAAAATGTTTCCTGGTTTTTTTTTTATATGCCTCTATTAAACTATTTCCATGGCAGTTTATTTTATATCAGCAGAATGGTATTAATTACTCTGAATGGTGGAAAAAACAAAAACAAAACAAAACAAAACTCTCTCCTTGCAAACCGCGATTACTAGTTGTGACAATTCACTAAGACAAAAAGAGTTTATCTGTGAAACTGTTAATTCAGGGATGCCCTCCAACTTCTAACCCTACTGCCTCACCGTCCTCGAAGTGATCTCACATGGTATTACCTGTCTCCTTAACATAAAACAAAGATGACTGTGATAGATATTTATTATACCCAGTGGTTTTCAAATATTCTGGTTTCAGAACCATTTTAGACTTTTAAAAATTATTGACGACTCTAAAATCCCATTCTTATATGGTCTTTATTGCTACTTATTTTATTAAAAATTGAAACTGAGGCATTTGGGAATTTCTCTCTTCATACTTTAACACCAACATAGTTTTTAGAAATTTTTGCCAGTTTAATAAGTGAAAAATATCATGCAAATTTAATTTCAAATTTTTATACTTATGACTGAGGTTGTATGTTTCTTCATAAGATTTTACTTTTTTCTGTGATAAAAATCTACATATTGTACAATTTTATATTGAATTTTGAATTTTTTCTTTTTTTCCCCCCAAAAATTTATGTGTTTCAAAATAATAATGTGTCCATGAGACAATTATGAATGTTTCTCCAGTTGGTTTTTGACTTTGACTTTATGCAATTGCTTTTTATGGGTATTTATTTATTTTTCTTTATATATTTGGATTTATCAGTTTTTTTCATTTGTGTTTTCTAGTTTATAATTACAGTATTCTTCTGACGTCACACCATAAAAGTTTCTATTGTTTTTTTAAGTGCATTTTTTGTTTATATCTAAATTCTTTATAGCTCCAGAATTTATTTTTGAATCATCTTTGAGGTAGTGATATAATTTTATTTTTTTCTAGATGACTAACCTATTGTTACAATACCGTTTTGAAATAATTTTTTCCCGTTGCTTTGAAATGATATTTTTATCGTGCACTAACCCCCTGTGTTTTTGTTTCTATGTGTGTGTGTTTACCTGGTTCTCTGCCCCTTAATTTCAGAGTTGTAAAAAGTAAGTTTATATATCTTATCTTATGTATATTATTTGATAAAGAGCCATTTGTGAATATACTCTGGACAGAGGATGGTATAAGAGAAGGCGATGGTAGTGACAATAATGGTATTAGCTGTACAGCTGTGACCAAAACCACTGCCTCTTCATATCCAATCTAAAGCCATGCTTGTGTAGTACATCACACTCAATGAATCGTCATCTATTTTATTGTTGCGAATTCAAAATACTTAAATGATTGTTTTGCTTAAAATTTCTTGATATCTTATCTAATGAAAATCAAAGGCAAAATAGGATTGTCTATAGGATATCATAAATTGTAACTTTCAAGTTTCAAAAATAACGAGATTTTAACCAGAGTTTTACTATGGTACTGAAAGTATTATGTTACAGAAAACAGTATTTTCTAATGTTTGTCTGCAGCTATTTTAAAATGGCCTTTGAGAGATAAAATAGAACCATAAAGTAATCTACTTTGCAGAATTTTCCGTTTTTTTAGGCCTCATTTTCCCCTTGTAGTATAGAAATGACTATTCTCTGAATGCAATGGAAAAGGGAAGAGAATTAACATAACTAGAGACACTTTAATATGCTTAGTTTTTATAGGCCTATTCTTCTTTCCCTTTTTTGTTTCTTTCCATTTGTGTATAGGAAAACATAACCCAGAAAACCTGCTGTAAGTCCATACTTTGTAATATCTTTTCATCTCATCATTCAGACTTTTTTTTTTTTTTTTTTCTCATATTAGTTTAGAACTTAAATCATTTATTCAAGGTAGAAACAACTATCCATTCTTTCATCAAACTGTTTGACATCTGTAAAAATTTAAATAGGTTAACTGATCAACCACCATAGTCAAAACCATAATTTTAACTTTATTTATATGGTGATTTTGAGATCTCTTTGTGTTTTTTCAAGGAATGCTCTAATTTTGATAAAGTAATCATAAAAAAAACAAAAAAACTCTCACCTCATTTATTATTAAATAATAAATATTTAAACCTCTCACCTCATTTATTTAATCATGAGATTTGTTTATTTGTTATCTACTCTATTTTTTATAGTTGATTTTTGTTGGAGGGCATACATAGTGCAGCTATTAATGCACTACTGAACAAAGAAATGCGATCTTTGTGTTAATCTCCATCGATGAGTCTTGGTACATTAGGGCAAGACCTAAACACATGTCATGATGGATTATATTTACTGACTCACAGGGAAACAATCATGGCATATTGTATTTTGCCTGAATTTTCCCCAATATTTTACATAACACCGTTTTAAAATCTTATTTCTCATACATGAAAATTCTGATAACAGAGTGAAATAAAATCAAATCAGTAAATCCTAAATGATTTTTAGAGGTAAATGTGAGTTCGCATTATCTTGGAGTGCATCAAATTTCTACAAATTGTCATATTGGAAGTTATTTATTTTCTGAAATCATCCCATTTAAAATCAGAGATTCTGGCTGACACTGACCTATTTTGACAGAGTATTATTTGTACCCTAGTACATGTACAAGTTCTCATCAGTACATAAGATTCTCCTTATTTAAAATATGATACCAGAACACTGACGTATCTCCAGAGGCCCATGGGGATGTCCAAGAGACGATTCAACCCTGAGCAGCAGTAACCAGGTTCTAGAATTCAAGAGTGATTTATTAAAAGTCAAGTACACACTTGAGAGGAAAATGTGGAGGAACTCACATTTGAGTTCACGTGGAGGAAATCCTGATCCGGGGTATTTATCCCTCCTGGGGTGGGAATTGATGATGCCCCATTGAAGTGGTTCATTCATCTTTTCGCCCTGGACAGGACCCTGTATTTCCCGCTTCCCCCACTCTGCCCTCCTTGGTTCCTCCTGAACTGTCATGTCAGATGCATGATGGGAGTTGTAGGAACCACAATGCAACTAACATTACAGTGACATTAAAATTAGCTAAAGTTCAGAGGGATTAGCTTTGCTGGATGAAACTCGTTCTTGTTTTTCTCCAGCTGCAGGTGCTGGATAGTCACTTGTTATTTGTGTATCCAGTGAGGTACCACATGTTATATGTTTGGAGAGGGTTGTCAATTTCCTAAGTGGTTTCCTACCTCAAAGGCACATATCATTTTAGAGAATCACAATACTGCTCACTTTCCTATAGAATTATGAGCTCAAGGATTTCCTTTACTGGTCTCTTTCTTCCACGTCTCCTTTCTTTCTTTCACTACCAGGAGGCCTAATGCCTATTAGTACTTGCCCCTCATAGAGGTTTTACTCATTTTTTTTGAGTTGCACCAAAGAGTTAAATAATAAAAATAGATTTTTGACCACATTATGTAATGTATTATAGTTCAGTGCATATTTTAGAATATCAACCTATACACTCTTCTAGGTATTGAGGAAATGCAACAAGAGATTATGTGCTGCCTTTCATTCAAAGAGCTTACAATGAGTTCTTTCCTTAATATGATATGTATTAATGTGCGTCTGCTTCCATTTGTTCTTGTTGACTCATGAACGGTAAAACAAATGACTATCACTTACTGCTTTCATATAGAAGAAGACGTTGCACCTCAGAGACATTTTCCAAGTCTCAGGGCCATAATTGGGACACAAGAATGCAAAACCAGGCTTTTGAAATCTTTACCTAAAGTCTTTTCTATCATTCTAGACTAGCTCACAGCTGGGAATCTAAGCCTTTCAGTTGCTTAAAGTAGTTTAAATCTTCAGGACAATGATTTTAAAAGGACATGCAAATATGATTTTTTTCAATCCTCATCGCCTGAAACAATTTTTTTTTTAATACAGAAGAATGATAAAAAAAAAAAAAAGCCCAGAATATATTTGACACAAAAGATTCCCCATTTTTCAAAGCACATAAAAAAGTAGATTCTAATCACTGTATATCAATAGTTCTTTTTAATCCATAATTAACTTGTGAATTGTTTAAAAAAGGCAATGATAATTTTTGATGTCACCATTATTCAGTTGTATCAAACTGAAATAAATTTTTTATTTTGGACCTATAAATTGAAGTTAAAATGTAAACATGATATATGTTGATATATGTCATGTAACTGACAAATTTTCTCAAGATAGTTTGGGAGCATTTTAGGAAATGAGCATTGCACTGATTTTCAATGTATACTATTTTAATAGAATAGTCATTCAAAATTGCTTATAGTAATAGTGCCATTTTGATTAACATGTGTATTATGTACAGCTCAATACTTGGCCTTACTTATGAGAAACAGAATATTTAGCAGCAAATTCTGTTGAACCCACGTATATAAAATATCCAAGTTGACCAAATGTTTATTGTACATTAGATAACAAAAAAACAAAACAAAACAAAAATTAAATGCCCTTCACAGATTTTCAGTGAGTGTAAAACCTTAACAAAATAAAATCACATGAGAGTAAATGTGCAATCCTGATTCAAACACAAACAAGCAAACATACGAGTGTGTCTACTAAGCTTCCGGTACTATATCATGGACTTGAATTACATTAGTGACTTATAGGGATAACTCCTCCTGCATTCATGAATCCTGGATCTTACAGTCTAGCAGGGAGACAGGAAATAATAGCAAATCACATAGTATGTTGATGGTGATAGACATGTGCTTGGGGAAAATGTAGACAAGAGGACGGCAGGCGGCGATTAGTCCAAGGGTGACTGGAGCTGCAGGCTGTAGTAATAAGTAGTAGTGTCAAGAGTTGTCTCACTGAGCAAGAACTTGGATAAGAGGTGGGAATGATTCATGTGGATATCGGAAAGAACAGTTTTCCAGCAGGGGAATACCAAGAGTGGGGCCTACGAACAGTACCTGCTGAGTCCCAGGATGTGCAAGGAGGAGAAGGCATGTATTGTGGGTATGGAGTATATGAAGGGGGTTGTAGTAAAACAGGAGATCGGAGAGGTTACCAGAGGTCACATCCTATGGCACCCTGTGAGCCAGCATAAAGGACTTAGCTTTTGATGATTTTCGGCTGAGAAGTGGTATGATCTGATTTCTAATTTAAAAGGATCTCTGTGGCCACTGTATTAAGATGAGACAGTAGAAAGGGACATGGCGGAAACAGGAAAATTAGGAAGCTACTGCTGGATGTGAGAGATTGGAGTCAGGGCTCCCTCCCATAATAATGGCCTGAGCAACTTAAAGCATTGAACATGACTAATCCACAAATCATTCCGAAATATAAAATATGGGAAAGAGTCATTTCTGGAGAAAAATCAAGCAATTTTATTACTTGCAAGCTTAATGGAGAAAGTGAAAACCAAAATATTTATTAATCGAAGAAATAACGAATAGATGTTTAGTGAGCTCTAACTACAACCCAGCCATTAGACCACATACTTAATAAATATGATATCCTGTGGTAAAAATATATCCAATGAGAAAATTCAAAGAAAAGAGCCATACAATAAAATTAAAAGAACTTAAATGTGTGTGTGTGTGTATGTGTGTGTGTTTGTATGTATTAGATAATTAACTGTTACATATAGAAATGCTATCTTAAAACAATTGAAATACTACCATTTCAATTTAAAAAATAATTTCTCTCAAGTGGTGGGATTTATAAAAAATGGATCTGCAATATATATATAAATAGTGCTGTTCCAATGGGAATGGCCCAGGCTGCTTTAGGAAATAGTGAAAATTTGAAGTGCCCCATCAAATATTAAAGCCATTCTCAAGGACGTTATAAGAGAATAATTCACCTGAGAGGGAGTTTGTTCTGTGTGTCTATGGTGTCTTCCATCACCAGTGTTCAATTATTTGCATATTTTGTAACTATAAGAATTTAGAAAATAATGTGACAACTCATGGCCAAGCTTTTTCAAATGACCGGTGAACTCTGAGCAGCTCACAGATAAACATCAATCCCCTATCTGCCATTGGCACAAGTTAACCATCTTCTGCTGAGATCCTCCCATGTCCCACTATGAAATTCACTTTACCATTGATGACCACCAGCCGAAAGGTGAAACATTCTCTTTGTGAGTTTCCCAAGGAAACAACCTATGGATAAGAAAGACCAAAACTTCCAACTCCAGTTCTGACAAATTGTGTCTCATTTTTAAAAGATTGCAGTATATGCTATTTAAGAGTTCTAGAAACCAAGATTGGGGAACAAAAAGAGCAGGACATAAGGATAATGTTTTGGGCAATTTGAGCTTCAGAAAAGATGGAATTTAATTGATAAAAAGGAAAGAGGACAACTGAAGTAGATCATGTGTGCAGAAAATAAAGTGAAGTCATCTGAGGTCTCAAACTCTGCAAGAGGAAGACATCATTTAAAATGCTAATAAGGGAGAGACAAAAGAGACAGGTGAAAAATAAACTGGGAAAGACCAGTGAAAGAAACATTATTTTTGCAAATGAAACTTAATAAAGGAGTCTCTAAAGGAAGTAGGGACTCAAAGGCAGATTTGGGTTAAAAAAATGCCAATTTTGATTTTTTCCTTAAAAGAAAGTAATATGCTTTAGTGCAACATCACAGCTCCCCATACCACTGATTGTCTAAGAGGGTGTTTATGTCCTTCTACTAAGCAGTAATGCCTCTTTCCTTATGTGACTCCATTACATAGGTCATATAAGTGATTTTTGTTAGTTCCTTCAAAGGAAAAAAAAAAAAAAAAAAAAAAAACAACTAAGACTACAGTAGGGACAAAACAAATTTCAACAGTATCACCATGAAAAAAAAAAAAAGTGACCAGCTTGCTTCTACTACCATATTACTTATTTTTTGGCCCAAAATGTGGTTGTGATTGTGTACATGAATATTTCTTTCCAGAGGTGTCGATGTCAGCAATTATGAAATATTGACCTGATATTGTGTTTTCTTTCTTGTGGCAAAAATGATTCCAGAACCTTAAAGTATCCAGTATTGCTAAACGTTCAAATAGGTGTAACAGCCTAATTGTTTTTATTATTTCTGACATAATCCTCTACTATGTTACTAGCTATCCATTCACATGTTTAACTACTTTTTCCAACAACAATCACACACAGAAAAGCTACACTATTTAGTAGTGTGTGTAGATCTATTTCAATAGATGGATGTATCTAAATATGAAAATAAGCAGACATTTGATTACCTGATTTGTCAATGCCTGCTTATTGCATTTTCCAACAGGGAACCTGGGAGTCACATGACTGGGCAGAGTGTGTAACTTTATATGAAGCCCAGACATTTTACATTCCTGGAAAACTGATTTAATGGGATGATTTTCTTTTTTTTTTTTTTTCCAAAGTAAAAGATCCTGAAGGCTATGGTATTTTTGCCCTGCAGGGCATTATCAGATTTTGTTTCTAACATAACAAATGTATCATAGCAATCCTTTCTTCTTTTTTGACAGACATATTTAATCTATGTATAAATACCTCTGAAGACTCAGTTTTTAATCTTACACGTTCCTACTTATCCTCATAATCTTCCTAACAGCCTCATACCTTGTTGCACTGTCATTGATACATACCAGTCCTCTCATTTCAGATCCAGGTTGCAACCGTGATAGAAAAAACCTTTGTTTATTTGTTTTATGACAAAATGTCTAGGCAAAGTCAAGGTCATTGAAAATTCAGAAGCAAGAATTCAGCATTTTCAGTGTAAGTCTATTTCTAATTATTTCCTGTTACAAGTATAAAATCTCTTTCTACTGCCCTCTCTCCCTCTCTTTCTCTTGATTCCGTCTCAGAAACTATTATTTCAATAGACACATTTGTATCTTTTCTCTTTCTAGAATCAGAAATTTAATAAGAAAAGGAATGACAAGCATTACTACATCCTTTAATTTATCTCACTTAAATTATTCATATTTTTGATACCCTTGTACTAGTGACTAATATAATGAGATCCTGATTCATTTCTAGTAGCAAATATAAAAGCATCTTGTGCATACACTCAATACATCAATTTCTGCTTTCAAAAAATCAGCACCTCTTTTCTCTCATTTTTCTTGATTCCTTCTTTCTTTTCACAGTAGTGGGCAAAGGGATTGATTTTCTTCAAAATACTTATATTTTTCCTGCCACTTTCCTGACCAAATGTTTCAAAGGCTCCTCACTATCTCTAAGAAATGTCGAAAACCCTTGGCTGACTTTTAAGCTACTTGAGAATCACCCAGACCCAGCTGCTTCCTTAGGCTCTGAGTCCAGCCTTCCCTTGGACATGCCCTCATGGCCCATTGCCGTCTCACTGTTAGAAACCTCTACCTTCTATCATTGCGACTCATAACCCTGAGCACTTTTAGTCTTTCCTCTTACCCACTGCATTCCACACGGTGCCATTCATTATTCAGATTAAGCTCAAACCAATCTCTGTGTTTATGCAGTGTTTCATCATTTTTTCATGAATACATTATCCTTTCCATAGCATGTGCCGCTGATGAATTCCTAACACAGAATAGGTTACTAGAAAATAATTCAACTCTTCTTTCTTCACTTGCCAGCAGAATAACCTTTTCAGAATGAAGGAAGGGAAAGAAGCATTGGCATAGAGGAGCTAGAAGATAATCTCTAAAATTAGCTTCAGTCAGAAAATTGCTTGATTTGATTCTCTAAATGTGATACTATTCCCAGCCCACTCCAGTCTAGTATCTGGCCTCATTCTACACTGCAGTGATTCTGTGCCAGGTGGCCACGTTCTCCAGGTAACTGAGTCCACGGGCACTCTTCAGTTTTCATTGCCCTTAATCTCTCAGGGGCCCAGACATTGATTTATTTGTCTGCCTTCTTTAAAAAACTTCACATGAAGTCGATGAACGCACATCCTCCTTTGCCTCTTCCTCTGTGGCTGCTCTGTTTCAATGGGCTTTGCTTTTACCATGCTTTTAAAGTTGTAAGTTGTTAATCGACAAACTGCGATCTCTTTTTTCTCACTTTGTGCTCTCTTCCTGAGCACTCTCCCACATGCCTCTAATTATTATCTAGAATCGATGACGCCCAAAGAGTAGCCCCAACTCAGACGCCTTCTTTGATTCCCAGAGCTGCTAGCTGACACCTTTGCAATCTTAAAATTGCAAAGACAGCTCCGGTTCCAGGACATCTGAATGTGTGGTTACAGCCCCAAAGCCGCCGACCTAAATACATATAGGCCACATTCCATGGCTCCTTTTCTCTATGGTATCTATTGCTCAAGTACGTTATCTAAAAATAACCCTTGGCAACCCACTCTTTACTGCTATATTCAGTTCATGTCTTCTGTGGCATTGTTTACGTCAGCTCAGATGGCTACAACAAAATGCTGTAGACGAGGTGGCTTACAGAACACACATTTATTTCTCACAGTCCTGGAGGCTGTGAATTCCACAAAGTGCCAGCAAATTATGTTCTGGTGAGTGTCCTCTTCCTGTCTTCATTGTGTCTTCTCATGGTAAGAGAGAGAGAGAGAGAGACAGCGTGGTCTAGTATTTCTTCCTCTTTTAGCTAAACTCATTGTGGGGGCCGCATCCATATGACCTCATCTAAGGTCCCAAAGGTCCCATTTCCAAATACTATCATTGGAGGTTCGTGCCTCAATGTATGAATTTGGGGTCACACGGACATTTAGTGCATAAGAGATCTTATTTCCTAGTGATCTCTGAGATCTGTCCCCTTCTCTCTATCTTCACCATCAACACTTTCTTTCATGTCACCATCCTGTTTTTATCTAGACTAAAAACCCCTCTATTCCTTCCTATAACAAGGAAAAAAAAAGAGACATTTTTAATAAGAATGTGAATCAGATCGTGACACTGAACGACAAAATACCCACGGCTTCCCACTGTTTGGGGGATAAGAACATCATCTGAAAGATAACCTGGACCTGGCACCAAATTAGTTCTCCAGCTTCCAGCCCCAATCAACTCCCCTCTCCCCAAGCCCCTGCTCTCTCAAGAGGCAGCCACAGTAGCCTTTTTTCAGTTCCTTAATACTTGCAGGTATTTGATGATGCTCTGCTTTCTACCTGTAGTTTTCTCCCTGCTTCCAATCTGTTTACTTAATAGGTACCAACTTATCTTTAACACATCACTTCTGCTTCTGGGTGGATGCTTTCCCCAGGCAAGAGTATAAATCCCCCTTTATATATTTTTACTATACATTTCTTTCCCACGATTCGGAATATTTTAAGATGATAATTGTTTACATGGTTATTGGTTAACATCTATCTCCACACCACCACCCAGTCTGTAAGATCCTAAAGAACAGGGTCTTTCTCTAGTTGGCTCACCTTTCACCCCCAATTCCTAGAATACAGAGTGAGCCTTATTTGAATACTTTTGACTAGATACTTATATCATGTATTGCTTTCCAACATCCATATTTTTTATTCGATTTTTTTGATACAGCACAATCTTAGAATACTTATTTTGTCTCCCAGTTTCCTTCCTACCATGCCTATAAAGTTTATTAATTATTAATACAAGTAAAGAAGTGGTGATTGATTGCCTAGAAAGATCTTTGACCATATCCATTTGTGAATCCACACGAAGTAAACTTACATGCAAGAATACAACAGTGATAGTCAAATTCGGAAGCCAGGGAAAAGCAAATAAATCCCCACAGCATCAGTTTGTAATACCGAGCTTAATGGAGCCCAGGCCACCACTGCTGTGTGTCCTTAAGGAAAATGTGCTTGCTTACACTCTGGGGTAATCAAAACCTGTATAGAGTTGTTTTTATTTAGGTGCCTGAGACACTTTAAAAGAATGATCGTGGTGTTGCTGACTAATTTGGGCTCCAGTTCACTAGGATATATTTCATAGTATATTGCGTTTCCTCAGTAAATGTAAATAATACCAATTTGCAAGCAGCACTTTTTACATTTCTCCCTTATTACATCCCATTTTGGCCACAGTTATTGAGCAACATTGGGACAGATTTATTTCCTGAGAAGAACATAAACTATCCACATTTTGGAGGTTAACTGATGCATTAGCAGAAGAGAAAATCTATTTAGTGGACCCCTAGAGGATGTTTGCCACAGCAAGACTGAACCTGCAGACTGAAACGAAGTCAGTCGGTGTTCCTGTGCAGAAGAGAAGAAGGACATGGCATACAACTCAGCTCACATCTTTGGAGTTTCAAAGTGTAGCAATTATTCCTGAAAGAAAAACAAAAGAGGCTACCAGGTATCCTCACACCATACTTATATGCATTACTGAATTCATTATATATTTACTGTCATATAACATGAGGGGAGGCGTGTGTATCTGTCTGCTAGGGGTTGTAGACTAATGATAGAGGGAGGTGACGTTCCTCTTCTGTTACAATGATCTTTGAAGCGAAGGCAAATTCAAAACATACACCTAATAGGTTAACATGTTTTTATTAATATCACTTCCTGCAAACCTGAAGTAAAAGATAATGCAAGATAAGAATAACTTCCACAGACAGATATCAACATGTGCACAGTTTTTCCATTTCACCCACTGGATATCTTTGACATCAGATTTCTAATGAAAAAATAATTAGTAAAATAATAATAACATTCACTAAACAGTTCCAATTAAACAGAAATTGTAGGAAACCACTTCACTTGCATTGTTTTGTTTCATTTATCTTCACAACTAATAGAGTTTTTAGTAAGGTGGCCGAGACACTTTGAAAAAAGATTGTGGTGTTGCTGACTAATTTGGGTTCCAGTTCACTAGGATAGATGTCATCACATGTTGTATTTTCTCAATAAATGGAGGAAACACCGATTTCTCTTCTCTGCACTATTATGATTCTCATTTTGTAGTTAATAACGCTGATCTTTCTGAGGTGAGGAGACGTGCACAAAATAACAACGTGGAGCTAATACGTGGCTGAGTCAGGCTCTGGAACTCAGTCTATGGAACTAAGTCTCACCAAGGGACACCAGAGACTCTGCTCTTACCCACTGTGCAGAACTGCCACTCAGCATAAACATTCAACCTAATTACCAGACATTAATATTTCGGTTCCATTTTGGAGTTAGGGAAACCGGCTCTCTAGCAGGCAGATTTCAATATTAGATTTTTTATTAGCATTTAGACCTGATAAAATATAATTAAATTTACCACTGTAAATCAGTGTTCTTACACCACTGTTTCTTGAAAGAAATGGAAATCTCAACTCATATGAAAATTGGTCACACAGCTCACCACTGGTAACCAATGTCTTTGTGATGCATGGACAGCACACTCTATCAGGAAGAGGTCAGCAGCCTGGACAGATGTGAATAAATTCTAGATTTTTAGTTTTTTATTTTTTAACATTGCATTATCCTGGAACTGCCAGAAAGGAAAATTTCTAAAATCAGATGAGTTCTTTTTAGAAGAATAACATTTTACTGTAGCAAATATTAATGTTTTTATATCTACTTTAGATTCAACTTTCACTACATTATATATTGTATTGTATTATATATAATGTAGTGAAAGTTGAATCAAAAGTGTATATATATATACACACACACACACACACACACACACACACACATACTAGGGATGCCAAAAAATATGTACAAGTAGACACTTTGGTCAACGTTACTCAAGCAGTAGTTCGCTGTAATCAGAAGTGTCTGGACGCTGATGGAAACTACTTTGAGCACCTCTCATAATTGCAGAAGTCAAACATGAGTTGCATTCATTTTTTGATATTGGTATATATTGAGTACAACAATTTTAATAATTTTTTCCTTTCTTAAAATGTGTATACATTTGTTGGCACCCTCTGTGTGTGTGTGTGTGTGTGTGTGTGTGTGTGTGTGAGTGAGTAAAATATAACTTTTTCTCCTGACTTCTCAATGAACATATGTAAATTCAGGTTAAGATTATGGAAGATGTTCATACCATAAAAAAATAAAGTAAAGTAAATGAGATTAAGGTTTTCAAGTGTATGTCTAAATAAGAAACATTGTCATTACCAGTATTAGGACTCATTAAATCAATCTTGCTTTTAAATGTATGAGTACTTGAATTTCCCTTTATATTGAGCATTTAATCATATTAATTCTGTGGGCTTTTTTTCCCATCAAAAAAAAAGTTAAGTGAGCGATCAGGTATTTCTGACAATTTTCATAATGATAGTAAATAAGCCTTCTGAGACAGAACTTTTATTTCCTTATCAAGAAGAGCAGAAAGCAAAGTCTAGTCTTTCATCATTGCTAGGATTCATTATTGAGAAATAGTAGAGGGAAATTATATATTAGCCAGATATTTCTGATTAACTCTTCCGTATCTCTATTCAGACTTTAAAGCACACATGGTAGGTTCCTAATTATAAGACATTATTTCATTTTGAGTCAAAAATTCTAAATATCGCTTCTAAATATTGATTGAGTAGTGCGCTGGAAAAATATGATATTTTTAAAGTTAAAGAAAGTAATACAGTCTTTGATCTTGGTAAATTCACTATATACATTAACTAAGTACAATGATATACTTTTATACCAATTCATTTTGTAAATATGCTGTTCCTAATTGTTTTAGATCATGTGTTTGTGGTTAAGAAACAAAGAAAATTATCAGAATTGTAAGAGAGAAAAAGTCTATAAAAATATATTCATCCTCATAAATTCTTTAGCTTTATAAACTACATAACTTTTTATGATACTATATTTCTAGCCAAATACAAAGTTTATTGTCTGTTAATCTACAGAAGTGGCTTTAGTAGGCAGCATTACTCAGACATGCATAACCATAGTTGTTTTTAGTTTTGTTTTGTTTTTTAATGGAGATGTCTTGTCTTGCTGTACTGGTATTTGTGGTATTTTAAGAGCCTATTGAGGGAACGTCACCACAAAAGCAAACATAAAATAACAATATTTATTTTGAATCAGTGGACAATTTTAAGTAATCATCATGTTCTCTTTAAATTTTAGGCATATTATAGTAGGCAATCCACTGTTATTTTTATCATTAATCACTAAACATTGGAAATCCCCTTTCTCGGTGATGTTTATCAATAAAGTGACCTATCACTAAGTCCACTCTGACATTTGGTGTATATGATAGCTTGGAGAGAAAGAGAGACGGGCAGACTTAGGCAGACATTTGTTTTATTTTGATTAGTTGTTGGTTTAATCCATTTGCCATTACCTTGGCCCCATTGTGGATAGATTTATATTCTCAAACAATTGGTCTTTAATAATTAATTGATCTTAGAATGATGCAGTGTTGACCTTATTTTCTGTTTACACTGTACCAATACTATTTTGAATGGGTAAATGGGCTGGGACGCTTTTTTTGAGTATGTTTCTCAGAACTACACAAGTTTAAATAGCACTTCAGAACTATCTTGTCCAAAGTCTTGGAATCCTGGGCACTGTGGGTGATAAATTTTGATATTAAACTTTGCAATAAAAAGAAGGCTAGGCTAAAGGTTGGAATGAGTATGTTGTCAAGATATAGAACTTCGCATTGGTAATATTGTTCTGTTTAAAAAATTGCTAATGAAAAATATTTTTAACATGGTAAACTATTCTATATATTTTCTCTATGTAGTTATAGATGTAGATATAAATATATTCAGTTTAATCGATTGTACATTTTTATTAGGTATGTTGCATGAAGCTTTATACTTTTAACATATAACACACATTTAAACTTAATGGGAAGTATCAAAGGTAGACAGTATTTATTTCAAAGGTTTCTTTTTAATTATGAGAACAATATCATTAATGCCTATGGATTACATTTTTTGTCCTATGGAATACCTAATGTCATATAATTTGTACCAACTTTCATTATTTTGTTTTTTACGTCTCTCACTAGATATGAGAACTGTTGACACCTGGTTTTCATTTTTCAGATCATTAGCTTTTCATTAATGAATCGTTTTTCTACTATATTTAGGGACTATTAAATTGAGGTTTATTTTCTGAAAATATACATTGCTGAAGAGTATATACATGGCTAGAGGAAGAAAGTATAGTTTGTTAATTTTTATAAAGTATACTAGCTTCAGAATGTAATTGTTTAAGAAAACACAAGAGGTACTATTATCGATGACTAGTCTCAGTGCTTATATCTAGAAGTTTTCTCCAACTGGGTAATTTTTTAAAAATAATACCAATTGCAGTAAACAATATATAAATCTAACTGCTACTTGTCAGTTTTCTTCTGGATTCTCTGCCAGTCTTCTTTTTTAATATTTCACCAAATCCTGTTTTTTAAATACAGTTGTTCAATGGCCTGAGCCCTAACCGGTCTTTGTGAAGTTAGCCCAACTGGCAGTTTCCATCACCAACCAAATTTTTTAAAACATTAAAAACAAGTATATGCTATAGTTCTAAAAGTAATGTGACTAATTCTTTGTTCCATTTCCAATATTTTAAATAAGCTATTAATAAAAATAAAGAATTGCTAGTTATTCCCAAATTGCAAGCAGGTTGTGCTCTGTAAATTCATTTGTAATCCACTGTTGGAATTTGGAACATATTTCCTCATAAAACCTGTGTGATGAATGTGGTTAGGATGCAAAACCAACCCAAAAGATTCTACCTAAATCAAAATGTAATTAAAATGTAGTACTGGTGCTATTATAGAACCTGGTCATTATTTATCCTGCTGCTTCTTTGGGAAACAGTTTCCAATTTCTAACTTCGAAATTGGAACAGTTGAATTTCATCTTTCTTCTTCACATCTCCAATTATTGCAAAATTCTCCCTCCCTTTCTCTAGCCCCACCTTTCAGGTGCTCCCACTTCAGTAATATAAATTGAGGTACTTTATCAGAATGGAGAAACATCTCTCAGCAAGAAACCGTTTGCTGTTACAGGCTCTTCATAAATCCTATGGTTATCTCTCAGACTTGCCTGCAAGACTGTATTCTATTTTGTGGTCATTTTTATATGTGTGTGTTGTTTTAAGAAAGCAGGTCCACAATTGCTATCATATCTCAAAATAATTCAAAACCTCTTTCCCCACAATACAAAGATTTTTTAATATAAATTTAGAAAGTAGTACATAACATAGCTATTGTGTTTCCCCAAAAATAAGACCTAGCTGGACCATCAGCTCTAATACATCTTTTGGAGCAAAAATTAATATAAGACCCGGTTTTATATTATACAAGACTGGGTCTTATAGTAAAATAAGACCAGTGTTATATCATATCATATTATTATATTATATTGTATTGTATTATATATTATATTATATTATATTATATTATATTATATTATATTATATTATATTATATTATATTATATTATATTATATTATATTTCTGGTATTGTATTATATTCCTGGTCTTATATTAAAATAAGACCAGGTCTTGCATTTTTTTTTTTTTGCTCCAAAATGCTTTAGAGCTGATGGTTCAGCAAGGTCTTATTTTCAGGGAAACACGGTAGATCACAATCAAATTACTCTGTATCAACGTATGGCATAATTGATCATAAGAAGATACTTAAAGATCATAAATCCAACACTTGTTTTTTCAGATGAGAAAAGCAAAAGCCGAAAATGTACTCATTTAGCCAAGCTTATGTGTCTATATAATTTAAACAGCTAAGTTTCAACACAGAGCAGTGATGTCGTATGATATTGCCAGAAATGTATACAGAGCTCTGTGGAATTTGTTCTCTGATGATATTTTCTTAAGGTAGATGTATATAAGGTTGACCCTCTAATAACGCAGGGGTTAGGGGCATCAACTCCCCACTCCCCACAGTTGAAATTCCACATATAATTTTTGATTCCTCCAAAACTTAATTTGTCCCTCAGTATCTGTAAAGGATTGGTTCCAGGTCCTCATGGATACCAGAATCTGTGGGTGCTACCCTATATAAAATGGCACAGATCAATGTATGCAGGCAGCCCTCCCAACCTTGGATGGAAAACATTACAGGTGTTGGTTGAAAAAAAAATTGCGTGTAAGTGGACCTGCCCAGTTTAAACCCATATGTTGTTCAAGGGTCAGCTGTATATTTATATTTTATCCCCTCAAGTGCTTCTCCAGATTCTCAATCCTAACAAGTTTTGACAACTTGTGGTCACATATAAATTCATCTGCTTTCTTATATGCTATTAGATTGTATTTTTATGGGATATTCCTTTTATAAATTGGAACCATTAAATTATCTAGCCCAAAAGAATCTGAGTATCATGTATTTCAGTTGTCTTGTTCAGTAAATGACAAAAATGTTTTTAGGAAGATTGTGACATTTGTCCAGAGCACAGCCCATTCTGTCACCATTCACTTTGGAGGGAACGCACTCTCTCCTCTGAAGTAATAGGAGGGATGGGACGTTCTTTGTTTCTCTCTTACAGAAAAGCAGAATCTTCTTCAGATGCTTGACTGAATTCAGTCTTCATAATGCAAAATTCTGTTCAGATGATTTCAATGCACAGTCCTTCAGAAAAACAAAACAAAACATAATCAACTTGCATTACTGAAAAGAAAACTAGCATGAGAGCTGAAGTTCATGATTGCATCTTTAAAAATTTTCCTAAGGTGTCATTATTTTGAGTAGTGACTACCAAAATGGCATTATATGTTGCTGTGTTCACAGGACACATAACCATTCCTCCTCCACCTCCCCAATCTCTTGGAAGCTAGGAGATAACAAAGCACACACTCTTCTCTGCATTATTGGGAAGGGAGGCGAGAGAGAGAGTGCGATTCCAAGCAGTAAGGTTAATCACTTACAAAATAAAAATCTAACCCGCTGCTGTTAGAAAGTCTGAAGCTAGAAATGTTATAAAAACATTTCCCTTTTACTTTTCAATTTGACAATATGTAATACTTTATTGTGATGTGGAGATGTATTACATTCCATAACTGGCTTGTCAAAATTTTGTACAGCATTGGATGATATATGAAAATTGTCCAAGCCACACCCTGGTGGAAAAAGTTACTGTCTAGAGATTTGAGGAGTTATTTCAATTACATTCTTTATTTCTCCTGTTTGGAATGGTTTAACATAAAAGGAAAATATTTGAAATAATAGTAGTCAATAACAAAAATGCTAAAGTCATATACCATTTATTGATGATATTTCATATGCCCATTTGCTTGATAAAATACTGGATGCTTGATGAGAGTTAAATATCAGGATTACTCTGCAAGATATTGATAAAACAGAATGAGAAACAAAGTTCTAAGAGATGAAGTAGTATCTACCATGGCACCTGCGCATCTGAACAAAGTTATGTCAACAAATTATGTATTTTTCCTACCTGCATTAGTTTCCCCCAAACATAGCAGCTTTTAACAAAATTTATTATCTCACATGATTTCTGAGGGTTTGGAATCTGAGAGTGGCTTAAGCTGTATAGTTCTTGCTGTTGGTTTCTCACAAGAGTGCAGTTGCCTGCACTCATCTCAAGGCTTCCGTAGGACCAAAGAATCCACTTCCAAGTCCTTGCGTAGTTGCTTCCAGGCTTCAGTTCCTTGATGGTTGTTTGACTGAGGTTCCCAGCACTTTGTCCCTTGGGCTTCTCTGTAAAGCAGCAGCTGATGTCTCCACAAATGAGTGATCCAAGAATGAGAGAAGTAGAAAGGGAGAGAGAGATCCAAGATGAAAGCTGTCGTCTTCTTGTAACAATGTCAGAAGTGATACATGATTGTTTCTGCCATGTCTGTTATAGAAATCAGCCACTAAGTCCAGCACACAGTCAGGAGTGGAGAATGAATCTCTACTATATTGATGGGGAGAGGATTAGGAAATTGGTGCTTTTATTTTTAAGACCACATGCTGCTCTCTCTTATAGAGTGCTTCCATATCTATGTTTTGTCATGTGTAAAGTACCATATTTTTTCATTTAGGATTATGAACATGTTCAACCTGAAATCAGTATTGCCCTGATATTTTCATAAGGACTAGAAATGAATTAACACTGTAATAGCTTACAGTTTATGTTTATATTGAATGAAGAAAAGTAGGGCTGCAATGAGTAAGGCAATGATACTTGTGGCAAATATTTATTTAGAGTATCATGATGTTCTTCTGAGAGAGGCTAATCATTTCTTTATAATAAAATAATTCACGTTACTTATTTGGCTTTTGATTGAATTATTGGGATCTATACCTCAATCATTGTATGCGTTAAACATCATACGTGAAAAAATATTTATTCAGTGATTGAGTGATACTGGCCTGTTGCTATTTGTTTCACACAATGCCATAATATTAACAACAGAAAATGTCAATATTAACTTTCTTTTTGAGCTAACATGTTATTAATAAGGTATCCATATCTAATATTTCAAATTCTACCAAGCAATGCCCTGAGTTTACGTTTCATGGATATGTTAATACTTTACATGTGAATATTTATTTTCTAAATAATATTAAATATATTTAAACACATACCAAATCATACCTGCATATTTATTTGTTTGAAATTCAGTGAGAAATCCAGACCTTCTTAAACTTGGAATTATCCATAGCAGATTTAAGACTTATTCTTCAAAGCTCATTTTACTTCCAATGCAATTAATGTAAGGGATTCAAATGTAAGTAGGTAAATTGAAGGATAGTTTGGCTCATTTTAAGATGAAGAAAGATTTCTTGGAAAGAGTCAAAAAAAGATAATAAACATGAAAATGCATAATTACATATTTTCTTCCTGTATAACTATTACATTTTTAAAACTATTGAATGTTTCTTTCTTAAATGAGAAAAGGAATTCAAAAGGATTATGTAAAAGTGAAGAAAAACATCTACTTAGAAATATAATATATTGATTTGGGATTAGAGGAAGTGCTCATAATGTATCAAAGCATGATTCCCAAAGGTTAATAACATAAAATAAAATTTATTCAAATGACATGATAATATACTGACCAAATCTCATTTGAATATTTTCCAAATTTTATAGAGGAGGGTATAAAGTCTCACAGAAACTAAATGAATTTCCCAAGGCACTAGGTCATAAGCACCAATCCAAGATTTTAACCTCATCTGCTTGATTCTAGAGTCTGGTTGCAATTCTGTCACTTGCTTAGATGACATAGTGGGAAGACCCATCTTAAAGAAAAGCTTTATTAATATTTTTTTAAAAACATGTATTATTCTCAAAGAGGAAGATATGGCAGATTTGCACTTAAAACATAACAGCTTGCAGAATCTTGGTACCACAGTAAAGTTTACTTTTAAAAGTCAGGAGAATGGATAATCAAAAAGAATAAAACCAAAGTACCACAACCACAAAACTCATATATTATCATTGCCATTTATTAGTATTTATCCATTCAGGATTTTTTTTAAGTTTATTGGGGTGACAATTGTTAGTAAAGTTGCATAGGTTTCAAGTGTACAATTCTGTGATACATCATCTATATACCATGTTGTGTGCTCACCACACAGAGTCAGTTCTCCTTCCATCACCATATACTTGATCCCTTTTATTCTCATCCACCATCACCTTCCCCACTTACCCTCTGGTAACCTCTAAACTATTGTCTGTGTCTATCATTTTTGTTTTCTCATTTGTTTGTCTTGTTCTTTTGTTGTTTTCAGTTTTATATACCACATATCAGTGAAATCATATAGTTCTCAACTTTTTCTGTCTGACTTATTTTGCTTAGCGTAATAATCTCAAGATCCATCCATGTTGTCACAAATGGCACTTTTCATCTTTTCTTATGTCAGAATAGTATTCCATTGTGTATATATGCCACATCTTATTTGTCCAATCTTCTATGGAAGGATACTTTGGTTGTTTCCATGTCTTGGCCACTATAAATGAAGCTGCAATGAACATCAGAGCACGTATATCTTTATGGATAAATGTTTTCAGAATTTTTGGATAGATACCCAGGAGAGGGATTCCTGGGTCATATGGTAATTCTATTTGTAATTTTTTGAGGAACCTCCACACTGCCTTCCATAGCGGCTGCACCAATCTGCATTCCCACCACCAGTGTATGAGGGTTCCTTTTTCTCCACAGCCTCTCCAACACTTGTTACTATTTGTCTTGTTGATGGTAGTCATTTTAACTTGTGTGAGGTGATATCTCATTGTACTTTTTATTTGCATTTCTCTGATGATTAGTGATGTTGAGCCTTTTTTCATATGTCCATTGGCCATTTGTATCTCCTCTTTGCAGAAAAGTCTGTTCAGGTCCTCTGCCCATTTTCTAATTGGATTGTTTGGTTTCTGTTGGTGTTGTTGTTGTTGAGTTGTATGACTTCTTTATATATTTTGGATATTAGCCCCTTATCAGAGGCGTTGTTTGCAAAAAATCTTCTCCCATTTGGTTGTTTGCCTCTCTATTTTGAAGATGGTTTCTTTCGCTGTGTAGAAACTTTTTAGTTTGATATAGTTAGTCCCACTCATTTACTTCAGCTTTAACTTCCCTTGCCTTTAAGTTCAATTCATAAAATCCTCTTTGAACCCAAGGTCCATAAATTTAGCACCAATGTTTTCTTCTGCGCAGTTTATTGTTTCTGGTCTTGTGTTTAGATCTTTGATCCATTTTGAGTTAATTTTGGTACATGGTGACAGACAGCAGTTGAGTTTCATTCTTTTGCACGTGGCTTTGCAATTATCCCAGCACCATTTATTGAAGAGGCTGTCTTTCTCCATTGTATGTTGTTGGCTTCTTTGTCGAAAATTATCTGTCCATATTTATGTGTTTGTTTTTTTCAATTATATATATTTAAGTGGACTCAATCGATACATTTGTTGTGTTTCACTTAGCAATATTTATCTGCATTTTCCACATAATTAAGTGTTCATATACCACATCATTTTTATTGACTCATTATTCTTTTACATGGTTATATCCATATTATTGGAGCAACATTTTATTAGTAATAGTTTTTCCAAAATTTTCAATACGCACCACTGGGATGAATGTCCATAAAGCTCTGTATTTAAACACATCCTCAATTACTTTTATGGAAAGCATTTGGAAATTTGTGATATGTTTTCTCCACATCTTTATTCACCAGTTAGAAAATACAATAAATTGAAGGGTTTCTTTTACAATAGCAATGGTGATTGATATACATGTAAAATAAAGAAAATCGTTGGACCAAAAATTTGCATGACTTATATAAAAAAGGAAAAGAGAGCCTAGGAAACTTTTCTGAAGGGAATAAACACTGAACAAGTGCAAAAATATAGCATGTTCTTAGACATTATAATACAAAATAACACGGACAAAAATAATTCCCGACTCTGTAGATTAAATGCAATCCTTTCTGTGTATTTTCTGGAACTAGAGTTCATGTAGAGGATTAAGTACAGAAAAATCACATGTTCTGTTTTAATTGAAATGTGAAATATATACCACGGGTGCCAAAATAAAAAGGTATACAAGTGGAAACTTTGGTCCACGTTGCTCAAGCATTAGTGTGTCATAATCAGTATGTGGATAGTGACGGTAACCACTTTGAGCACCTCTTGTAATTGCAGAAGTCAAACGTGACTTGTATTCGTCTTTTGTTATCAGTATATATTATTACAATTTCAATGCAGTTTACCTTTCTTAAAATGTGTACACATTTTTTGGGCACCCTTTGCGTGCGTGTGTGTGTGTGTGTGTGTGTGTATGTGTGTGTGTACAAATGATAAGTACACCGCTCAATGAATTTTCATGGGTTAAACTCA
Source organism: Rhinolophus sinicus (assembly GCF_036562045.2). Lineage (NCBI taxonomy): Eukaryota > Metazoa > Chordata > Mammalia > Chiroptera > Rhinolophidae > Rhinolophus > Rhinolophus sinicus. Next base: position 186,454,593 of record NC_133753.1, read on the forward strand.
CCCATATTCCCTTCACCCATATTTAAAATAAATAAAAAAACAGAATTGCATCAAACTATCAAAGTAATGCACTCTCTACTAATCACTGCCTACCCCCTGCAAGGTAACCAGTTTCTAATTACTAGTCCTGTAGTTTAATTTACTCTATTTTGAACTTCATATAAATAGACATATTTACTATGTACTATAGTCTGTGTGCTCCTCACCTGTTTCTTTAACCTTGTTTTTGAATGATTCATCTACATTGGTGTATATATTTGTAATTATTTCATCATTATTGCTCTATAATATCATTATATATAAGTACAAGAGTGTTTAATAATTTAAACATAGAAGAACATTTGGGTATGTTTCCAGTTTGGTATTATTGTAAATGTTGTTGCTTAAGCATATGTTGATGTGTCTTTTGGAAAATACATGTATTCATTTCTGTTGGATAAGTATGTAGAGTGGACTTACTAGATAATTCAGTGTGTGTATATTCAACTTTATTAGATATAGCAAAATGGTTTTGTAAAAAATGGAGTTATGTATTTAAACTCATGAACAATGTAAGAAAACTTTAATTTGTCCACAACCTGACTAGTACGTGGTATTTTCTTCTTTTTAATGGTAACCATTTTGTTGCAAATACAGTGGTTTCACAGTTTTCTTTTAATTATTAATTACATTTCCTTGATGATTAATTAATTGAATCATCTTATTTTTTTATTGATGATTTGGATTTGCTCTCTTGTGAAGACATTCTGTTTAAATTTTTGGCCTGTTTGTATTTTCATAGTAGTTTTGTAGGAAGTCTTTATATATGAATAATTTATCACATACTTGAATGGAAAATATTCTCCCACACTGTGGATTCCTTTTAATTCTCTTAATGGTGGTGTTTTGTTTGTTTGTTTGTTTTTTGAATTACATTTCTTAATTTTAACATATTTTAATTTAATATATTTTCTTATGATTAACATGTTTTTGTGTTGTATTTGAGATATCTTTGCATACCCTATTGTCATGAAGATACATTCCTGTTTCTTTTCTAAGTGTTCTTAGTGAAATAACTCTATCACTTTTTGAATTAATTTGAATTTTGAGATATGTGTAGATTCACATACAAGAGGGAGATAATACAAATTTCATGTACCCTTTAACCAGTTTCCCTCAAGGGTAACAACTTGCAAAATGATACTACAGTATCAATAGCAGAAAATTGATAAGGCTATAACCTACCATCTTACTCAGATTGCCTCAAAATTACATATACTCATTTGTTTTCTTATAGGTGTAGTATGTTAGTTTCCCATGGCTGTTGTAACAAATTACCACTAATTCAGTGGCTTAAAACAAGAGACATTTAGTTCTCACAGTTCTGGAGACCAGAAGTCAAAATTAGTGTTATTGGGCCAAAATCAAGGTGTCTGCAAGGCTATGATCCTCTGGACTCCCTAGGAGAGAATCTCTTTTGACTCTCGCAGTTTCTAGTAGCTGGCATCATTCCTGGATCTGTGGTAGTATTACTCCAATCTCTGCCTCCTTGGTCATATTGCCTCCTCTTCTTCTGTGTGTGTAATCTCGCCCTTCTTCTCTTTTATATGGATACTTGTGATGGTTTGTATTTAGGGTCCACTCAAATAAACCAGGATAATCACTTCATTTTAATGTCTTTAATCTAATGACATCTTAATTTAAAGGGGCTTTGTTGCAAATGAGGCAACATTTACATGTTCCAGGGTTGGGGCATAGATGTCTTTTGGAGTCCATTTGTCAGTCGACAGCATGTGGGATTGTGTACTCACCATCACAGACAGAGTTTCTTATGATGTGGGTTCCTCTGTTGCCTTTTCATAGCAATACCCACATCCATTGCATGCCTCTCCCTAACTTATGGCAACCACTCTTCTGCTCTCTACCTCTGTATTTTTGTCATTTTGGTAATCTATATGTGGAATCATATATAACTTTTTGGGATTGTCATTTTTCATTCAGGTTCCCTGGAGATTTATCCAGGTGTTGTGTTTATCAATGCTCCATCTTTCTTATTGCTAAGTAGTTTTCCATGGTATGGATGTACCACAATTTGTGTAGCTCTTCACCTGCTGGTGGATATCAGTTGTTTCTACTTCTAGGCTATAACACATAATTCTGCTATTAACATTTGTTTACAAGTATTTGTGTGAACATAAGTTTTCATTTCTCTGGAATCCATGCCCAGGAGCAAAATTACTGGGTTATTTGGAACCACTGGAGGGTCAGAATTCTGTCTTTTTTTTTTTTTTAACCTTGAGCATCTTTCTCTTTAAGACACAGAGTTTTAGAGCAGAATGAAATTCAAGTATGACTAAGTATGTGCTTTCTTCAAATAAACTACTCATATAAAAATGATAGTTTTAATAAGATCAAGATCAGCAATTGTGGCTTTTTCTTCAAGATGGCTTCTTAGGCTCCCCGCAAACAGACATTATTGGGGTACATATTAGTTTGCAAGATAGTTGATGGAAAAATCTGCCCATTTTAACTAAAAAAAAATAAATCTGCCCATTGTAACTAAAGTAGAACTGGGAGAATCTCAATTATATTGTCCCATTGGGAACAAAGATAGCTAAGTACATCTTTAGCAAAGACAGAATTATCTGTGTACATCAAAGATAAAAATTCACCTTCAGGGATTTTTCAGGGCTTAAAAACTAACATCATTCTTCTTGAGCCCCTTAGAAATTCTTCAGGCAAGTGTGACATAGTGATAAATTACTTCTTCATGTTCACTAATATTGGACAAGTCTGAGAAAAGATAGAAATGTTTAGAGGTCAAATGTTACTGACTTTTTGGCCCCCAAATATTGTATGAACAGTTGTGAAGATAAATGGGAATCCGTTTGGAAAAATTGGACAACAGCCCCTCAAAATTTTCCAATTTTTCTATAGCTGACAATGCATATATGATTTTGTAATCTTATAATGGAACATATCTCCATAGAAAACATAAGGAATAAGATACCATACTGGGAATTTAAACATGTGTGTTTTAATAATTTAAAAGCTGAAGTTACAAATTTTGAAATTTTCTTTCTTCTGTTTTTTGCTTTTTGTTTTTTCGTATGTGGCCAGCCATTAAATTAATAGTAGAAACCTAATTATTTGTCTTTTTCTAAGTATGTCACTTATTTAACCTATATTTCTCATGTTAAATAGATAAGTAGAACACTAAATAGACATAAAACATGTCTATGTTGTATTTGAAACTTATTAAAGTGCCCTGAATTATACAGGAAAACCTATATTCATATAAAAATATCAGTTTAATTTAACAATTGCATCAAAATATTTAAGTAGTCGCTAATTTATATTTTATATGCATACAAAAAAGTAAATAAAATAGGTCCAATTTGAAAATATCAGTGGATTTTCTTCCAGTGATTCCTGATTCTTGTGTTTTAGAATGATTAGAAATTAGAGAAGGCTTGCATCTCTCCTTTTATTAAAAAAAAAAAGTGAAGATAAAATATCAGTCTAGAAATCATTCCCTACCAAATTGCAAAATGAATAACTCCGTATACATGAATTAGCCAAGCAAAAGAAACCACCAACGTGTGCGGAAGGGTCACAATAACTTCAACAAAACTTCCTTAAGTTGTCTCTTCCATTTTCTAAATATAATAAGCAAGACTGAAGTTTCTTTACAGTTGTCTCCTTACTCATTTTTCCTTGAACTTGCTATAATGTAAAGCTTAAATAATTGTGTGTGTGTGTGTGTGTGTGTGTGCACATGCGTGTGCACCACCTCTGCTTATAAACTAGGGATATTTTGTAAAGTCATTATTAAATTGTGTCACTTTGTGTGTCGCTGAATGTACATTTGACCCTTTCTTTTTAAAGTCCCCTTGTGGGTTTCACGAATTTACTCTGTCTAGGAATAGTGTGACTACTTGCAAAGACAATTTGGGAAGAATTTTCTCACTATGGCACTGATTCAGCGAGCTGATTAACAATTTGCATAATTATTTGACTATTTACACAAATACAGTTTATATTGTATCAGTGACCTATCACTGCATGTCCACTCCAAATCTCAACAGCTTTAACAGCAATCAATACTCAATATCTCACATAATTTTGTGTGCAAGAAATCAGGAGCACCTAAATTGGGTGGTTTAGACTCAGGTTGTCTTACAGAGTCACCTGCAAGAAGTGTTGGCAGGGGCTTCCATATTCTGAAATCTCGATTGGGTCTGAAAGACACACTTACCTACCTTCTGCTGGTGGTTGTCAGGAGGCCTTTCTTCCTTCCTATCTGAGTGTACACATGATGTGGTTGCTGGCTGCCCCCAAAGTGAACAATGCAAGAGAACACAGGGTAGAAACCTTCTTGCACGTTACGCATCGTAATGTCTACAGTATCCTTATTGACTATGCAGATTGACCCTAATTGATGTCAGAGGAGACTAGAGTGGTACACAAAAGCCAGGAGGCAAGACTCATGAGGGTCACATATCATTGGTAACTTTATCTTCGCTGAAATGCCTGATTCTAGTGTTAAGAATATTAGACAATATAATTGATGATTAGAGGGGTAATAACATCACAGAGACTGTGCCCTACATAAATGCTTGCTTCCAACTCCTTCATCCTGAAAGAGTAAAATTAAATTTTATTATTATTTTAATATGTCTGAAAGTAATGGGAAGTATATATCACAACATTAATTTTTCCTACTGAAGATAAAGTAATATTAACTACAGACCTTAAAGATAACCTTGTGCTTTGTATACTAAGCAAGTAGCATTCTAGCTCTATGGTTATTTTAACTAAGTCAGGCAGTGTCTTCTAATTTTTTTTTTTTTATTAGGGTTAATTCCTTATTCCTAATACCAATTATTGTTTCAAATGTGCAAATCAAATCTAGTTTTTATTTGTTTTCTTATCCTCTCTGATATCTGCCCAATTGTGCATTTACACTCATCTTCATATCCATATCCCACAGAGTGCCAGCATTAAGAGAACAGAGAAGTTAGGGAACAACACAGCCAATTAAAATGTTGGCAAGACAATGCCCTTGAAGGCATTCCTCTGTGGTAGCTCTTCATTTTATCTTTCTTTCCTTTTGTGAACAGTCCCTCTCTACTACTTTGATCCTGAGAAACACTTTTTAAAATGAAATATGTAATTACATTCCATTCTCTTGGTGAATGTGTGAGTCAGATAGAAAACAAATTTATATATAACAGGGAGATCAGATCTGCCCAGGCTAGAGTTTGTATCTTTTCCAAAACTGATGCCTCTATTCTGAAAACAGAGCATCTCAGCTTGGGGAGAAATTCAAAGATTAGAAGGACCTCACATAAATCTGATGCTAAAATCTTCTCTGTTATCCTTCTGCCAAACATAATTAAGTTAATGTTCCAGGCCATTTAATCACAGGGAACTCAATTATCTCCTAAGGGAAGCTTGGTCAATTTGGGGCTAGTATAAGTTGTTTTGTGAGTTCTTCCTTATACTGAGCCAAAAATTTATAATGTTTCCAGTGTAACCATTTTTCATTTATGTGCATAACATATCTGTAAATCAATGCCCATCCATTTAATGTCTCTAGTTACCACAGTTGTTTTTCATAAGCAGTCAGGATCATGCTCATGGTCATGAACCTTTGACTTAAGATCAATTCCTGCTTGCAGTTCACCGCGCCCCCCAACCCCTAGCTAAGAATTTTTAAATAAATGAAATACTGCCATTAGAAAGTACAATTATAACATCAGCACATTTCATAGTAGAGATGTTTGGTGATTTTCATGAGATAGAAGTGTTTTCACGCTAGTAGCTATAAGTGTATTGGGTACTATCCTTTAGAAGAGGGACTGGTAAAATAGAATGATACAGAGGGCAGACCCCAAAGCCAAGTTTACTAGTGCTCATGTTAGAAATTCACAAAGAATCTTCAATAATAAACTATGAATACTGTGGTCCTTTTTAGGGATATTATCCATTGTTGATGAAAGTGGGTGTATCCCTGTATGTTTTTCCATTTATAGTAAAGCATTCTATTATGTAACTAAATATTTTTTCTCCTTCCATACTCAGAAACTGTGCTGCATTTTTTAAAATTTATTTTTATTCTATTAATTGGGGTGACATTGGTTAATAAAATTATATAGGTTTCAAGTGTGCAATTCTGTAATACGTCATTTGTATATTGCATTTTGTGTTCACTTCCCAGAGTTAAATCTCCTTCCATCACCATATATTGGACCCCCTTTACCCTTTGGTATCCTGTGTAGGTCAATCTATGAGGAATGACGGTAGTACTTTTTCTGGAAAAAAAGTATTGCAATTTATTTGATATTTTAAGTATATAAATTGGTATGTACTCCTCATATCTGATACCACACATAATTATTTTCTGAAACAAACCCATCATGTTTGACACATTCTGACATCTCACATTTCTTTTTTATTAGAATCTATGTTTTACGTGTACATTTTGAAATCACACCTGTTTTGGTGGTGGCCACATGATTTGTTAGAGCATTGTAAAAATCACCCTAAATTGCTATGTCTCCTTATACTTAGGGATCCTTTGACTTTAAAAGTCTGATACCATTAAAATCTTTCCCTAAAGAAACCCTAGGCCTATTGATGATGTCAACTGTGCATTCTTCTACATATTTAAATTTGAAATAACAGCATTGTAAGATAAGTTTTCATTAGAAAATAGGAAAACAAGAAAGGTTTATTGAGACCAACTAATGATAGTACAACAAAAGAAAAACATGAGCCAGTTTCTCCTATAAACGTAAATGCAAAAATCCTGAAAATAGTAGCTCAATTAATCAAGCAACATATCAAAATAGCAAAGTTGAGTTTGTTTCAGAAATGCATGGTTGATTTAAGTTTGAAGCACAATACATTTCAAAATTTTGATAGAATAGGAGAAAATGTTCATGTTTTTCTCAATAGATAAGAAAAACTATTAGATCAAATTTAACACTAAATCATAATAAAATTCTTAGCAAACTCGACTGATAAGAGCATTTCCTTTAACAGATGGAGTACTTGAACTGAACAACATATTTATTAGTAAAATAATAAAAACATCCTGTATAAGTCAGAGTTCTCCAGAAAAACATGTTATCTCCCTTCCTGCATAATTTTGGTGCTTGTGTGTGACATGTGGCTTTGGTTCACCATGTCAACAATGCTATATCACACACTAGGTGAATTTTCATTTTAAATACTTGCAGTCCTCTAATGTACTTTGTCAATCAGAATCTAAATTGTAGGTTCCCAGGGCAGAATGTGATTAGCCAGCTTGATTCAGAGGCCTATCTTGATGAAGACTGAATAGTATAATAATTAGAGATACCTTAACCCATTGTGTGGGTTAAGCAGTTTTGGTGTTCTTTTTGTTTGTTTGTTTTTGCTTTTCTTTTAAGAAGAAACATATTTGGTTGGGAAGAATTAATTAAAATATCTGTTTCACTTGCTATCTGTATGGGTGATTGAAATATAATGGCATAGTACAGTGGTTCTGAAACCTTTTGTTTTCACACACTCTTAAAATTATAGAGATTTTGTTTATGTGGATTAAATCTATCAATATTTTTCATACAAGAAATTAAAAGTAAGAAATTATGAAAATTATTTTAATTCTATAAAATAATTTGTTGTACATTATTATGAGTCACCTGTTTTATGAAAAATAACTACATTTTCCAAAACAAAAGTATAGTAAAGAGTGACATTGTTGTACATTTTAGCAAATCTCTTTAATGTCTGACTTGATAGAAGGTAACTCATGATATATCTTTCTGTGCTTTCAATCTGTTCCAATAGCCCATGTCTCGTGGTCTCCAGAAAACTCTACTGTATACTCAAGAGGGAATGAAAATGAAAAAGTAATACATCTCAGTAGAGTTATGAAAATAGTTTTGATCTCCCCTACCCCTTAAAGGCTTTTCTAGCCTCCTATGATTCCCTGAAAAACCCTGAGATATGGCGATGTAATGGAGGGAGGATATTTCTGGGGCCAAATAGACTTAAGTTATAATTCCAGTTGAATCAGTTATGGTTTGTTTCTCGGAACCATGTTTCCATCATCTGCCAAGTGATTCTGTTAATACCTCACAAAATTATTGGCAAATGATTGTGAAGATGACAGGAGAAAGCGTATGAAATTACTAAGTTGGTGCAAAAGTAATTGTGGTTTTTGCATTTATTTTTAACCTTTTAAATCGCAATTACTTTTGCATCAGTCTAGTATGTACTACTACTACTACTAACACTAACACTAATAATAGAGTTTCTTTTTCATTGAACCTTTACTGTACTTCCAGCTTTGTTGTATTTGCCTTTCATTAATTAACTCATAACAGGTCTAGGTGTTAAGTTATATCTTGAGTTCCATTTTGTAGATAGAGACACTGAGCAAAAACATTACTTGCTTAAGATAACACAGCTAGTCAGGAAAGAACAGGATATGAATTTGGATATTCCAATGTAGAGTTCTTGTTCTTAGCTGTGATATGCTATCTTTGCTTGGCAGTTAAGATGTAAACAATGCGGTAGCACATTTTCTTAACTGACATGTTTCACTCATATAAAAACTAAAAGTTATTCTTGTTTAATCTAGTTAAGATCAATAATGATTCCAGTTTTACGTTGTTCTTGGACTCATATGAAAACACGTTGCTACAGATTTACTGGTCATCACGTCATATGCAGTTCTGATTAGCTTGATAATAACTAATACTTGAATAGTGCTTAAAATGACTGGGGTGCCATTCTAACGTAATGCTCTCAACAACCTTCCAAAGTACATGCTATTTTATATACATTTTACCAGTGAGAAAAAGGAATTGGACACTGAGCTCTTTGTCCTCCCCCAGAGAGGTAGTTAAGGAGAGCTAGAATTTGACCTCAGTTATTCTAGCTCTGGAGTTCATTCGCTTAACCAATGAGTTATAACCTCCAAATCTCCATTTATCTATAATATTGTAGAGAGTACGTAGGGAAAAGAGGCAGAAATGTGATATAAATCTACAGCTCTTTAGGGATACTTTATTATTTTATTCAAACCAATATCACAAACATCAAAATTACACACAGAAATACATAATGGCTTGATACTGTGGAGTATCAATTACAAATTATCCCTTTGCCCAGTTTGCTTTCAATGGTCAGTTGTCTATAAATGATGTTATTCAGTGAAGTCATTGTATTGTGGTACGTTTGGTTACATTGAGCTGCTTTAGTGGTTAAAAAAAAAAAATCATAGTGGGGGAAGAAAGAGAGAGAGAAGAAAGGGTGATTCTTAGAAGAAAAAAAGTTTGAAATTTCTTACTGAAAGTTGTTAGGAATAATTCTTGGCTTTCAGGTGGCAATAAGTTGATACAAGAACACAGAAGGTCTGTGTTGGAGGATGCCTAACTGATGTAATAAATTAAGAACATGCAGAATGTGACCTGTTGAGTGAAGAAGCACAAGCCACACATGGGGTCTACAGGTAGCTCCCTCAGCATTTGAACTCCCACTTTGGAGACGTGAAAACCCCAGGATAATTTTAATGGAAGGCAGAAGAAAGGGCAGTTCTCCATCCCAGGTCAAGATGGAGAACAGGGTAGCAAGCACTTATTACCGTGTTTCCTCGAAAATAAGACCTAGCCAGACAATCAGCTCTAAAGAGTCTATTGGAGCAAAAATGAATATAAGACCCAGTCTAATATAATATAATATAATATAATATAATGTAATGTAATGTAATGTAATGTAATGTAATATAATACCAAGTCTTATATTTATTTTTGCTCCGAAAGATGCATTAGAGCTGACTGTCCAGCTAGGTCTTCTTTTTGGGGGAACACGGTACTTAGGAGGTTGGGGCTTAAGTCATGAATTCTGGGAGAACTCAACTCTAAGTGGTTATTTTAAAAGGTACCCCAGGAAAAACAAAGTGACAACTTGTGAGAATCTTAAACTCAGGTCCTTATCTAAATGTCCAGACTATCGGGTGAGTAGGGATGCTGCACTGTAAAAAACCTAGGTAGCAACTTAAATATGTGTTTTCTCATAACAAGGTCACCCACATGGATACTATTTTATTAAACACAAAGTTGTTATAGATTTTTAAAATTGTGGGACTAATTTAGAGTATTTATAGTATTTATTTCACATATTTCTTTTTTGATCATATGCATCGTTATTGCCATATACTGAGTACTGATGTGCAATATATTCACCCCTCTTTGGATGATTTATTTCTATTTTTATGATTTTAATATTTTATATAGGAATTCCTATTAGTGAAAAACAAAAGATAGATTTCAAGTTAAAATAGGAACTAGCCTCAAGAGGGAAAAAAATTGTGTTAGGGAGTATGTAGTATCTTTTCCACATTTCTGACGTAGGACTGTTTAGTTCTCCTTTCATTGTTCTCACTTTGTTCCATTAATAGGTCTTAACGTTGCCTCAGTGGCTAAACTGACAAAAATCATCAAGGGTTCACTGAAAACAATTTTGTTAACAGTCTTTTGAAACAAGGGATAATCTGAAGCAGGCAACCTTACTGCAGAATTTATTTTCAGACTTTTAAGTAGAACGTAGGCTCCAACTACAGCTGTAATTTTAACTTCCCATTGACTGTTCGTTGAAAATAGAAAAAAAAATGTGCTATTTGTAGAATTCTTCATTAAAGGTTTAAAGATTATACATTTCAACATATTCAACTGGCAACTCCTGCTTTACTGCATATAAAAATAATCACACATTGAAAAGATATAAACAATTTATGAACTGTAAAACACAAAATAAATTGTATACCTTAAGTCATTTTCAGAAAGTCAAATGAAATTTAAACAGATAGCATAATCACTTAGTATTATATATTATAATGACATAGTATAATAGTAAGCAATATAATTATTTTAACATGTTAAAGAGTAAGCATATTTCCTTAGTAAACTCTCCGATCTATTCTTATATATTTACAAATTAAGACGTATTTTTGAATTTAAAAGTAAAATTTCAACTACAATCCACATTTGGCCTTAAAAACTAAATGAACATTAAAACCCTTTATTTTTCAGATTCCAGTTTATGATATTTTGAAATTCTGGTTAATGTTCAAAATATAATATTTTTACATATAAGATATGACATTGAATATATAAAAGGTAATTACTTTTTTAGAACTATGTGTGGAATAGTGAAACAAACAAAAATTAATGATCTCCAAACAATAATTTGAATAAAATGGTAACCTAGATGTTTCTGTCTCAGTATGTACAAACTATGCCTTTTGTTAGTAAATATAAATTCCCATAATTCTGAAAGAAGAAACAGATAACTTTGAAAATATAATACTGGGAAAAACAGTTATGATTCTTTCTCTAAATCTTTAGAAATGTAAGTGCAAAATTCATGCTTACAAGTCAAATAAATCACAAATACCTACAGAGGAAAAAATTCAGGGCATCGTTGATGTAGTAAGTGATTAGTGGGTAGTCTTTGTGCGGGTACAAAATGCTCATGATTTGGTTTTAGAGTACAAACTGCCTGTTACTGTTTTTAGAGTTCCTTGAATACTTCAATGATGTTGCAGAGCCTTCCACAATTTGATATCAACCCTAGTTTCAAGTAATTGTTTATTCCATGCCTCAAGAAAAACAACTCCAAACAGTCATATCCAAACATTCGTAAGAACCCTCCCTCCAAATAACTTGTTTAAAATGCCGTTTGTAGCCAATGCCCAAAGATTATGACTCTGGAAGTTAAGGTTGAAGGTCCAGAATTTGCATGTGGGGCCACCTGAAGCATGTGGTAAGCAGAGTATGTTTACAAGTTATTATTTGTAAGGGTTAAACCACGTTGAAAAGCCAAAGCACACATTTTCTTTTATAGAATTAAATGTATTCAATAGCATGTGAGCATTCTAAGCATATAAATACAATTATAGTTTTATAAAGATAAAATGCATCTACTGACGTCTTTATAACTGACAAAATACAATTAATTTTCACATGTCTCTTTTTTTCCCTTTATTAGGGAAGGCTTATATATAGTAAAATATACTCCAGGATGATGCATATGCATCTTCTGTTCTGGTTGTCCTAGGACATTATTTCTAAGATAGAAGAGATCACATATTAATGAAAATTTTGTTGTTGCTTCTTTCCAAGTTTTGGTATCTTCACTCATATCACAATGAGTATATATTTATGCTATGCTGTCACAGTGTTAGTACTTCAGAGAGTTTAGATACAAACTATTTTTTTAGACTAAAGTGAAACAGTGATATGAATCTTTGTGTTTTATATTTTTAATTTCTATTTCCACCATTTATAGCAATAATCTACCCGATTATTCTAGTTCACAAAGTACGCAAAACATTTACACTTTTAAAAAATGTGTATGATTTATTTATATATATATAATTAATTGTATTTCGTTATCTTGAGAAAATTTAAATTATTGATGTAACTTTAACAATAACAAAATCCACAAGAGAATTTGGTTTATACTTTATGCATATATTTTGTAATAAACATGCATTTATTACTCAATTACATCTATCTCAATGTTATATACTGTTAAATGACAAAAATTCAACTAATTTTTTAAGTTTATTTTTTAACTTTCAATTACAGTTGGCATACAATGTCATATTAGTTTCAGATGTTACAACACAGTGATCAGACATTTATGTAACTTATGAAGTGATGACTCCAATAAATCTAGTACCTACCTGATACCATATGTATTACCACATTATTGACTGTATTCTCTATGCTATATTTTACATCTCCGTGACTATTTTGTAACTGCCAATTTGTATTAATATTTCTTAATCCTTTCTTGCTTTTCACCCACTCCCCAAACATTCTCCCAGCTGGCAATTATCAAAATATTCTCTGTATCTATTAGTCTGCTTCTGTTTTGTTTGTACATTTATTTTGTTTTTCAGATTCCACATATAAATGAAATCATATGGCATTTGTATTTCTGGGTCTGACTCACTCCACTCAGCACAGTACTCTCTGGGTCCATCCATATTGTTTTAGATGGCACGATTGCATTCTTCATGGCTGAGTCATATTCCATTGTATTCCATCCATTCATCCATTGATGGACACCCAGGTGTCCTCTATATCTTGGCTGTTGTAAATAATCCTGCAGTGTTCCTTTGAAGTAGTTTTTTTTGTTTGTTTGTTTATATATAAATACCCAGTAGTGAAATTTGTGGGTCTGTCTTTGTCTCTTCTTATATGTTCATTTGTTTGTTTTTAGTTTGTTTTTGTTTTTATTTTGTTTAGTTTCAGGTGTACAAAACAACGTAATAGACATTTCACCCCTCAGAAAGTGATAATACCCCTCCCCCAATCTGTTGCCCCTCTGACAACATCCTATAGATCTATTATAATCCATTGACTCTATTCCCTATGCTGTACTCCATATTCTGTGACTATATATATATATTAAATTATAGTTGGCATACAATATTATTCAGCTTCAGCTTCAAGTGTACAGTGCAGTGGTCAAGCATCTACACAGTCCATGAAGTGGTCTCTCTAATAAGACATGTACCCATCTTATATGCTTAATATGAAATCTGTCATGTCTGTATAAGTATTGCTATGCTAGCTTTTTTTTTCATTTCCATTTCAATGAAATATCTTTTTCCATCCCTCTAATTTCAGTCCGTGTGTGTCTTTTGATTTGAAGTGAGTCTCTTGTAGGCAGCATATGTAAGGGTCTTGTTTTCTTATCAGTTCAGCCACCTTATGTCTTTTGACTGCAGCATTTAATCCATTTATAAATTGTTGATAGGTATGTAGTTAATTCCATTTTATTATATTTTTGATATTTTCTTTTTTCTTCTTCTTAAAAAAGTCCCTTTAACATTTCTTGTAATACTGATTTGGTGATGAACTCCTCTAGCTTTTTCTTGTCTGGGAAGCTGTTTTTCTGTCCCCAGATTCTAAATGATAGCTTCACTGAGTAGAGTAATCTTGTTTGTAGGTCCTTACTTTTCATCACTTTCAATATTTTGTACCAGTCCCTTCTGGTCTGCAGAGTTTCTGTTGAGAAATCAACTGATAATCTTACAGGTGCTCCCTTGTAAGTAGCTAACTGCTTTTCTCTTGCTGCTTTTAAGATTCTCTGTCTTTAACCTTTGCCATTTTAATTATTTTGTCTCTTGGTGTGGACATCTTTGAGTTCATCTTGTTTGAGACTCTGTGCATCCTGGGTTTGTATGTCTATTTCCTTGTACAGGTTAGGGAATTTTTCCATCATCATGTCTTCAAATAGGTTTTCAATACCTTGTTTTCTCTCTTCCTCTCCAGGTATCCCTGTAATGTGAATATTGGTATGTTTGATGTTGTCCTAGAAGCCCCTTAAAATACCTGTATATTTTTTAATTATTTTTTTCTACATGTTGTTCTGACTGGATTATTTTCTGCTACCTTATTTTCCCAATCACTTGTTCGAGCATGTACTTCATCTAATCTTCTGTTGATTCCCTCTAGTGTATTCTTTATTTCAGTTATAGTATGCTTTATTTCTGACTGGTTCTTTTTTATGTTCTCTATCTCCATTTTTATGTTTTCTATCTCTTTGTTGATGTTCTCCCTGAAATCATTGAGTGTCCTTTTAACTAGTGTTTTGAATCTGTGTCAGGTAGGTTGCTTGTCTCCGTTTTGTGTAGTTCTTTTTCTGGAGTTTTGTTCTCTTCTTTCATTTGGGACATATTTCTTCTTTATCTCCCCATTTTGGCTGCCTCCCTATTTGTTTCTATGTATTAGGTAGGGCTGTGATGTCTCCTGGTTTTGAAGAGTGGCCTTATGGTTTGGTAGAGTGGCCTTATGTAGTACGTGTCCTGTGGACCCAGTAGCATAGTCTCCCTTATCATCTGACCTGGATGCTGCAAGTGTGTTCCTTATGTGTGTTCTCTGTGCCCTCCTGTTGTAGGTGAGCCTTTGTTGATGTTTGCATGTCAGTGGGAGGGATTGACCCTCATGCTAATTGGTTGCTAGGTCTGGCTATGATTACAATGGAGGAAATCTTGTGCAGATGCTTACCCTATGGAGCAAGATTCACTGTAGCAGGACTCTTGTGCCTGCTCAATCTGCCCTTCGGGTGTGTTATTTGTGGAGGTGGTTGGTTCGTGATCTAGAATGTTCTGAAGCTTGCCACTGGGTGTATTGGTTTGGGAGCCTCTTGGGAGGGATTCTGTTGCAGACCATAGTCAGTCACTGCCTGTGCCCTCTCTGGGGACACTTGGTATAAGCTACAAAGTGATCTGCAGATGGTTGCCACTTGTGCTGGGCTTAGAGGTGCCTGGGAGAGGATAAACTGTGAACCAAGGCCAGCTGCCACCAATGCCGGGCTTAGAGCTGTTTAGTAAGTGGTACAGGGAATGCTCAGGACAGATGCTGCTTTTGGGGGGTTTATGAACCTTTGAGAGATTTTAGAAAAGTCTGCAGCATGAACCAAGATAAGTCATTTGTATGGAAAAGCCAGTGGAAGAGACTTGGGTGGGCCAGCAATTTGGGTTGGGTGAGATCTCAGGGAATCACCTGGGCAGGACAGATGAATGCTGTTAGCCAGGTTGATGGTGATTCAGATATGATGCCTGCCTAAGTCTGCATGCTGGGAGTGGACAAGTGCTCAACAAAGGGACAGTGGCCTCTACCAGCACTTCTGTCTGAGTGAAAGCTATCCCTCCTCTCACCCTGAGGCCAGACACTTCAATTCCTTCCCCTATGTCCCTGGCACCTTTGAAGCTGCTGTGCCAGCACTGGAGCTCAGAATGAGTGAGCCCATCAGTGAGTAAGTCTATTTGTGGGCACTTTAAGAGGAACTCCTGGGACTGCAGCTACCCTCCATCTCACTCAGCCTCAATCTCCATGGTTGTCACAGTCAGAAGTTGTGGGGACTTCTCTTTCTGGCACTGGGTCTCTGGGTTAGGAAGCCTAGTGTGGGGCTGGGATCCCTCTCTCCTCAGGAGGGATCTCCACAGCCAAGATATCCCTCAATTTTTGACTTCAACATGTGAGTGTGGGACCAGCCCGTTCTGTGTCTTCATTCCTTCCATCAATCCCAACATGGCTTCTTCTGTATGTGCTTAATTACAGGACTTCTCTTCAGCTAGACTTCAGGTGATTTGTGATGATGATTGTTCTGTAGTTGTAATTTTTGTGTGGTCACAATAAGAGGAGAGCACAGAGTTTACCTACTCTGCCACCTTGATTGAAAGCCTCAACTGAGTAAAGATCAATTTGCTGTATTAAACAATTTATGAATAAGGTAGTATCCCATCTAGCAAATAGAAAGGAGCTCCGTTGAGCTATAGAAAAGGAAATGTTTATAAAGGCAAAAGGGGATAGGAAAAAGAAACTATAAATAAAAAATGTGTTGTTTCAGGCAAGGTTGCCCTCCTAAAGGGAATAGAAAAGGCCTATGGAATGGATTATCTTTCTAATGCTGACCAGGTAATTCCAGATTGACTGGTTAAAGGTTACATTCCTGGGAAGCTGAAACTGCAATAGGTTAAGTATTAAATCTTGGTTTGCTGGGATGGGGCTTGGTACAAGTGACTCCATTTTGTGCCTGTTCTCTCTCTCTCTCTCTCTCTCTCTCTCTCTCTCTCTCTCACCACTTTTGATCAGACTCCCAGCTTAACTGAGAGTTGTGATAAAAATTTAAGGCATTGGCCCCACTTTCAGCTAGCACTCTGTAATTCTCGCAGCTTTACACATTTTGTTGATTCTTTCTCTGGTAGTCATAGCCTGTGATGTTTTGTTGCTATTGTGGTTGTTGTTTTAATCCCTGTGTCTTTGTCAGTCATGGCTTCAATTTCTCATTTCTTAAGTTGGTCATTCCCTTTCTTCTTTTTCTGACATACCAGTCTTAGGGAGATCATTTGCTTGGTGGTTAGAGGCTGTGGACATGCATTTAACGATTAAGAGGATACAACACATTACACACTGTGATAATTGTAAAGAGGGTTATTCCCAAAGTATGGAGTGTACCTTGGAAGCATAGTTCTCAAGACCCAAACCAATCAAAGGCCAACAAATGAAAGAAAGACCACCTCTGAAGGAGTCAGCTTTTTAAGCTAAATGGTTTGCCAGTGATCTTATGTAACCAAGTTTCAACTTCTCCAGAATTGTTAATCCCGGTGCAGCAGGTGCCACAGCTTTGTTAAGCTAAAAGGTATTCAAGGGCTCCCCTATTATGAAGAACATCTTTGGCCAGAGAATCTAAGGATCTTTGTTGGGCAGCTATTGTCCAAGCAATAGATTCTGAAATATTGTCAAGAGTTAAGGAGAGGTTTATGATCATGGCTGCATTTATATTTTCTCCTAAACACAAAAATATGGCCCTGCTAGAGGAAGCAAATTCTAAATCTTGATTACCTCCTGTTAGGTCCTTTCTAAGGTGATGCTGTAAGTCCATGGGAGTGGACTAATGAGGTACCTTACTTCATTTGTGGAAAGTTAGAGGTAAGATAGATAACCTAAAAGGCATTGCCTGACTATGCCCTAGTTATCTAAGCATTCATAGGAGCAAGAAGAATGATAACTACCACAGAAAAGGACAAATGCTCTCAGGGCACAAACTATTCCTGTTAAGTAGGTGTTGCTAATGGGTTCATTTGCAGGGATTATTGTGTTTACTCTTCTAGCTAGAGGTCAACCAGGTTTTTAGCCCAGAGAGGAAGAAAATTTGCTAGCCTGAAATGAAGGAGTTGTTGTAAATACCTTGCAAAGCTGGGTGCTGCTGGTGCGATTTCTTGGTGAATGGGGAGAGATCTGACTGATGATCATGAGAATGTGGTGGTGCAAGTGTTCTCAGGCTTACCTAAGTACTTGTGTTTAATTGGGCACGTACTGTTATAATCAGAAAAAGGTGAAAACGAGGCACAGAATGTTCTGGTGGTAAACGTTGAATTCTGTAAGAGTTTCTAAGGGGGGTTAATCATAATTTGCAGTGACCTTGGTCACAAGGGGGACCAAGGGATCTCTCATATCATGGATGGATCAGAATCTCTGAAGGGTTAGCAATGCCCTGAGAAATACGGATGCGGGTGTAATCTTTCCAGTCCAATGGCAGAGTAAAAGAGAGAAAGAGAAGAAGAAAGGGTTTCATGTTTAGTTAAAGTATAAAATCTTGACCCAGTGTCTTGATTGAAAGTAGACTACCTCGATGTCAGTGGTGTCTCTTCCTCATCAATTTGATTTTGATATGTCCAACGCTGTACCAGACCAGATGTCAGGTGGAACCTTCTTTAATTGTGAGATACGTATCCGAGGTGCAATGCCTTCTAGTT
This sequence comes from Rhinolophus sinicus, assembly GCF_036562045.2. Taxonomy (NCBI): domain Eukaryota; kingdom Metazoa; phylum Chordata; class Mammalia; order Chiroptera; family Rhinolophidae; genus Rhinolophus; species Rhinolophus sinicus. The sequence goes on from NC_133753.1 coordinate 186,472,906, forward strand.
TTTCAGCAGTGTCAGTGGCCAGAAGCACGTATAAGTTTTCTTCCAACAGGGCTCGAGAGCTGTTTTCCCCTGATGACATTTCCAGAATACCCTGTTACCAGGGTCTAGACTATGGCCAACAGGATCCTTTGAATCTGGATCCAGGAAAGCTTCCTTAACTTCTTGAGGATAGGCTTTAGCGTACTACATTAAAGACTCAGAGCAGGTGGTTATACTAACATTCCACAACAAAGGATCAGCAGATAGTTTTATAGCAGTGCACGTCAGTCTACTAGTGACTGTCTCACGCAGAGTGAGTTTATGTTTCCCAAAGAGGATACTGTGAGAGTCAGTAAGGCCAGAGGCAACGGCTTAGGCCAAGGGAATCCAGTAATTTCAGAAGTTTAGCGATTTTAAGATTGTGAATCCCAGTAGTTCTCTCAACCTTACCTGATGATTGAGGGTGATAGTGATGGTGATAATACCAAGAGCTTTGCAAAGCCTTCATTAAGTCTTGAATGATTTGCCCAGTGAGGTGGATGCCTTGACCACTGGAGGTTCTATCCCATGTGGGTGTCAGCTTTGCGGCAGGGGAAGGCTTTAACCAATTCGGAAAGCATACATACCTCCACTAGCGTGAACACACTGAGAACCCGTACTACATGGCAGTTGAATGAAGTCCAGCTGGAGGTGCTCACAGGAACCAGCGAAAGGAGGTGTGAGGCCTCTGGGAACAAAAGTCATTTTTCAGGATTATGGACTTGACGAGTCAGACATTGATGATGAACAGTTTTCACAGTTTTTTACAATTCTCCCCACCAGGGTCATTTCATAATTTAAATCATTTTAAATGTACCATGGTGGGTACCAAGGAATGAAAAAAAACACACACAAACAACAACAAAAAAAAAACACCTGAAAAATGGAGTTTTCCAGGGAGATTGGAAGAATCAACTGGCTGTCTAAGGTTTCCCATAACCCTGATTATTTCATTTACAAACATTGTTTGCCCATCTTAATTTCTCTGATTCAGGAGCAGACTGTTGATCTGTTACAAGGACATCATGATGGCAAAAGTCTTGTAAGAAGTGGATCGTTATTTTTGTAGAAGCAGACTGGACTTCCTGGATATGTGTCAAAACCAGCACAGATTATTTTGGCTGCTGCCTTTGTGTAAGAGTCAGCCGGGGCATTTCCCTGAGACTCAGCTTCAGTCTTTTTAATGTTGGCCTCAATATGGATGACAGCAATTTCAGACGATAACAGAATAGCAGTAAGACAGTCGTTTAATTGTCCATTTTTGATTGGGGTCTCAGTGGACGTAAGAAAACCTCTTTGTTTCCATATCATCCCCAAATCATGGATGACCCCAGAGATTTATGGGCTCTCAGTGTAAAGCTCAACAATCTGCCCTTTTGATAATTGTCATGCTCTAGTAATGACATAGAGCTCTGCTCGTTGGGCTGATTTATCTTGTGGGACATTTCCCCTCTCAGGTACTTTATGTTTGGTTTTAACAGTGAAATCCGCTTAAAAATTTTGTGTCTCATCTTTACAACATGAACCATCAACAAACAAAATTAGAACAGGATTATTCTAAGGGGTATCTCTTCAATTAGGACAGAGTGTCATGAAAGGGGCCATTATTACGTCACAGTCAAAGCGCTTACCTTCCTCAGGCCAAGGTAGTAACTAGTAGGGATAAGAATGTTGCAACAATGCTTAAAATCCAGATTACGTGATGGGTCTAGAAAGATCTCAGACGAGGTTAGTTTACTTGCAGAGAAATGTTGCATCGTTTCACAATGTACATGATGTAAGGCAGAGAGAGGTGTTAATAAATAAATAGCATTGTGTATTGTTAAATCTGCTGAGGCTTCTACTAACTTTGCAGCTGCAACGGTAGCCTTAATACATTAGGATAGGCGTGGGCGATCGAATCAAGCTGGATGTTCCAATAGGCAATAGGCCTATGTTCACTGCCATGGTCTTGCATGAGCATCCCCGAACTTGGTTATCTCTTTCATGACCAAATAAAGGCAGACGTTGTGAACAGTTAGGTGGCACGAGGGCAGGCAGTTCTTGAAGTGTTTGTTTTAGTCTTAAAGGCCTGCTCATGTTTATCTTCCCAAGGACGGGACGCAGGGATTGAAATTTGAGTAGTTCATAGAGTGAGAAAGCCAATAGAGAAAAAGTAGCAAGACATAGTCTGCAATAGACATCTAGGTCTAGCCACCCACAAAGCTGCCTTTTAGTTGTGGGCCTAGGAAATTCTTGGATTAGCTTAATTCTTTTTGGAGCTAGCTGGATTCCTTCAGTGCTTAGATTATGACCTACGTAATAAACCGTAACTAGAAATAATTATAATTTCTCCTTAGAGACTTTATGTCCATTTTTTCTTTAATTGTTGCAATAAATCCATGGAATTCTTTAAGGACACCTCTTTGGCAACTGAGTATATCAAGAGATGACCTACAGATTGTAAAAGGGTTGATTTCCTGGGGATCTGGAATGTATATACTTCAGTCCTGATGGAGCACTTGGGAGAAATGTGAAGGGGCCTCAGTGAACCCTCAGGGCATAATTGTTTCAGTATATATTTGATTATTACAAGTAAAGGCACAACAGATATTGACTATTGGGTCCACAGGGATTCCAGAAAGGCTGGACAAAGGGCTATGAGTCATCTGGTATTTGTAACAAAATGGTGTTCGGGTTTGAACCAAGAGGGAAATGGGAATAACTGTCTTGTTCATAGCTCTCAAGTCCTGGACAACCACCATACATGCCCATTACATTTCTGGACAGGCAAAACACCGTGTTAAAAGGGCTGCTACAGCGACTGATTAACCCCACTGGGAGAAAGTCTTCTGTTATTGGCGTGAGGCCTTGTATAGCCTCAGGCTTGAATTTTTATACACTGCACTTTTGATTCTCCCAAGGTCAGTGTTACATGTAGCACACAGTCTTTTAGGCATCTCTGCTAAATTAGAGGACCTTTGTTGGAATTCTTTCTTTTCTATATCAAAGACATATTGAAAAGAACATAAAAGATCAGGCTTGGGTTGATCAGGAAATTCTAAGGTGAGGTCTCCATTGGAGGCAAAACATATTAGCTCTTTTAATTTAGAAAGGTGATCACTGCCTAATAGATTACCTGGGGCTGTATCACACAGCAAAAAAGAATATTTTTCAGTAAAAAGTCCCAAAGTGGGATGCATGGTCCCTAAATTCTGCAGGGCTTTCCATTAATTTTAGTTGTTCTTTGGTTGCTTAAGATTATTCCTAGTTGTAGTTTATGAGAAAGATTGCTAAGAATCCCAAGAGCATGGTGAGGAATTCATATGGGGGCTTCCCTTGGGTGAATTGAGGAATTTGCATAGGACCTTTGAGGACAATTTTTTCTCCTATGCCCCGATTGATCATGAATGAGACATTAGCCCAAGGCCAGCCTTTTGTTGATAAACCCTTAGAGGGGAGTGATGTGGGAGGCCAGTTACTATTTGCGGTCTCTGGCCTTTGGAGCTGCTGTAGCTGTAAGGCCAATGGTGTGTCACACTGGTGTTTATGATCTTTCCCCAAAATCCTTTCAAAGTGCTCAGTCACCAGTTTCATCAGACTAGTGGTCTTCCATTCTATCTACTTTCTGCCTTTTTTATTAATCTGCTAATCTCAGGAGATAATCCATTTAGAGGTAGTGCAGCTAGAACAAGTTGGGAATACAGAATACCATAAGAACAGTGCTTCCAAATGGGCTTTCAAGTCTGCCATGGGTTCATCTTCCTTTTGTTTCCATGTTTGAATAGCAGACCACCCAGTGCATGCAGGGATAACTTTAAGTAAGGCTTTTAAGGGATCAATTCCTGTGCTGTGAGCTCTTCCTGGTCCATAGAAGACCATGTTGAGGATCAGAGGTCTGGAGTATCATCACAGGGATTACTTTCTTCTGCTTCTCACATCCACTTTTGGGCTTCACCACATCCTACAAACATATGCATGAGCTGAAAAGATCGGGCAGCCTGGGGTCGTAGGCCCTGATGAGGATTCTAAGCTCTTCAACAGCAACAGTAACAACAATTGGCAGTGATCCTCCCTGGGTTTAGAAAAATCTTTCACTGTGTCCTTTAATTTCTTCTTTGATCAAGGAGTGAATGATATTTGAGGAGAGTCTCCTCAACTTCAGGTGGTTTTATTTCAAAACATAACTGCTTAATAGTTTCTTCACAGGAGAAAGTCAGTTCAGACAGAAAATTAGTAGAACGCGAGTCCCCACTTAAAGGACAGAGAGAAACAGTAGGAGTCACGTCAGGCTTATCGTCCTCTGTTTCTCCTCTGATGTCATTATTTTTTCATTAGCCTTCTGTAATGAATCTTTTAATGAAGCTACTTCGGAATCTTTGAAGCCTTTTGGAAGCTTCTGCTTACTAATTAAAATAGACATTTTATTTGTTAAATTCTGGAGCTCTTAATTTCAAGTGTACGTCTTCAATGAATGATCTTTTCTAATTGGAATGTCCCTACAATGGCTATTGTAAAGCGAAGTTGTTTTTGGCAAGATTCTGCCACTTTTTGTGGCTATTTCTAGCTTCTGGAGCCACTGCTTTTATAGATAAAGTAAGCAGGTATGCTGGAAGTTGGTACACTTACCTCTTTAAAATTTAAGGGCATATTAGCTGAGTCTTTGGGTTTGTTAGCATCAAACTAATCACCTGAAAGGGATGAGCCACTGGCTTGGGGATTGTGCACTGTTTCGGTGTCTCTCACTTCATATAATTTTTTTGAGTTTGGCGGGTGAACTATTGTCTATCTAACCCTCTCTGTGACCAACGTATTCTATCACAGGAGTCTTGAGCCAGCACATGTTTCTAACAGCCTTTAAATGCTCACTTTGTGCCCAGCAACTTTTAGGGTGTTTTGGCCTCCCAGATCCCGGTTTTCAATAGCATTTATCTACACAACAAAAGACAAGCAAACTTGTCCACTTTGTCATACCATCAGTAACCAAAAGAGGTTACATCAGGCTGTGAGGAGGCATGCATACGACCAGCTATGCCCAGCATGGACTAGACCAGCAGGTGTTAGTAAGTGGGACTGCGCACTGAAGCTGAGGGAAGGGATTCCGAAGAACTGGGGGACTGCGGGTTGAACCCAGCGTTTGGGACTTGGGTTCTGACTGTAACCCTCTGCCAACTCACGTTGTCCCATTAAGCTTTAGGCTGGAAAGCCAATCAGATCAGAAGCTCAACACAGAGAGTGGAGCTCAGAACGAACTGACTCACAGCCCTCAGAAATGTTAGGAAAGACAGTGAACTCAAAGAGTTTGTGGGTACCACGCCTATGTTTCTCCTTGTCCTAGAAGCTGTAAGACGACATCTTAGGGTCTGAGGCTGCCACCAAATCTGTTAAATAACAGAAATTCAACTGACTAAATTTAAAAGATCAAATTGGCTTCCATCAATGATTCATGAATCTTATCTAGCAAATAAAAAGAAGCTTCACTGAGCTATAGAAAAGGGAAGGTTTTTAAAGGCAGAAAGGGGGACGGAAAAAAGAAATTATTAAAACAGAATATGCTGTTTTGTGCAAGGTTGCCCTCCTAAGGGGAACAATAGAGGTTTATGGGGCGGATTATCTCTCTAGTGCTGATCAGGTAATTGAATGTTGACTGGTTAAAGGTTACATTCCTGGGAAGCTGAAATTGCAATTAGGTTAAGTATTAAATCTTGGTATGCTGACCTGGGCTTGGTACATTTTGGCCTGTTGTCTCTTTTTTAACAATACAATGGAGAATGGAAAATAATAGGATAGTCTTATATTTTCAAGATGAAATAATGAGACTCAGATTCTAAAGAACAGAAAAATAAATACTAAGTATTGCTTTCGAGTGTGCAATTGTCTTCTCAAAGGCACACATACGCCTTTTGAACATATGCATTAATGGAAGTAGAATAAACATGGATAATAACCATGAGGATGTTATTAATAATTTTTATATTCATGTTAGAATACAGTATCACCTAAATTCAGACAGTCAACATGTATTACAAAATAGTAAAGGTACACCATGAAGTTTAGGTTAAAAAATACCAAAAATTTAGTCACTCACACCTACTTACCAGAGTACAGTACACCATGAGTATCCCATAGTATATAATGAGCATCTATAAAATGTGTTTAAACTCATCAGTAAGGGATACAACAGAGTATTAAAGGTGATTCAAAGAGCACTTGAAGATTTTGGTATTTATCAGCATTTAAAAATTGAATGTTGGACTAAAATAAGGTTGCTTGGTTAGATATGAAACTGACTGATATGAAAACATAACCTTTGATGTTATCTTTCCTAATAGAACCATTTGCATTTGACCTGACAAAAAGTCTACAAGTACTCAAGTAACTTTTCAGAGTATTGACCTTTAATGAATAGAGCTAGCGTATTAAGACACAGAGATATTCTTCTAGATATTTAGATAATCTTTGAGCACTATTAAAATAAGACTTTGAAAAGACGTTATCTTCCCATTGTCTTATTTCCGATTCTAGCTATTTTTTTCCTTAACATTTCTTCTGACCTCTCCTTTTATACACATCCCTTCTATAATATTATTGACTAGTTTATGACAGTATTTTATAAACTCTTTCCCCTTTCCTTTTGTCAGAATAACACTTCCCCAGAGAGAAGGAAGTAATTAAGTGTGTGAATTCCAAGGGGCTTCCTGCAGGGCTATAGGCATCCTGCTAAGTAAGAGTAAATAGAAATTGTTTGAGATGTCAACAATTGGAGCAGACATAGTCAATAAGAATTGAGAGGTAAAGTTAGAAATAAATAAGTCACTAAATAGGAATTATTCCTTTTGAGAGGTAATGGAATTTTTATTTGGAAAGTTCTAAGATGCTTAGTGTTTCTCTATGAGCATCCAAATGTTTCACACAGATCTTTCATTCTAATTTTAGATATTTTGGATGTTGCATTAAAATTTCTTCATGTTTTGAACAGATATAATTAAATGCTATTTAATGTGCCTTTCAAAATGAGACACTTCAATAATTTACTGTACTTCATTCCATGGTGCTTAAGTCCAGAGCAATGATTACACCAAATTGATCTCTTGACATTTTCACAGCACTTCATTTTCAAAGTAGTTGGTCTTGTACACATGCATATCAACCAAGAATATTGCAATTCAAAGGAGCTCTTCAACAAACTGTCAAACAAATCTATTCTTCTTCAGTGTTTAATTCACTTAAAAGCTAAATCCTATGGATTTGATGGTTACCTTAAATGAGTGTAATCACTCCTCATTTCAGGGTTTCTAAAAATGTGTCTTCCTGTTTAAAATTACTCAATTTGCATTCACCTCAGTATGTGTGGGTGGTATTTGTTGTTTGGAAGCCATATTTAAATAAAATCTAATTTATTGCATTTAAATGCTTAATAGCTAAGGCTCTGCTTGGGATAACATGGTCTTTTTTGTTTTGTTTTGTTCCCATGATGTTTTAATTATTTCATCTGTTTCCACCCAATGGAGATGAAGTGTCTGGTTTAAGGGGTATTAGAGAGTAGAAAGGAAAGAGATAGAAATATACATAGAGATTAATGTGAATAGGACAACCAGTTTGATCCTTTTCTGAAAACGGGATCTGTGCTCATGCTACATCATGGGGAAATATTTCTGCTATATCAAGTGTATGAATCCATTTAATGCTCCAAAAAAACAATGTGTTAGATTTGGCTTTGTGTACATTTTCTTTAACTCACCTGGCAGAACATAATGAGGTTCCAAGGGAAGGGTTTATTTTTACCTTTAAAAGGTGTAAGTCTTTGTTTAAGTAGTTAAGATATAAATAGGCAGAAAGTCAAATGAAATGTGAAGGGACCATCATAGAATATTTCAAACAAGTTAGACCCAAACTAGGACACACAACGAACTATGTTTTTGTAAGAAACAAGTCGAACAAATCAAATATATTACTTAAATATCTGTGATCTCTCTGATGCCCACATGTTCCATTTCTTTATACAAAGTTTAATATTTTGGTATTTCTAAACACTTCAACTAACATTTACCGTGTTTGCTACAGCCACAGCCCCGCTCCTGTAATCACAAAGAATATTTTATATCTGCTGTTTTAGTTATATTCACAATGATCCTAATTGTTACACTCACAGTATTTTGGATTTATATTTGTGTCACACCTGAAGAAATAATAAAGCGGGCATTTCAATAAATTTATCCAACATCATACAAGTAATAAATGGCAGAACTGAGGTTTGAACCATAACCTAGAAATTTTAGGTCCCAATTTTTTTCTATTACATCATTTCCTTTACAAATACAGGAATTGTTTTAAGGTCAGTGATTGCTGTACCGTTTCTTACCCCTTTACACTAAGGGTAAGAACAATAAGCAGTTACTTGGCACAAATGCTTAAAGAGTTACAAGTTTTCTTATTCACTTGAATAATTAACACAATTTTTTAATTTACTTAGGGCATTCTTACCACCCTATAAAAATCTCTTTATCAGCATTACACTGACTTTTTTTTTGTAAGTTAACTGATTACATTAAAGCACTAAATGTACTGGGACTGTTAGGCTTATTTTGGTTAAAACAAGATTAGGTTAGAATATCATTCACTGCACCTGAAAACAGTTGTAATATTATAGTCAAGTTTGTATTTCTTTTGTTTATCAAAATGGGAATACATATAATGGTGGATATATGAAAGCATGAACAAATGAAGAATTGATAGTAATAAGCTGGAGATGCAAATTATTCATTTTAGCTGATCTTTTTGGATAGTACTGATTGTTTAAATTTTTAGAAAATTTGAAAATTAATTCTAAGTGACAATTATTAATAGTTTTTTTAAAATAAAAATTGAAATTCTTACTCTGTGCCACAAAAACTGCTTTTTATAAAATTTATTTTAGGTATGGGGCAACATTTATCATAGACCCTTAAACAAAATAAGCTCTTATTGTGTTTTATTATATTCACTATGCCACTTATAAGGAATATAAAGATAGTTAAGTTTCTTAAAGTTTCTGAGCCTCGATTTTTTTTCGTGAATAAAATGAATATCTATTATACCTTCCTCTTTGAATAGTTGCAAAGCTATATGAGAAAATAGATATAAATTGTCTAATACAGTGCCTGGCACCTGATATTAACTCAGTCCATGTTGGTCTGTTAACTCTGATTCCCATCAGCTACAGAAATAATTTGAGAGATGTGACAATATCCATAAGCTCTTTCCTCTACAGATAGAACCGTTGTACAAGGCAGCATGAAATGTCATGTTGCCTGAGATCTTAGTAATATTTTACATGCCCTATTTTTATGTGGTAACATTTTAACAAAGCATAATGAGTTCATAATATGAGTACCTCTAATTAGTATATTTTAGAATTATGGTTGAAGCACTGCCATTTCATGTGTTTGAAGCATATGAGATTTATAAAAGTTAGTAATCTAAGAGCTATGTTGCAATATTTAGTTATTTTTCCTCTCACTCAATAATGTTGGCAATTATCAAAACTTAAAACAATTAAAATGATAAAGAATAAGTTGGAATACCCCCAAATCCCCATGCCCAAAGGGGAAAATATCTTGGAAAATTTCCCTTTATGCATCTTATCCACCTGCTTTTGCAAAGGAAAACGTACTGTTCATGCAGCTCTATAGCTGCCTTTTACACCTACCAAATTAGTGTATAGTCCTTTCCACATCAATAATGACAGTGGTCATTAATCATCATAATAACAACCGTAACAGCCTTTCTGAACATCTAATCTATGCCAGGTACTATATGAAACACTTCACAGGTATTATGCTATATAACATTCAAAACAATTTTGAGACTAGCGGTTAGTTCCCAGTCAAGCACCTTGTCTCAGATTTCAGGTGAAGTAGGTAGCAGAGCTTTTTTTCAAACTCTTGCCTCGTAGGACCACTGAACAGGCTCCTTATTTCTTATGTTGGTGACTTCACATGACATGTACGTTTCCTGCTGTGATAATCAACATAATTCTATTGATTTGATGTAGGTCTTGCTTCCAAGCTAAAGAGTTCCAAAAGGAAAGACACAACATCCATTTTTTTCAGTCAATGTTACTACAAACATGTGTCCTCACACGTAGGCAGCTTTGGACAACTCAATACCAAAAACAAACAAACCGCATAGTTTTAGTAGCTTCATTATATTCATTTGTGTGTACATGCCGTATAGTATTTAGCTAATCCCCTTCAATTTACACTTTTAATAATTTTTAAATTATTATTTTTTTATTATTTTTATCCTAATAATTTTTATTATTAATATCCTTATGTTTACAATTGTCTTGCACAATTGTTTAAATCTGTCTTCTTCAGAAAAATCCCCATAGTTGCAATTGCTCAATCACAGCACATACCCATTTATAATTCAGAGGCATACTGTATAGTACTATTACCTAGAAAGACTTTTCCAGTATTGTTTCCACAGTAGTGAATAAGAGTGTCTATTTTCCCCACTGTTAACCACACGCAACGCTGTGGGGTTTTTGCACTCAAATAAAAGTTGTTCGCCAAAATTAAATCCTACCAAAACTTATAGCACACTTGCTTTGTAGTAGTAAACTTCAAATCTCAGTGGCTTAACACAAGTGATTTTATTTCTTATTCACCTGTTATCTTTGAGAGCAGTGAGGGCCCCTGCTCCCATAGTCATTCAGGGATTAGTTCCACCCCTCTTGTGTCTTTACCTTCCACTAAGGCCTCAGTGGTTTCTCTGGGTAGAGCAAATGGAGTGTTGATTATAAGGGAGGATTTTATGGGCCATGCCTAGAAGTGAGTTATTCATTTCCTTCTGGACTCCATTCTCTAGAACTGAGTCATGAAGCCACCTTTAACTCCAAAGGAGGCTGAGAAGTTATTGAAACTGTATGCCCAGGCAAACTGGCACATACACTTAGTAAGCACTGAGCCAGTCCCTGCCAGTTATCCCTTCTCATCACCAAATATCTGTTTCAGTCTTCATCTTCCACATAAAATGTATGGATGAATACATCCCAAAGGAAACAATCTTGCACTCTATCTATAAATGCCCAAGATCCATCGGTGATAGTCTTCTCCAAAAATCAAGGTCTAAAAGATAATCCCCACCACCCACCCCACACACACACATACTCAAAATCAAGGGCAGAACAAAGACTGGATAACCACAATAAAAAATTCCTTCCTGGGGGGGGGGGGGGGAAGAAAGAAAAAGAAAAAAGAATGGGAGACAAGCAGAAGTTTCCTCCACATTAATTTTGAAATACTCCTGGGGATGAGACTCAGATTCTGCCAAATAAGAGGACTCGCTGGTCCATTATTCTATATATTGCCTCTAAGCTTTAGTTTTTACAATGTATTTTCTTCTCTTTTTCATTCCATTGCTAAATCTAAGATAGGCACTGGCGAAATGTTTCTCATAACCTGAGGCATGCCTCTCACAACCTGCTACGTTGTTACTATGTGCAAGCCTCAGGATCTAAAGTCTGATTTGAGTCTCAATGTGACAGAACTTTTTTAGACTATGTTCCTTCATAGTTTATCAATAAGCTTTGCTCAAAAATCTGGTAGGCTTCTGCTTGAAATATTACTCAATTTGTAAACACAAAGTTATCATCTAGACCATGTTTAAGATTTTCTTTATTTCCTTACATCTCACCTCTATGCCCCTTCCTCTCTCAAATTAATACTGGCTACGTTGAGGTGATCTGGAACAAAAGAGGTGAGTATGGAGGCAAAATTCTTAAACTAAACCCATAAAACCTTGTCATTTCGTCCAACTGACATGTCTTAACAAGGCTTTTTTTTTTGCTCAAAGGTATTTTCAAACCTACTTTTGGTTGTTGGGTCCATAGTACAGTCAGTTTTTACAGACTTCTAAGGTTCTAGACTCTCTCTATTTCTGTTGACCTCTACTTAAATAGTATAAAGAATTACTCATTAAACTTGCATTCTCATAATACTTCGTGCAGGCAGCCATTAATAGTCATCACAGTCTTACTGACTCTTGGCAATAAATTCCTGTCAATGCCGAATGTTGGTCAGCATGTTTTGTTGCCTTCTAAACACTCTGCAAGTGATAATCTTTCCCAAATTTACTTTTTCACATGGTGGCAGGACTACCCTATGGGGTACTAATAATTTTGATATTAGTTGGAGGAATACTAGCAGCTCTGTCAGACAAACCACACAATCTTAGTAGTTTAACACAATAGGACTTTATTTCCAGCTCAAATGAAGAGTAAGGGCTAATTGGGACTATGGGTATTTATGCTTCATGTTGTTATTCAGAGACCAGGCTCCTTTGATCTCAAGTGGGTAACCTATTCCAAGGGTGCAGGATCCTGTGGGAGTCTTTCATTGGCCAAGCCTGGATATAGATTTTACCACTTCCAGCCATATTCCTTTGGCAAGAACTTAGTCAACCTACCCACATCTGCAAGAAAGGGGAGAAAGTGTAACACAAGTGGGTGTCCAATAGAAGAGACTCTATTTTGGTAAACATGGGCAAGTTGTTGCAATAACTGTTGGGAAAAAAAAAAATAACTCCACTTTAAATTATAACTTTTGGTTAATTTTATCTGCCTGTTGAAGTTAGGATATACTCGGTATGTAAAGAAAGATAAAGGTACAATTTTGTTATTTTTTAAAAATTCCTTTTACCAAGGATTAAAATGAAAAACGAATAGGAAAAATGTTTCTCCATGAATTCTTTTTGTTAATGAAAATGATTAAACTATCAATTGACTATAAAATTGCAAAAACATAAGAAGTTCAAATATGTTTACATATAGTATACCAATAGATATTAAGGAAAAGTTAAACATATTCTTCCTCTTAGTTTAACAATTCGGTGGATCCAATTCTATTTTGGTTACTTGCATTTAAAAAGAGAGACAAATATGATTATATGCACAGATTCCATGGAAGAAAAAGCAGAATGTATTCTCAAGTACAAAACTGGGGTTTCCCAATCATGGAAGAGAAAGGGAGAAATGACAGATGAAATCAAGCACTTTATTTTAAGTAGTGGAAGCTCCTGTTCCCTGGGACCTCATCTAATCCTATTAGCTAAATATTATTATGTCACGTCAAACCCTTAATTCTTGTGATAGTTGTGTATTCAGTAACTCCCATATGTGAGAAACACTGTGATCTAATGGGAATTCAAGAACAAATAAGACGCACATTTACCCTTAGGACTATGTGTGGGTGCAGTGGTTATAGATGGCGTTTCTGACATGAGAATCAGCATCATCTGTGAATTCATTAGACAAGCAAAGTGTCAGGCTCCATCAGCAATCTGTTTTTAACAAGCCTTCTGGGTAATTCCGATGCAAGCTAAAGGTTGACTATTGCTAGTCTACTGAGATTCTTTAGAGGCAGTTATGATGTGTGAAAGAATATAGTTAACCCACCACCTCATCCTGAACATTTTTCTAAATTACAGATGTATACAGTAGAATGTGTAAGAACTGAGCTTCAGCACTCTTTTGTTTCATTTACCTGCATTATGTCCTATACACATTATAAATATATATATATATATATATATATATATATATATATATATATATATGCCCATAAATAAGTTACTGCAGATAAGGTCTTGTGGGTATTTATTACAGAGATACAGAAAAATATTATAATAAAATTCATTTTAGCAAGCATGTTTTTACTTCCTGTTATTTATATTAAATCTGCATTATTTTTTTCCAAAACGGATTCAAGGCATGTTCTACCAAAAGTTTGTCAATATATAGTTAATAAGGAACAGATTGAAAGTACAGATCAAGACAATAAAAAGAAGAAAGTATGTCTGTTAACTATTATGGTGAATATAGATTATGCGATTGAGAATTAGATTTCATTCTTCTCTTTGAGCTAAGATTTAAAGGAAAGCATGATTAGTTACATTAGGATTGTTACTATAGAAACATATAATGGGCTGTATTTTCTTAAAGATGTTGTGGAAGATATAATTAAAGATATTACATTGGAAGTCAGGCACTGCTTTACTGAGTTTCTGCTCAGGGCCGCACAAGGCTAAAATCAAGTTCCCAGCCTGACTGCATTCTTATTCTGAAGCTTGAGTGGGGAAGAATTTGCTTTCAAGCTCATTCCTTTTTTTTTTTTTTTCCTGGTTATAGTGCTCATGGTGGCTTCTCCGTCAAAGCCAATGGGAGAGTTTGTCAGCCCTCATTGAGGGCTCATCTCCCTCCTTTTACTTGAGTTAAGACAAACCCACACAGGGTAACCTCCCTTTTGACAACCTCGATTCAACTAATTTGGGACCTCAGATAAATTTGCAAAATCCTGTCATTTCTACCATGTAATTGAACCTTTGCCATAATGGACTGACAGGAAGCAAGTCACAGATTCTGTTTGCAGTTAAGGAGGAAGGTTATACATGACTCACTGAAATCACCTTAGTGTGTGTGTGCCACAGGTTGCTCCTGTACTCTCCCTGAATAAGCTTTAGTACAGGTGATGACTGTCTTCACCTGTCAAAGAACCTTAGTAGCAGGCTGTTAAGCAGCTATGACGTATCATTTTATGTATATTTCAATAAGACACTTGAACACATTATTGTAAAGTATTGGAATTAAATAAGTAGTTAACGACTCAGTTACAAATTCTAAGAAAACAGGTATGAAACAATTTCCATTGAATGGAAGGATTTGGTTCAGCAGTTTCCCATGGGAGCAAGATTTCTCTAACGCACTCCCTATTGCATTTTACTTTTACAAAACTCAGTAAAGTAGCATCTCATATTAGTAAAAGTAAAACATTACAAAACAAGCACATGTTTAGGAATGTGATGCGTCCTAGAAAGGAGTTTGGAATCCAAGTTTACCTTAGTCTACTCTCAACCCTTAAGCTCTGTTTCATTTCCTTGCACTCGATTGTCTTTGCAGTGAGGAAACTGAAGAGGTCATGAATAGAGGCTTATAGACATTAAAAATAATGATGTGATAACTTTATAAACAGATAGAAATAGACTTTAGAGTATTATACAAATTGAACTACAGAATTGTTACACTACTATACACACAGGACAAGCTCTTGATTTCTTATTTTGATATTTATGGAGTGCTGTTCAGTGCCGGGCAGCGCTTTAGGCTCTAAGAATACAAAGATGATAGATACCCTTCTTACCAATGTTCAATGTTTAAAAAAGCAGGATAGGGGCTCGGATTTTGAATTTTGGGGCCACATGCTCCTAGGCTAGAATGACAGTTCGTCTACTTACACATGTCAGAGCTTTGGCATGTTACTTTCACCTTTCCACGTTTCTGCATAAAATATCAGTACTCACCTCATTGGATTATTAGAACAATAAATAATACAGGGCATGTATGTAGTGTCCTGCATATCATATTGTGGTTAATAAATGTCAGCTAAAGATGACAATGTTGATTTTAATAATAATAGTAATAAATTCAAAATCTGAAATTTAGTGTTGTGTGATAGAAGCATGCAAAGGAAAGCTGACTAAAAAGTGTAATGTTTACAAATTGGTGGGACATAGGGGTAAATCTGGCCCACAGATGTATACTGTTGCACTAATAAAATTCCCACATTTATGCAGAGTTACAAAGGGCTGAACCCTTGGACTATACATCCAGCTTTCCACAGCGACATTCACGTTGCTTAGTTTTACTATATCTGCCTGGACTTTTAAGCATTCTGTGTCATTACCTTTGAAGTAGAAGTGATTCATGTATTTTATTCGTGGCTAGATTTCTAGCACAATCAAAATATAAATTTGCCCAGGGGAAGGTATGGCTCTAATTGAAGAAATTTTATTCAATGCAAGCATTGGAAGAAATTTCAGAATACTCACATTGGAACACTTTATAACTGAGCTAACAGAATAACATAATAAAATCAAGATTTATCCTGGCTAAAAATCATATATTATTAAAAGAAGATATTGAAGGCACTCATAAAAATGTATTATGGAGCAAATAAATGAGTCAACTTCTCATTTTAGAATATCTAGAAAAACTCTCTTTTCTCTCCAAATTTTACTGGGATAGCACAAAATAGACCAAGTTTAGAGCAACAAAATATACCCACCCCCATCTATAACTCATAACATCTACTCGGGCAGTGGAAAATCTCCTGGCTTTTTTAACAGGAGCTATATGACATCTAAGGGACTAAAATGATATTGACATTATTCAGAGTTATGAAAGCAACTCAAAGTTAGGGCATGGTGTGTATGGATGTCAAAAAGAGCTATTAATTAACTCATCCCTCCTTCCTACTTATGATCTCACATGCTTATACAGATGAGACACATTTTTGTGTTATCAGTATGAGTATGTTAATTTGCTTTATCAAATGGCTTATAGGACCCTATACATTAAGAATACCGGAGTTCAATATTAAAATATTTTATGTGCTGCTTAAAATGTGAAGAATGACTTTCTTGCATGAAAAATTCTAAGTAAATAGCATTAATGATTGTTATAACTGAAATTACAATGTTAATACATTCCTTCTTCTAGCAATACATTCCTTTCTCACAGGAACCATGTCAATGGCTATGAAAAGTGGCCAGAAATTAGCCCTTTAAAACTTGAGGAGACGGTATAACAGGATTATCTATAAATGTGCATATAAACGGAATGTCCCCAAAGCAAACCCAGATAACTTAATCAAGATAATGTAAATGTAGTATTGTCTAATAACAGATTGAGCAAAATTACAATTGCTGTATATTTGTATGTAAACTTCCTGTGTAGTTTATGGAATGGATGATTTCATTTATTCTTGATAGCCTGCTATACAGACAAATCATAAAGTGATATTGAAAGATTTATTGGAGAAATTCTGGATAGAGTTATTATCATTAAAATGAGAACAAATATATATCTTACAAAGGAAAATGATTAGTTTTTTTTTGTTTGTTTGTTTGTTTTTATAAAGAAAACTATTCATTATGCATTGTATTTATAATCAAAAGATGCCCATAGTATTCATTTGGTAGATCATCCCAACAGGTGAAACTGTAAGATGTTCATGATTAGCCATTGTTAATTTTATGTAGAATAAAATTAACACTAAGTTGTCTGGGGTGGTGCCTGCTACAACTTTATTGGGTAAAGTATTAATGAAAGAGAAAGGGATCCAAGACATAGCTTGTTATTTTAATTCAGATTATTTTTTGAAAACTGGCATGATGATTCATGTGCTTACTCCTTATAAATAGGGAGACACTAAGTTTTAATGCTTGTGTTTAATTAATTTCTTATTTTTGAAAAAGTACTTAGGAGTGCCTACTTATATGTATATAGCACATTATATTAAAATGAACAAAATTATTTCGTTGTATTTTCTCTATACATTGACTTCACAACTGCTGTGTTCTAACTTTCTTGTCCCTTAAATAATATCTTGGTCATATATCATAAATTTCCTGGCCATTTTCAGTTATAAAATCTTTTTTTTAAGTCTAATATAAAAAGAAAATTGAACTGAAAATCAAATTGAATCTATTGCTGTCTCTACCCCAGCCTTGGTTCTCCGATTTCTTCTCTTTCCCTGCCCAATTCTCCACACCTGCTGTGTAGTCATGAACTGGGACCCTCATTCCTTAACTGAATGGTCTTTTATCCCCTTTTCTGGATGCTGTGACATCCAGTATTGCATAACGGGGAGGGAGGGTGGTGACCATGGAGCTATGGTTCATTTATGTTGAAACTTATGTTATGGGCATATATTTATGTTGGAGAATATCCCTAAATTTGTTGTGTTCATCAGATGACTCTAAGGATATGGCGGTCCCTATTCATATAACATGCATGAAATTCATGAGATAATGGATTTTCACATGATATTACACCCTGATGTGTTTTTAAATCAATTGTACTATGGGTAAGTGCTATAACCCCAGGACATAATACAAGAAAATCAGTTTAAATAGTATGTGTATGTGTCTGATGTAGGATGCATGTGTCTGAGGGTCTGGATTGTACCAGATTTTTATAATATATCTCTGGATGGCAATTTCCCTCTCTTTAAAATGTTAATGCTGGCTTTTCGGGTTCTCACCATTTGGGTCACTGCCCAGGTCATCATAAAATAAAGTCCAAGTGCTGGATATCTATAGAGGTAAGAGTTGGTGGTGAATCAAGGGAAAGAGATGGAGGAAAAAATATTCATAATCATGCATTATTAATTTTTGTCCCAGTGATTCATACTAATATTATTACATTTCACTTAAAACTTAATATTTTTATCTATTTCGATAAAATAATTAAAACGACATGCCACAGCTCTACATATATATTTAGATTATTTGCAATCAGTAAGTATGTGTAGAATATGTTATTTATATGTATATCACATTTAATGTTTGATATTCTAAGACCCCTTCTAATTAAGTTACATGGATAGAGCAATACGCCACTCATAAAATAAACAAGTAACCATCATAGAATAGCCTGTATTCCAGGCTTTTGCTTGACACAAACCTTTGAGGTACATTGGAAGTGCCACATATTCTATAAAGCTTCCAAAATATTTTAAAAAGTGATGGGAAAATAAATATTAACGTACATATTAAATCTTTTTCTCTCACTTCATGTGCATTCCTTTACTTTCTAATTATTTTATATCTTTATATTTAATTCCATTCAATTCAACAAAATTTAGCCTTAGATACAGCCCTGGCATGGTCAGATTATGAAAGTAAGATTATTTAGTCCCTCCTAACTAGTCCCACATATTATAAAAAACAAAACAAAACAAAACAAAACAAAAACAGCAAAATAACTGTCAGTAAGTAACACTAAGTAAAATAATTATCTGGTTATTTCCATGATATCAATTTCAATAGTCTTTTGAAATTATTAAATATCAAATTATATTATGAAAATATTTTCTTTGCGGTGATGAATGGGTGTTGGCTGAGAGTGCATGTTTTACATGCTAAGTACATGCTTGGATTGCCTATTGAGTAGAATGACTCTAATTATTTGTCCAAATCCAGATACTTATAAGTGTGAAAAGAGATGTTAATTAATCACTGTGTCAGGGCTACAGGGATAAAATGAGACTGTCCCCAGCAGATTGGGATGTGGGTACTGTACAGAGAAATCCTGCACCAAAAATAGGATGTTCTTTCCTGTACCTTTCCCCAGCACCTTAAATGCTGCCCTGCTTATTTGATACCAGGTAGATTCTCCACACATCTGTGCTTCACTCGTCTTTGCACCTGGTATGCTCTCATCCTTGCCTTCATTATTGGACAAAACTTAGTTGAGTGCCCTCTTGCTTTCCCCGTGCGGCCCTTTCCCTCCAGGTGCCCTCTGGCAGAAGACTGCCTTTCTTCTGCATCCAAGCTGAGTTGGGCAGCCACTAAATGCCTCCTGGGTTTTCCTAGATGCTGGGTTCTCTAAGGACACATTTCCTTCTTGACAGGATAATAATTTGATTATACTGATTATGTGTGTTTCATGTACAAGCCCCATTCCAGGCTGATTGCTCTCAGAGTTTTATTATAGAAACGCCTCAAGGCATAGTTAGTTTCGTAAACAGAAAATGCCTTACGCGTTTTAAGAAACTTGGTTTTTGTTTTCAAGGGTAATACTGGAGAAATCTAATCCGCAAGTTTATGCCTCAAACAGTGAGGTTTTTTGTCTTTGATTTTGTTTTCTCTACACACCAGGATTTGAAAATGATACCTCTGGCAGTGGAGGGGACTCCGGAGAGAAAAAAAGGAAGCGTAAAGTTAGAAACTGGTGGGGTATCTGAAAAACTGGCATGATGCCTGTTATTCCTGAACACGGTCTCAGAAAAAAGAGGAGGGCACATCGGTGGTACAGAGGCAGAAGGCTCTTAATCTGTTTTCTAGTTGGATCCTGGGGAAATAAGTTCTACCCATTAAATACCAACACGCTATGGTGGCAGTAGAATATAAATGGCAGTATTGCATAAACAGCAAAGAAGGTGGGAGTCAAATCCGCTGTCCCCCGAGTCAACTACTGTCCACGAGAGTTGTGAGGGATAAGCCAAATTCCCCACACCCCAGACAGGAAGGAGGCATTAGCCCACAGACACTGGTGAGCGTTGAGAGATATTGAGGACGTGGGTACAGACAGGTCCAGAGCCTGAGGCAATCGGATTCTCCTGAGGAACAAGCCAGGATGGTTGCCTCAGCCTGGGGAAGAGATGACACTCTGAGTGTCTCACACTAGGTACTCCATTGTCCCCACCTGTCACCTTGAGAAGGATAAAACCCAGAAAAGACTATTTTAATGGACAGAATTTACCAGGGTTTGGTTAAATTCAATGTAGAAACAGAAACAAAGTTGTAGTTTGCTTGTTTGTTTTTGTTTTTAATTTATCAAAAGCAACCTGTTCTGTACATCTGGCTGTAGATTCCACATCAAGCAGCTTTTCAGGTTGAGAGAGGAGGGATCAAAACTCAAAGGCACTACAGAACTGTAATTTGCCAGGTCCTGTGTTTGATATTTTACGTATGTTATCTCATTTATCCTTCAAAATAACTTATGTATTTAGAGTCTTATTCAGAATCCCCTCTCCCAAACCCCAACCAAAAAAAAAAAAAAAGCAGAAAAGAAAGAAAAAGGACTATGGCTTTTTTCAAAAGGCTTGCGTACAGATCGTTTATTTTGTGAAGCTGTTCTACTGAGTGTGCGCAGGTGATGGGTCGAATGATTCAGGGTGGGAAAGAAAGCCATTCCGAGGGTACTTATAGCCTGGTCACTGGACAGCCGCAGCTTCATCCTGCTGGGGCGCTGAGAGATTGTGGAGAGTATGTCAGACCTGTCTGCCCAGGGTCCCAAAGAAAGGACTATTTGTTCGTCAGCTGACATTTCCTCATTGGTTCTGCACTCCTTTGCTATTCTAAGTGTGTGCATGTGAAAGAATGGGTGAGTTATTTCGATCATTTGGGATCCTATATATGTATTAACAGAAGACCCCTCTTTGACTTAACCTGCACCAGAGATTTCGGGGGACTAAAGGAACCGGAAACATTCATCCAGTTTCCCTGTTTTATGGGCATAAATGACACATTTATGGTAAAAAAAATACTAGAAAAGACTTTTGAGATATTTGCAAAACCTTTTTCTCAGTACCTACAAAAGTAACTATTTGAAGCATTTGATTATTTTGAATAATTTGTCATTTCTTTGTTTCATTTTAAATTAACAGTAATAACTGACTCTCAAATTGTCAGACTGATATCAGCATTTTAGACAGTGACTACCCCCTCCTCCATGGGGCATGCTCTTTGCTGGGTCTCTAGGCTGCCTTATTCTACACATTTTTTTTTTTTTTTTTTTTTTTTTACCTCATTGCTAGTATTTCCTCCTCAAGCTTCTTTGATGGCACTGCCCCATTCCCCGTTCATTTAAATTTTGAAGGATCCAAGGGCTTGGTCTTTGACCCATTTTCCACTGATGATTTTTATCCTGCTTCAAAGATTCAGATATTGTCTTCATTCTGATAACTCACAAATTTATATTTCCAGCCCAGAACTCTTTCTGAAATCTTGGCTTGAATATCTTTCTCCTCACTCATCATTTTCAAATAGCTGATCAAATACTAGCACAGTTTTAACATGTACAAAACTAAACTCTTGATACTTCCTTTCACACACCATAAAAACCCTGCATCCTTAGAAGCTTTTCAGTAAATGGGAACATTTAGCAAATGGGAACACACTTTTTCCAGTTTCTTAGCTCAAAAGAATTGGATTCAGCTTAGAGTTATCCTACCCCCACCCTCCTTTTTTTTTTTTTTTCATTCTCCATATTGAACAACAAATTCTATCAGCTTGACCTTCAAAATATATCCAAAATCTGACCCCATTTTCACTCTCTCAAGTCCAAGGTAGCTGTATCTCCCCCCTTACAACTGGTCACCACACTTCTGCCTTTGCCCCTCTTCAGTCTGGTCTCAATAGAGCCGCTGAAGATTCCTTGAGGAGGAAAAAAATCATATCACTAGGCGGCTTGAACCCACCTCCTTCAGATTCAAAGACAAGTTTTTACTGGGATCCTAACGTTATCTGCCCCTCTCTTACCTCCCCGACTTTATCACGTTTACTGATCTTTTTCTGGTTTTCCCACCCAAGCCACTTCGGTGCTCCTGGAAACGTGTCTCAGAGCCAGGAGTCAAGGCTAGTCCTTCCTTTGATTCTCTTCCCTCAGATATCCCTACAATAAGGATTCTCATCTCCTGCGGCCCCTAGGTTGATGCCAAAAGGGAACCTTAAGCTCAACTGAAAATTTACGCCTACAGTCTCTCTGTCCAAAGGAAGATAATGTTGACCGCTTGCAAGCTGATTAAGAAGGGTATGAGGCACTGAGACTCTCAGTTGCTAAGAATCTAGGTTCTCTCTGTGGAAAGATTTAATGACATTCTGTAGAATAGTATATTTTTCTTTCTTTTGAGAATAATGAAATAATGATGTTCCTTATTATTTCAGTTATTTCTACCCATGCATTGATGAAATATAAAGTCTTAGTCCTCATTTCAGTTTGAATAAGCTTTTGATTTCCATCCAGATTTGCTAGCCAACCTGAGAGGTGCTTAAGAAGAAAATTATGAGCTATGAATAGAGAAGCAAATACTTTATGAAATATTTTTTTTCATTTGTATTATACTCAGGTTATTAAGAGATGTTTAGAAGTGTATTCTGAATTATGTGTATTTAGGCTCACTTTTTTCTTAGTATCTATGTCCACATGGACCATGTTCAATGACAATCATCTTTATAAGTAAGCTAATTTCTTCCTAAATTACAAAGGGCTTTTTTTTGGTAACTTAGGCTCATATGATGCTATTACTCATAAGTTTTTGCAAATATTTCCTGCTCAGAAACTGAGGAACAGAGCCTTAAGCATAAAATATACTACATACCTTAAAATATCCTATACAGTTGGAAAAACAGTCAAACCAACATAAATATGATATGCTTATTGAAAGACAAATGATATGAACTAGAATAAAATTATCAGCAAATATGTAGAAATTACCCCAAAATGCTAAAAAAGTTTAAAAGAAAAAGAGGTCAATGAGAAATAATTGGGGAAGGCAATTTGAGGTAAAAGGACTTGGGATAATTCTTTGAAGGATTTGAATATGTGGAATGAACAGATGAGGACAACACATGCGTAATTATGTGACAATGGAGGTGATCGAAGCTCACCTTAGCAGTATTGAATGCAAAGGACCAAGCAGAGCAAAGGGTCTGGTTGAGAAATATTAGAAAATAAAGGCATTCTTTGGTGTATCATATTGTGGAGATTCCTGAATCCAGGCAGGAAATTTTAAATTGCTAATGTCTGGAGACTTTCAAATTATTGAATAGATAGTAACCAACATTATTATAAAGTTTCATTACAGAGTAAAATATGAGAAACTCCTAATCTAGCAAATTTATCCTAGAGAATATCTAACAAACAATGAGATATTTCTCATTCTGTGCTATTGCAAGAATCTTTTGCTTTAGTCTAGGAGTGTCAAAACTGCAGCCTGCAGGCCAACTGAGATCCACAGTTCATTGTTAATTGGCCTGCAGCAAATTCCAAAAATATATTTAGTTTACTTAAATAAACCAGGTGAGGCAATACGTACTTCACCTCAAGTGAGTGGCCCGACTGTTTGTGTATTTTACTGCGTATGGCCCTTGGTAAAAACCATTGAAAAAAGTTCGGACACCCCTACTTTAGTCAGTGTAGACATTGTAGTTTGGTTTGAGGTGAAATTTCTAAATGTGACACTTTTTAAAACCAGATTTCTAATTTTTGTACAATTTATTGCATATGACATTTAAGTTGTTTTAATGTTTGCATTATTTTTCCTTTGTAATTTCATTTGTGAGTCAAGCAAAATGAGAGGTCTGTTTCTAGGCTTAGTTAGGCAACAATAATGCTTTGATTTAATGTAATTAAAACAGGACCAATTAATTCTGAAAAGTTCATCAAACTCCACTTCCTCACAGCATAGACTATATAATTTATGTAAATCTGCTTGTTTCTGACAACCTGATGTTTCTAATACAACTATGAGAAAACATGAAAAAGAATAGTCTGCAAGTGTGTTATATGATCTCATCTGCATTGATATTGAACATCTAAGCAGCACTTATTACTTAATTATTCAGAAAGGTCCCTAGTAAAGTGTATGACAAACTTAAATGTCCTACCTGTGCCAGTGAGTACTTTACATTTCAGTGAACATTATTATGCACTGGAAATGTAAAATCATGGAGAATTATGCAAAAAACTGTTAATTTGCTGCAGGTTTTGAAATCTCACCAGCAACAAATCCTGTGATACTATTGTACTAAGACAAATATTGTACCACTTAATATTAGATAGATTTTTAAGTGTATATATTTCTACTCTCCAACTGAATTATTCAAAATTAAAAAAATAATAATTTCAGACTGGAAATTATATCCCTTAAACTTAGAAAATGAAAGTTTTTCTCATACAGAATTTTTATTTCCTTAAATTAAGATATAAAATGTATCATTCCTTAAGGAGTCTGAATCTCTTGAGGTTGCTTTAGAGACATGGGCAGGTATTTTGGAACTTGCCTTACTAGCAAAGATTCTAATCTAGTCAGATGATTTAGTTCAGCTGGCCAGATATGTAATTTATGCCTGATGTTTACCATGAAGAAAACCATGATTGATAATGAAATGTTATTTAAAAATCTAAATGCTGGGTGTTCCTTCCCTAGTACCTTGACTTACATTTGTCATAATGGTAGAACAGGCAAACATAGGTGTGAGCGTTTTTGAGCAAGTCTGTGTCCCAGACATTATGCCATGTGCTTTAAAACCATTATATTCTTGATGTTGACAACATTATGTCAGTTATGTATCATCATTTTACGATGAAGAAACTACTAAGACTCCAGTAAATTAATTGGTTAGCCTAAATTCCCATCAGTCATAAGTGGTAGATTGGTGTCACAAACAACAATCTACCACTTACCACTGATGGGAATTTAAAATTTAAACCAGGTGGTTTACATTTTGTTTATGCTTCCAGTTGTGAACAGTGGCAGAAATAACTGCCTGAACTTCCTAATCTTGGACTACTTTCAGGAGAAAAAGTTTAAGTTGATGGTTATATTAGTTTTGTAGGGATGCCATATCAGAATACCATGGACTAGATAAGTTAAACTGCATACATTTATTTTCTCATATTTCTGGAAGCTGGAAGTCCAAGTCAAGGTTCTGACAGGGGTTTCTTTCTCCTGAGGCCTCTCTCCTTTTGTTTAAGATGGCTATCCTCTTGCTACCTCTTCACAAGAAAAACAAATTTCCTCTTTTAGAAAGGAGACCAGTCATTTGGATTAGGGCCCACTCTAAGAACCCCATTTTAATCAATCATCTCTTGAAAGATCTTATCTACAAAGAAACTTACATTCTGAGGTACTGGGGGTTGTGAATTCAGCATGTAAATTTGGGGAGGACAAAAATTCAGCCCATGACATTGGTTTTTCAATAACCTTTGTGTCCATCACTCTAACTTTGGACCAATATGATACAGAAGTATCTGATATTGGAAAGACATACAATCTGTCATAATCATAAGAAATATTGGTTCAATTTACACGTGTCCAGTCTTGTTATATTTTCTTTCTTTTTTTTAATTAAAGTTTATTGGGGTGACAATGGTTAGTAAAGTAATATAGATTTTACGTGTACAATGCTGTAATACGTCATCTGTATATCACATTGTGTATTCACCACCCAGAGTCAGTTCTCCTTCCATCACCATATAGTTGATCCCTTTTACCCTCGTCTACAACCCGTCTCCCGCCTTACCCTCTGGTAACCACTAAACTATTGTCTGTGTCTATGAGTTTTTGTTTCTTCATTTGTTTGTTTTGTTCTTTTGTTGTTTTCAGTTTTATATACCACATATCAGTGAAATCATATGGTTCTTGACTTTGTTCTGTCTGACTTATTTCACTTAGCATAATAATCTCAAGATCCATCCATGTTGTCACAAATGGCACTATTTCATCCTTTCTTATGGCAGAATAGTATTCCATTGTGTATATGTACCACATCTTCTTTATCCAATCGTCTATTGAAAGATACTTTGGTTGGGCATCTGAGCACATATGTCTTTACAGATAAATGTTTTCAGATTTTTTGGGGTAGATACCCAGGAGAGGGATTGCTGGGTCATATGGTATTTCTATTGTTAATTTTATGAGGAACCTCCACACTGCCTTCCATAGCAGCTGCACCAATCTGCATTCCCACCAACAGTGGATGAGGCTTCCTTTTTCTCCACAGCCTCTCCCACCCTTGTTATTATTTGTCTTGTTGATGATTTCCTTATGGGAAGATTGGTAATTATTTTTCAACATCAGTAGATGGAATACACTGTCATGTCAGGTGTAAAATATTTGGGGGCAGTTCTTCTTAAACAATAGTGAATATCAGAATCACTTGCTGAAACACAGACTCCCCGCTCCATCTCCAGAGATTTACCTGATCTGGACTGGAACCTGGGAATTTGCATTTCTAATCAGCTCCTAATTGACTAGTGCTGCTTGTGTATAGAAAACATTTAAGTAGCACAATTCTAAGACATGCACACTAACCCAAGTTATTTTTCGTTACTTTTTCTTGGGTCTTTCATAAATTCATTTAGCATGTATATTGAAACAAAGTGACAGCTTCAGACAATTATTAGGAAAATTCTTTTGCTGCAACATTCCTTTGGCTTTAACTAAGCAAATGAAAGTCTTTTCAATAAAGAAAATAACATCTTTGCTTTCCCAACCATTACCTCTAAATCCTTCTCTTTGTCTAAAACCACCTTGAGCATTTCTTAAATAGGTTATCAATTTGAAAGAGACTTTTTCTCCTTTTCTTTTTACAATCTGGCTTCCTAAATATAGTAACTTCTTAATCTATACAGTAGTCAATATGCTCTTATTTGTTTAGAGGCATTAAATCAGCATATGATTTTATCTGTTGTAGTTAAAAAGGATGGTAGTTATTACAACATTATTCCTGGAAAACATACTGTGTTTTGAGGATCTAGCACGGCTGGTATCTGTGCACTACCTCAGAACCAGATGCTTCAGCTGCTGTCACAAGTTTATAATTATTTACACACATGGATGGGTGAGCACAGGGGTGGGGAGGCACCAAGCATTCTTTTTGTTTCAAAATCTGTTAAATTTTTGTAGGTAATAAATTTACATGGCTTAAAATAATAGATAATGGAAAATAAAATATATACAGGAAAATATCTTCTTTTATTCAATGTGCTTCACTCGGTTTCCACTCTTTTCACAACAGGTGATATAGTTCATCTATTATTTATTCTTTTGAAGATGATTTTGCATGAAGAAGTAAATATGAAAGCATATATTGTCCCACTTTTTAAAACCACTTAGTACCACACTAAATACAGTATTCTGAAACGTATCTTCTGTTAACAATATATCTTGAAGATCTTTCCATATCCGTACATAAATTTCTATCTAGTGTTATAATCCCTTCAACCAGTCATCTGTAGATAAACAGTAACAGTTAAACAGTAACAGGTAAACTCTGCTGTAACAGGACAATTCCATTTAACATGGTGTTAAACATTGCATAAATTTCCCACAGATAATTTCCTATGTATGTGATTAAATCTTAAACATGTTCCTTGCATGA
This sequence comes from Rhinolophus sinicus, assembly GCF_036562045.2. Classification (NCBI taxonomy): domain Eukaryota; kingdom Metazoa; phylum Chordata; class Mammalia; order Chiroptera; family Rhinolophidae; genus Rhinolophus; species Rhinolophus sinicus. The sequence goes on from NC_133753.1 coordinate 186,500,614, forward strand.
CATGAAAAGACTAAACTGTCTACATTGTATTCTTTTTTGTTTTCAATTTTAAATGATATAGTTTAAAAAATATATAAGGAAAATTTCTAGAGTAGAATTTACTAGTCAAGAAATATACGGTTTATAATTTTGGCAGACATTGTCAAATTATCCTCAAAGGGATTGGCTGATTTTGCATAACCATAAGCAGTGTGTAAGAGTGTACACCTCTCTCCCACAGTCTTGCTAAATGAGTTAGCAAACCTTCGGATTTTTAACAACCTATTGAGTGAGAGGTTGGATGCCAGTGTAATTTTAATTCCCATGTCTCTTATTATGAGTGAGGTTGATGATTTCCTTAATACGTTTAAAAGCTTTTTTAAAGGTTTTCTTCCCTGTGAATTGTCCATTAAGTACATCACCCGATTTAGGGGAGTGGGGTTGTGGAGCACTTTGCCTGCCCTGTTTATCGTGTTCATGCAGACATTTTCAGTTTTTATAAAGTGTTTTATCAATCCGTTCTTTTATGATTTCATGAGTTTAAGAAAGAAAGCTAAAGGTCTCCCACATTTAAGCTGGACACATTTGTGGGGTTAGCACTATAGTTATCCAGGTTACTTATGTGAGACCCTTTATTTCCTGCTGGAGACAGATTACTTTCAGGAAATTTGCCCTTTGTGTGATTCTGGGTGCAGTCTTGCCTCCTCTGTTTTGCTGAACCATAATGGGTCCAAGAGGGTCTTCTGTCTACCTGACACCTTTCTCCCACCATACGTCCCTTTTAAGATATGGTTTTACTCCGGGGTGCTCACCGTAACCCTCAGAAAGTTTATTTTTGCTGAGATTCACTAGTATTGACTACATTAGCTTCTGAGATCTCTTTCAGTGGTTCCTTACCTCCATTCCCTTCTATGTAGCACCTGAAAAGCACTTTGGTTCATTCCTGTAGTTTTTGAAAGACCTTCAATATAATCTAGTTTCTAGAGCTTACGTGTTGTCAGGGACTGAGAGTTAGCATCCCCCCAAATGCTTGTGTTGAAGACCTAATCTGCTAGTGTGGCTGTATTTGGAGATGCAGCCTCTGAGGAAATAATTAAGATTACATGATGTCATAAGGGCAGAGATCCTATGAGATTACTGTCCTTACAAAACGAGACCCCAGAGAGTTGTTCGTCTCCCTGTTTCCCTCTCTCCTTATTTGCAGGAAAACAAGGAACACACAAAAAATGGTTGAATCCTAAGATAGATAATGGGAAATAGTGAATATATGAGTTTCAGTATTGCTGTTAGAGCACATGTAAAACAAAAGAACTTTGGGATTGCCTGACCCTCCTTTTTGGATGTATGTGCTCACATGTAAATTCACATTGTCCAGCCCTGCAGGCAGCTGTTTCACAAGGCTTTGGTGGCCCTCCTCAAAGGAAAACAATAGAATGATCATTGTTTTACTGGTAATAATGAGAATAATATCACTAATTACGCTTGAGAACTTTATATAGTCCAGGCTCTTGGAGATATTGTGTCATGTAATAATTTTATCGTTCATAATGAACACTTATTATACTTAAGCGTGTGAACTCAGAGTCTAGCAGAAGTTCAGCTTGCCCGGATAACACAGTTTACTGCTGATGAGCGGGTGGCGGAGCTAGGACTCGAACTCAGATCAGTCTGACTTCGAAGCTCTTGTTTTTCAGGTCTGTCACGTGGCTAAGCCAGACAGTTTCTCTAAGTAGGACAGATTACATAATGAAAAATTCACTCTATGTTTTCATAATTTACAAAGGTAACATGATGTGAGTGAAATAGCATGTGAACAATCCCTTTTTCCTATTTAACCTCATCTTAAATGAGTTTATTTATCTACATGTACAAAACCATGCTAATAAAGACACATTGCATGCACAGATTGCTTTTTTTTTCCCTTATCATGTAACAGAATATTCTATCAGCTAATAAAATTCTGGTTTTTGTTTGTGTTTAAACTTGCAGGTTTTAAATTAATCTTTTGAAACAAAAGAGGACTGCTGTCTATTGATGTGAAAGAATATGTGCTATTCAAGGATACAGAGTTTATTTGTTCATGCATAAGATATTGATTATTTAAGTTACTGTGCATTCTTACAATTGTGTGATATGCGGTAGTTAAAAATAACGTTAGATCTGTAGTAAACACACAATGTATTTACTATTATGGCAAAAAACAATTACAAAATGCTAATATAACATGACTCTTGGTGTAAAAAGGTATCAATTAAGTTTACTTTCTTTGTTTATTCTCTGTTTGATATAGTTAATAATTAATTACAATTAATTATTAATATTCAGAACTACATATGCATATTTTTATATATACTTGTATATCTGAAAAGTAGAACTTAGAGGCAAGGGAAGAAAGGGAGCGGGGTTTTTGTTTTCTTTTTTGCTTTTCCCTTTATACCTAATTGTATTTTTTTTTATTGTTTTATATCTTACGATGAGCAGGTAACACTTTTATAATAAGAGTAAATAATAAAACCATCATAATAATGTCTTCAGGATAAAATATAGACCTAGAGAATATACGTTTAGTTATTTGGAAAGTGCATACAAACATCTCCTAAATATTCCCAGTAAAGACATACCAGATGAAAGTCTTTATTTTTATAGCCCCACAAATTAGCCATTATATTAACAATGTGGCTAATCCCCCATGTAAGCCTATCAGCCTGTAATCTAATAATGCCCTGGAGGGCATAGCACAGTTTTGTTGCTTTGTTTTCACCATGATTCAACAAAGTTATAGGTGGGCAGCCAATAGGAATGAACTGGAACAGCCACAGGGACTTTATTACAACCCGGAGAGCCTTCCTTATATTCAGTCTTTTGAATGATTATATTATGTGAACATATTACCTACTTTATTCTCTAATTGCTAAAAGCTATAAAATAGCAGAAACAGGATAATACAATAACTGGAAATATGAACATCAAATTGCAAATAAAAACAATGAGTTTTCAGGTAGTAAAAGCAAAACCCTTTACTTTCTAAGCTCCCTCAAAAAATTAGGTATTTTATGGGTCTCATTCTATTAACATGCCAAAATTTAGTAACACCTCGAAAAGGTTAAGGGTGAATTTTCTTTTATGGGTTTCAAAACTGATAACAAAATAGTTTCTCCTCTTCAATTTCCCTACATCCTTTGTATTTACATAAATCAACATCTCAAAAGAAAAATCCCCTGCTATTTAAATAACCCACCTTGTAGAGGTGATTCCAAGAGTTTATCCTACTTTGCAAGACTAGATAATCTGACTCATTTAAACCATAAACTCCTTATCTTATTGATGCTATTAGAATACATTTACATATGTATGACTCATTTTTCTGAACTGGCAGAAATGTAGATAACGGTAACATGGAAGAAAAAATTATATTTATCCTAAATATTTGTATAGTTTATCATAGTGCACAATCTTATTATCATAGTGCACAATCTTACTTTTTAATTTTAGGATAGTACACTAGAAATAATAAAAAAATTCCTCATCTTTATCTTTCATTTTGTGGACAGAAAAAAAGTAACATAATAAAAATAAATATGAATCAGTTGCTGAAATGGAATATCTATAGACCAACACTTAATATTACTTATTAACACATTGCAAGGGTTTATTATGAGTATGACTCAAAAAGAGTTCTCAAATATTTTTGTTTTTGGCTCATATAATACTAAACTGCAATTCATGGGGTGGGTACTACTATGGAGTGGGTACTACTATCATACTCATTCAACATCCAGGAAACAGAAACTTTAAGATGTCAAATAGCTTATACATCTCAAGGACCAATGACAAGGAGACATAAGCATAATTGAAACCTATATCTATTCAAATCCAATGTGAGAGAAAGATATTGAACTCAAATAGAACTGGCTTTAAATCTCACCTCTAAGGACAGCTATTTCAGTGCTTTGAAACTTAGTCTCTTCAGGTAGAAAAGGATCAAAAATAGTTTAAATAAGATAATGACTTTAAGCATATAGTCCATTATATAGCATGTAGTATATATGTTTGAAGTGCTAATTTCTGTTACCTCCCTCTATAAACAAATATTAACATAAATTCAGTGTAAAAGATGGTTGGTAGTATCTGGGTCTTGCCTGAATAAAGACACTGGCTTAATTAGCAGTGCGATTTTTTTTTCTTCCATAAAATACTTTGTTCTCTAGGCTTGTATGATACCCTCCTTCCCCCACCCCCACCCTGGCCCTCCACCACACTGCGTATTTCTTCTATGTCTCCTGATCCTCTGCTTTTTAACTCTAAATGTTGAATGCCCAGTACTGAGCGCTATACCCTACCCACATCTCTGCTTCAGTCTCTTCCAACATGACTCTATTCCTCCATGGCTTTTCCTTACCTCAGCATCCTGCTGTTTCTCTGGTGACACCAGTGCATACATCTGTTGGACTGTCTTCATCATGCACATAGCATATAATGGGATAGCCTTAGGGTTCAAGTGTTGCCAAGTAGATATAACAGGCTTACAATGTGATATTAGAGTCAACTATACTGGAAAGAATTAGACTGGAATGTTGGAAGGTAAATTGGAACCTGAATAGAAATATAAAGTCCTATCAATCATCAGATAATTTGTACATACTATTTTACGTATATGCATAAGAATGCTATACATACCTTTTTTTCTGTTTGGGACATTTTGTCAAATTTTCTCATTCATTAAATTTCAGAAGTACAATATCTCAGAGTTAAACTGGCTCCTGTAGATTTATATTTTATATTGAAAACTAACAATTTTATATTCTAAGTTGGTTTGACTCCATATGTAACCTGAAACCTTGGCATATATATGACATGCTAAAAATGTAACACTTAATTTTCTTACAAATAGTAATCAAGATGCTATATATTTTAACTAAGGCAACAAACTTCTATATAAATTAACTAAAATACCCCCAAAAAAGGGAGAATCGTATTCCTAGTGTTTATAGAAGATAACCCAGTTAACTGTAGAAATGGTTGAAGAAAACACACTAGAGAAAAGCAAATTTTTTTTTTCAATTCCTTTGTAGGTTTATTATACCCACCACTATCTTTTTGTACCCTGTCTTTATGTATGCGTTTGAGGTATTTATGTAGTTGCTTTCTAAAAATGGGTGTTTTCAAAACATATGGGAAACATTTATTTAACTACACATAAACCGTACATTATAGGGATAGAAAACCAGAGCTCTAAGAAAAGGCACACAAGTCTTAAATATTCATTATGAAGACATTATGCAAATACTCTCTTAACATTTAGCTTTAATTTCTTTTCAGGAAATCTAAAATTTAAATTATAGTTAAGTCGTTTTCTTATATGCAGGTCATGGGAAGTAATTCTAACACATGCACACGATGCATATAACATAATACTTCATGTAAAGAGAGTGCTGTTCTTACTTTTAAGAGACATATATTGATTTTTATTTTCCCAGCAATCATGGTAGATTTTGACTGAGTCATCCAGATACCATTGACTTTGTCCATAATGCTTATTCATTCTCCTAGAGAGGTAATCAGGTTATTAGACCTTTTACATATGAGAAAATGTGGTTAAGGTCACATGACTAATAAATGGGACCCTCAAAACTGACACAAACCTGGTTTTGTTTGTTCACTCAAGTGAGTCTTGACTGTGAGCACAAAGTTGTGTTAATCATTAAGGATATGGAGATTAAAGTGAAATTCTGGCAGGAGGTTACAGGTTAGTTTGGAAAACAGACACAGAAATGTATAAATCATGAGATAAATGTGACTATAGGGGAGGAGGAATTTTTTGTCTTTTCTCTTTTCTGAGTTCTTTACTGGGGTTCCTGTAATACGACAGCAAGAGAGAAGCATACACATTTACTGAACATCAGTTTTATGTGACATAGCAGCTCTCATAAGGAAATGAAAACCCAAAGAAGCAGTTTAAGTCAGACACTTATATACTGAATTGGAGAAAGTAGTCAATTCTCAAAAAGTACTAGGCAAAGGGGTTTGGGCTAGATGGTTAATGGCTAGAGAAGTGACTGGAAGGAGAAGAGTTTATCAATGTTTCTTTGTACAGATTTCTCTTATCTCCAACTTCCCACCCTTGGTAATAAACATGTATCTTTCCTTCTAATATAAGGAGGGCATCTTTTATATGGAATTTGTATCTACTTTTAGGAAGGCCAGCATGCCCCTTTCGTATCTGGTGTTTTTCAGATGCCTTTAGCTAAAAATAATATAAATGCCAAAGTGGCACATTTTGAGGTGGAATATTCTTAACTTCTTCCTTCATGAGGAAATAGGGGATCTACATGACAGTGGATGGGCCACAAGCACTGGCTTGGGGGACTGGTGATTCACTGATCATTAAAACAGAGAAAAGGTTTTTCATTTAGAAGAAATGGCTTATGCAGAGGCATAAAGGTTAGAAAGAGCAGAGCACAGTCAGGAGTGAGTGAGCTTGGTAAAATATGAGTGGGTCGTGGTGTTTCCTGGGTAGACACTAAAGGTGACAAAGGAAGTGGAAAAGTGCCAAATATTGAAACACTATGAATTTCATGTGAAAGTTGTTTGAGTCTGTCCTGGGAATGGTGTAAAGACAAAAAAAATTTCAAGAAGAGGGATTAGGAGATTATACATAGCTAGAGGACATATTTCAAAGGATAAGGCATTAAGGGAGCTCTTTGGACAAGTATCACTCCTTCCTTTGAATTTCATAGTGCTGTGTTACGCAGATGACACAGATATAAGATATGTCTTCTGACTTCAGAGAAAAGCAAGATCTGCACATTTTGGTATTTGTGATAAAAGTTGCATAGAAGACTATCATGAAAAATAAGTTCTCTGGAACTTAGAATGGAGGGTTATCCAATCTCTCTGTGTTTTTTCATTCCAATTTTCCTTTCCTTTCTTTCCTTCCTCTGTATGTACTTTGTTTCACTAACCCTACCCAAAATCCAAAGCCGTGGAGACTATACTATTTCAGTTCCATGGTTGTTAAATTAGGGTTAAGGTCAGCTCTGAGTAACAAAAACACAAAATAACTGTGGCTTTAAAAAGACTGAAATAGTCTCTCTCTTAACTGAGCTCAGAGGAAAGCACCCCAGGTCTCACACGCAGCTCCTCTCTGTGGTGAAAGGTGCTTGGTTTCTCCACTGCCAGGCTGTGCTACTCATTCTCATGGTCCAAAAGGGAGTTCTAGCCACACATTCAGCATCCATGTGGCAGAAATAGAGGAAGGAGAAAGAATAGATAAGATACATGTCGACAGTCTTCTAGGAAAATTTCCTGGAAAGTTATCAGACAATACTTCTGCTTATATGTCATTGACTACAATTTACCATAGTAGTTATTAATACGCAGCTGCACCTGAGGCTAGGAAATGTAGTCTTTATTCTGGGGAAGTGAAGTATAGGGACTTATGCTTGGCAAAACATATGGGTGTTCAGTCGTGGAAACCAGACAGTGAGGCCATTAGCAGTCTCTGCACCAGTAGGATTCCTGTAATATATATATAAAATAAAACAACCATTTTAAAATTTATTTCATAAAATCCTATATGTGAAATGAATATATATATGTGCATATTTTTTTCAGTGAGAACGTAATAAAGCATAGCACAGTGTGATAGGTGGAAATATTTTTGAAAGATTTGAAGAAATTCAAAATATTTTTCACTCTGACATATATGAAATGTGTTCAAAAGATACGGTAGATGTTTAAATAAAACAATTTATTACAGTACAAGATACATTGCCATTAATCCCCCTCAAAATACCCTCCCTCACTTTGAACACACTTAACTGACCATTCTTGCCACTTTCTGCAGCAGTTCTGGAAGTCCTCTTTTGTGAGTGTCTTTACTTCATCCTCCTCCATGTCACACATCACTTCTGGTATATGGAAATTTCTGTCAAATAAAAACATGACAGTGTCCTCATTTTATTCACTGGATCTGGCACCGTGCGACTTCTGGCTTTTCCCCAAAGTCAAAATGACCATGAAAGGTAACCGTTTTGAATCGATTCAGGGCATCGAGGCAGCCATGACAGCGCAACTAAAGACACTCATGAAAGAGGACTTCCAGAACTTCTTCAGAAAGTGGCAAAAATGATGGGATAAATGTGTTCAAAGTGAGGAGGAGTATTTTCAGGGGGATTAATGGTAATGAGTCTTTTACCGTAATACTTTTTTTATTTATTTAAACATTTACCATGTCTTTTGATCATACCTCGTACAGATAAATAAGGAAACATTGCATTTGGCACCATAATTTTCTTTTTCTATTTATTTTCCTAATTTTTGAATGATGTCTACTAGGCATTTAAAGATTGAAATCAGCAACATGAAAATTGGAAGTAATTCTATGATATTAGCTATTCAAGTCAAATTGATCAATATTGCAAATGTCATCTTATATTTGCCTGTGCTTTCAAGACATTGTTTTCCTACCTAGCTGTATAATTTCAGGAATACATAAAATATTAAACTAATACTCAACTCTATGTAAATATGTTTGCATTAATCTAACGATAATGAAGTGTATCTTGAGACAGAAGAGTAGTGACAGTATGTATGGTTGAATTTATTGTCAAAAGTATATTTTTTATCAACATAGGAATGTTCATACACATATGTTCCATTATATATAGTGAATAAGATATTAATCATAAAGGCATATAATTATGCCATTGTAAAGTTTACTAATGCACATTTGAATCATTATTTAAATGGCTTCCGTAATTTCCTCTGTGTTACAAGGAACTTAGTTTTCTGTTTGTTTGTTTCTTTATCTGTTACACAGACAAGTTTAGTGGTTACCAGAGGGTGGGGGGGATGGTAGAAGAGGGTAAAAGGGGTCTAATATATGGTGATGGAAGAACTGACTCTGGGTGGTGAGCACACAATGTGATATATAGATGATGCATGATAGAATGGTATGCTTGAAACCTGTGTAATTTTACTAACTATTGTCACCCCAATATACTTAATTAAAAAAGAAATAAAAACATATGCTATGAAATAATTGTAAAAAAGAAAAGTTCCCTTATCCTTGAATTGAATTTATAAACGATAATTAAAATATCACTATCCACATTAAAAAAGAAAGAAAGGACGGAAGGAAGGAAGGAAGGAAGGAAGGAAGGAAGGAAGGAAGGAAGGAAGTTAGTGAGAAAGTAGAATTTTATTGATAAATTTTGACTTTGTTGTCCAGTACTTATGTTTCTTTGTCTGTGACAGGCTTTTAAGTGAAAAACAAAGTGTAAAGAAACTAAATCAAAGAATGCTTTAAAAACTTTTTCTGTAACATGTTCTTACATTTAAATATTCCAAATCGAAACTTCTTATTTTAACACCCCTCTTGTTGCAGCAACCCTGAATAATTTGTCTATTTCCCATTTAGTTATTCCTTCATTCAACAATTGTTTAGTTTGTGATTCCAATATGAAAGGTACTTCAATTGCCAATACAGGAGATGGAAAATACATAGATATAGTGTGAGAACTGTAAGAAATATGACACAAAGAAAACATTAAATAACCCTACAGAAATAATTAGAAAGCTGGTCTGCAATATTTAGAAAGGATAACATAAATGCTGTGATAATTTAGAGGAGCAAGCAGTTCCATTACACTATGATATAGAGTCTTGCAAGTGAAGGATTTTTTATTTTGCCCTACTTTCAAGCGAGTAAGTTAGTCTACCACAGTTTTACAGATGCTGGCAGAGCATATGAGATTCTAGATCAGAGACAAAGAGTTTTACCCAAAGCATGGTAGGCAGCCTAAGTTCCTCTTGCTCTTCACATCCCATGGCATGACATAGAACAACCACACACAGAATGTATGGATCGCAGCTAAGGAACCCTGGATTTTGGAATTCCCAGTCTTATATGGAGTCTGCTGGCACACTTCCACAGTCTTTTTCCTAGAAGAAGACAGTATCCAGTCAGAAAACAAATCTGCCCTCTGCCCTCAAGAGAGGTTCTATCTTTCTTCCAAAGTTGTTTTCTATACAAATATCCTTGAAATTATAGCATGAAACAAAGCTGTCAATACCTCTTTCTTAGATATGAAGAAACACAAAAGACCCGAAAAGAATTGTCTCTCAAAACAGAAATCTTTGTGGAGAAATACCCTTTAGTCGGAGTATAAGAGAGTAAATCTTTTATGGTAAAGGAATTGAATGAGCCATGTCAGGTAGTAATACCTGTAAGTATGTATGTAGTGTTTTCATCACTGTCTCCATGAAAGTGTAGTGAACATTTCCAACAGAAAAAATGCATATGCAGAAGTCAATGATTCCTAAATTATTTATGTTTTTATTTAGAGATTTCATTATATTTTAGAGAGAGCTACGTGTGTGTGTGTGTGTGTGTGTGTGTGTGTGTGTAAGTGTAATTTAAGCAAAAGCAATTTATCACGTCCAAAGCTTGGGGCTATGTGAATATCCTGAAATGGTCAGATTGAAAGTGGAAATACTGATTTGGGAGTCAGCCTGGGAATAATATTGCAACAAATTTAGATGAAGCTCTCTACATGTCCATATGGTTCATCGGTATTTGGATTTTGACTGTAAGCAAGAGCTGTTTAATTCAATTGACACCAATGGAGAAGAATATAATTAATTATTAAACAGATACATTATCAGTTGAGAGAAAAGAAAACACCAAAGTTGTGGAGAAAAGAGTAAAAGTGTATGGTAAAGGAAAGGAAGGTAAAACAAAAATTCAGAAGTCAGTATAATTGGAAATTGAACAAGAACTAGACTTAGAACAAGAAAATGATACTGATATTGTTAATTGGATCTGAAAATGGTGGAAACCATAGATCCAGACATACACCTGAGAATGCATCTTGCCTTTAATGAACATCCCAAAGGATAATTTTAACATTTTAGAACACGACATCCTCAAGATAAGTAAATACATATATGTACATGCATACATAGCATATACATACATACGCTCAAAGAGGTAGATCATAAATAAATATTTATTATACTAAAAAATTAGTTGGTTATTATCCTGAATTTGTATCTTTCTCCTCATATAAGTACCCTAGAATTCAAACACAATATAAGTTTCCTTACATTTAAATCTGCCTGACAGGATGATGGGTTTTAATAATTTATTGTGGAAAATGTACATTTCATTATTGTCAAGATGAGTCAGCCTCTCCTGAAGCACAGCCTTCTCATCTGATGGATTTACAGATTTGACAGTTGTGCATTGAGCAGCAAGAAGCTCCCAGTGACATGTGCTTCCCCAACAAGACGCCCTTGTATGTCTCACAATGAAAGTAATTACAAAAAGTATGGACTTTCCATCACACTTTATCCTCGTTTGACATTTACGATTTAAACTAAGCTTGCTCTATGCAAAGTGCGATAAATTCCTACCAATAATATATAATGTTAGAGTTGAAAAGTTGGTGGTAATCATAACTATAACTCTAGGCTTTTGGAATATATAAAATACATTACTTCACCCCACACGTATGAAGGATGGAATGATACGTTCATGAAATAAAAGCATTTTTGACAAAGACATTTTGAGAAAAAGAAGATGAGCAAAGGAAACTCCTTTCCCTCCTCCCCAAACATCAGGCGTTCTCTAGACCTCTTTGAAGTCTCAGGTGTTTAAATTAAGAATGAATTGGTAAGAAAATCCAGTCAAAGGCCCCTGTTACAAGCAATAACCTTTGGGGGTAAATGTGAAAATCCTTTTCTTGAGAGTGGTGATTCTTCAAAGTTCTCTGAACAGTTATAAATGGCTAATGTTTAATCTTGTGTGATGTGATTAACTCAGTGTAAGAAAAGTCATTTGTAAATGATGCTGTTATTAAATCATACATTCAAACAATTAGCTGAACATGCTTAAAGATACTTCAATAAAAATATTTATTCATAAATGGGAAATGTGAAGCTCAAAGAATAAAATCCTCATAAAAATGTGATAGTTTTCTACAAAATGAACATTGGAGGTCATGTCTCTTGACTAAATAGAGTGTTACTAATTCTACTACTGAAGAGGGAATAATTATAGCAGCAAGAGGACTAGTCTCTGAAGCAAATTTGGATCACTTAGATTAAGTACTGAGCAGAGGAGAGAGGTCTCTATTACACATTATAGCATGCAATGCTTTATTTGGAAACTACTTCTCTGGAGTATCGTTGCAGTAATGCTTTGTATCAGAAGGTTCTTGTTTTCAAACCACAAAAGTCAACCTGACCATGGAAAGCAGCAGATACATTTATTGGAATAATATTGTATAGCCATCAAAATTGATGAGAGGCCTTAAGAATCTGGTTTGGCAAGAAGTAGGAACCAATATAAGTTAGGCAGTTAGAAACAATGTCAAGTATTTGATACTGAAACTGTGTAGCTAGACTGTCCCTTAATTCGTGCAGCTGCCATTGGACTCTGTCTGTCATAGCTTCTGGACCTTGAGACCCTTAACAGTGCTGTGAAATATTTCTCAACTTTCTCTACATCCATCCATTCTTTGTTCCAGGGTGTTAGATCACATAATTAACAAGTGTATGTCACTAGTGCAAGTTAGAAGAAGAAAGAAGAAAAGTTATCTTCTTCTAACTTGCTCTGGTTCATAGGTGTTCAGAGGTGAAAGTTAGGGCTCTGGACATGAGAATTCATATTGGAGTGTCCATGAAAGCAGGGGTGGTGTTTAAATGCTGCTTCATCAAAAAATGCCAAAAGTCTACAGCGTATTTCTATTGTGTTAATCTCAATCAGTGTTTTATTTTATTACTGTTTATATTTTAATCCTTTCTACCCTATGAATGGGTGGATTTCCTAGAGTAGAACAGAAAATGTTCATATTTGGAGTCTGGATATAGTAAATGAAATTACTTTCAAAAGTACAGCAGTAATGTTTACATTTGTTCTTTCATTCCAGAGTCTTATTTATTACTCTTCGTAACTGTCATAATAGAGATTCATAAACATATAATGAATATGTAGAGTAAAATGCATTTGTATATTTTTAGAAAGCCACACAAGATGATTATTGCAAAGAAAACACTCATTCTATATATCTGTAATACATTACAAAAACCACTTTCCTCACCTTCTGCTCATGAATTATGCTTTGTTAAACAACTTTGATAAAGGGCAAAGATGTTAATTTCATTTAAAAAAATCACACCAATGGTGTGAAAGTATTACAGTAACACCTTTTATATATTCATCAATTTGACTTCTAAGAAGAAAGATTAAAGTATCTTATTTTGAAATTTGTGACTTAAAAGTTAAGAATATTTTGATGGTTAAGAAATGAAATTTTAATGTAAAACAATCCAAATAATTTATTAGATAGACTGGAAAGAATATTAAAAGTACAGTAGTGATGTTTACATTTATTCTTTCAGTCCTACTTACATTCCAAACATCACTACTGTATTTTTAATATTTAAGCCACAAATTTTAGTAAATGAGAAAATTGAGACTTGAAGAAATTAGATGATTCACATAAATACGTATGGTAAGTAAATTCTCAAAAAAACAAAACAAAACAAAGCTGTGCTTTCTTTTCAGTGCTCTTACTATTTTGGAACTAGAAACGCATGTCTCTCTTTTATACGTTAGGAGTTATAGAATCATTTTAATCTAAATAACTGAAAATATATCTCTGCTTTCAAAAATATTACAAACTTCAATTTATATTGGCCAGATGATTAAAGTGAAATCCCAGTTCTCATTCAATACAACACTTACACGGCTGGTGCAGTAAACGTTATTATTAACCCAAATTTATGGGGAAAGACACTGATGGAGAAAAGAACTTTGCTCTGGTTCTCATGTTATTATCTTTTCATTTGCTGCTCACTGTAAACTTTTTAATCAGTTGTATAAAACAATTATGCTATACTGAGTATTTATATTCAATTTTTTAAAATTTATATTGTCATGTCTGCCATCTTGTGAATCATTTAGATCCCCATTTCAATTTTTACCAATTTACAGGGCGTGAATTTTATGAAATGAAAAAATGATTCATCTAATATTTTTTACTTGGTGGCATAGCTATAATCTTGAATCAATATAATTTTTCTAAACAAACATTGAAACACACATATGTAAAAATACAGCAAAACTTGCTAAGCAGTTTTATGTTCTCAATAAGTTAATAATTTCACAGTCAACTTTTTCTCTCCCAAATCCTGTTTTTCGTTTTCCAAAAATATTGCTCAAGTTTTATTTTATTGTCTAATTTTACTAAAACCTAAGTCCAAGTCTGCAACATTTGTTATTTGAAAATCAGAGCATTTTCCCTTCTGTTCTTTTTGCCACCATTTCTTTCTCATTTACTCCTTTCTTTACATAGACACTAGAAGTATGTGTAGTGTTATTCAAAGCTTGAATAGCTATCTTTCCTGTATGTGAAGAGTACCCTAGAGTATTATCTGCTTACCAATAAAAATCCATGAAAGCTATTATTGAGCCATTTGATATTCTCACTCATATTTGATTGTGCCAATCTGATCCCAAGTGTGGAATAACTTTCAATTTCATATATTTTTTTCAACCATCTTCTTTTCTGTTTTTTTATTTATTTATTTTGTGTATGTGTGTATGTGGGTGTGTGTGTTTCATACTAAGCAACTTAAGTACCTATTCGATTGCCAGGATGGTCTGTGACAATTTTTCAACCCTGGGAAGTATTTTGTTGAAGTTCAGTGAGTCACATGTAATAGGTAATCTATTTGTAGTATGTGTAGTAAATTTTTATCACATCTAACAAAAAACAAATAAAATGAAAACAAAAAATCTGCACTTAGTATGGAGTCCCTTAAGAGATCACATATTGTAAGCAATCATACTACACTCAGGCATGTGCAGATAATCTTGGTCAGTTTTTGAGCATTTCAGTACTCATTAGGACTGCATTTTGTTGATATACATATGCATATATATGTATATATATGTATACATACATTTATATATACACATATATACATACATATATGTGTGTGTGTGTGTGTGTGTGTGTGTGTGTATATATATATATATATATATATATATATATATATATCCTCAATATACATATACCCTGAATATATAGAATTGAAAATTAGCAGTACAGGGAGGGAGATCCATGTAAAACTGCTTGCAACATGCAGGCTTATGCATGACTATGTGTGTGTACTTCTGTATATATTTTCAAAAGTATTTGTACACATTCTTTGCCTATCAGCATCACACTGCAAAATAGTATAATTTGCATTCAGAGCAAATACTTAAAACTAGCCTATTTTGTAATGCATATAATTTTCTTTTTCCATTAGATAGAAAATGATTTCCTGTGTTCACCTACTGTGAAGACTTACAATCAGACAACTACAGCTTTGATTCTCCAAGTGTTTCAGGATGTAAATGTAGTCTGACCTTTCCCTGATGGACTGTTAAACCATGGACACGCCAAACAATTTACTTTGGACTGCCCTTCCGAAAGATGCTTCAGCTTCTCTCTTGAATGCTCACTAAGCATTTGTAGCTGACAAGGAAAACGAAGAAAACTGTGAACCGGAAAGTTATCTTACAATGAAAATTACGAGCACATCTTGCATCTGTCCAGTCCTAGTGTGTCTCTGTTTTGTGCAGAGGTGTTATGGAACTGCTCACCACAGCTCCATCAAGGTGACCAGAAACCAAACCAAACACATTGAAGGTGAAACCGAAGTCCACCATCGTCCCAAAAGGGGATGGGTTTGGAATCAGTTCTTTGTTTTAGAAGAACATATGGGACCAGATCCACAATATGTTGGGAAGGTAAGTTTTTGTTTCTTGGTTTGTTTTTTCCTTTTGAGAAATTGTGGGGTGAGATGAGGGTGAAGATAGATTTGAATTTGAAGAGACATAGAACATTAAGTATATTATGTGATAGAATGCTGTTACTTATACTAAACAATTCAAAATAACGATTGTAAAATGTGAACTTTGTCAATCATGTCACATGTCCCTAAACATTGGTCCATACAAACTAGACCAAATGTTCTTTACCAAGATATTGTTCTTCCTGTTCTCTCATTTAAAATGAAAACACTGAATGAAACAGACAATTAAGTAACTGTGTCTTTATTACCAAAGGTATGTTGGAATTCACAATGCTATTTATTGGTACATTAATATTTACATTTTTTAATCTATTGCTAATGCACATGGAGCTAAAAGGAAGATACTATATCATGACATTTAATATATTTCTAGTAATTGTTACAGAGATTGTATTTGAATTTGTTAGCCTTCAAAAGCTTATTTCACTTAGCATAATGTTCTTATATGTATATTTCTGCTTTCCTTATGTACCAACTTCTTTTAACCTTGGTTTTTTTCTATAATCACTTTTGAGAAAGAACTTATGTGGTCTTTCCCTGTTTGTTTTAATTAGTTAATGATACTTCACATTTCTGCCTGTCATTTTAAACGTACAGATGAATTGAGTTTTAAAAATCTCTCTCTCTATATATATATATATAGATATAGATATAGATATAGATATAGATATAGATATACAGCATATGGGTATTTTTCTAATCCCCCAAATTAATTTCCATGACAATGTTGATATATTTTAAATATTGAGTAAATATACCTTGGATATACAGGTTGTGTTAAAATTCCAAAACAATGAGGTAGATAAAATGATCAGTAACTTCAGACCTACTTTATTTTCTCTCAAAACCAAAGACAAGACAGCTTAATGGCTTATCAAACCCTTTAGGAAATTGCGTGCTCAGTAAAAAGGGACAGTTTAAGCATGTGTCGTCTAGGCTTTAGAGTAAAGAATAGAGTGGGAAGTGGAGAGGCTTTCTTCTGATGAATTACTGATCGATTCTTGGAAGCAGCCATACTTAGGCTTATTCAGCACCTATGAGAGAAATAGAAAGCACAGTGGTAGAGTATCTGAGACTGCCGACTAAGTGAATTCCATGTCCTGCTTGACTGTTTATTTTCACTTTAGCAGTGCTAGTACTAAAAAAAAAAAAAAAAAAAAAGCAGTCCTCCAAGCCACGGTGCTTCCCTAATGTGTAGGCAGCACAGGATCACCAGCCATCTGTTCCATCCCTCGTCCAGCGGGGACTGGGTTGCAGCTGTATTTTCCATACAAGGCAGGAGGTGTGGAGTCAGAATATGGACAACACAAAAAAATATGAAACAATTCTATCATTTTTATAGGCATATTAAAACGAGACCAAAAAAAAAAAATCCAGAAAAATAAAAACTTGTCTTTGTTCTATACTTTTTTCTCTATAAATTACTCCATGAAGTAAATGGAAGCATGTATAAAATACAAAAATGACATATTGAATTATTAGGAAGTTATTTTTGTTACGAACTTCAAGGTCTTTTTTGTCTATAATCCTTTCAATCCTTGAAAAGGAGGAAAAAAGAACAGAAAATGCTATTTTGCTTTAGGAGTACACCAAAAGGGACAATATTTTATTGAAAATATTTTGTTATGCATATTTCTTACCATTCTAATTTAACTTTGAAACAAAATTTGCTAGAAAGGGAAAAGGAAAGATCAGACAACTTCTCATTTTCTCTTGAGTCAAGTAGTTTTAGTAAAAGATGAAGCCTCAGTCCGTAGGTTAATCCAAGCCATCTTTCTGGGCTTGGGTGCCAGTGAACATACGGTTGAGAGCTTGTTACCCATCAGGAGGCAGTGTAGGTCTGTGAAACCGTTCAAGTTTCTGGAGGATGAATAGAAATTGGTATCTGTTCCACTGCTTGTAGTACTGACAGATACAAAGAGTCACAAGGGTGGGATCTGCTTATTTCCTGTCCACCCTGGGTCCCCTCACTCATAGTCTTTCTATTCTATTTTAACTGAATTGTACAGATGCTTTCCCTTCACCTGTCACCCTCTAACATACACACATACGTGCATACATATGTACAACTGAGACAATTCAAAATACCCCACAAAGCTCAACAATCCATATGTGCTTAAAATAATATCTTCCTGTCCCATTATTTTTATTTAATAATTTATATCTCATAAATATATTCATAATGGGTCAACCATATGTTTGTAAAACGCTCCTAAATAAAAGATGGTATTATTAAAATTACTATGAGCATGAGAAAAGACACCTTCAGAGAACTAAAACTACCTCCTTTACCCTTTACACAGAAATGCCAGCAGAAATTTTGTCAACAGAAACAAAAAATAATAATCATATAATGCAGTTCTGGTATTAAAATAATATTTTTTTCTGGATGCATTATATGTTTATTTCGAATTTTCCTTGAGTTCTTGATTATAATTCTGTATATGTATAGTTATACTTCACGTTATAAAACATTTACTGGACTTTTGGTAAGAATTCAAGCCTGTTTTCATACATACCAAGTTATCTTATATTTCTTATGATAATTTTCTTAGACTTTTCTTGGTAAATGATTGGATTTATTATGAGGGAATTTATTCTGTTGCCATTGGTCAGTATATATTATTCATTACTAAGACATTTATATGTGCCTAAGGCCATGATCATAAGGCTGTTTCTAACTGTAAAGAGTATAACTACATATATGTGTATAATATATGCACAAATTATACATGGATAATTATACATATATGGATGTATAATTGATAATCCGTATTTTCCCATAATATAATGGCCATGAGAGTTCAAATACCAAAACTAGAATATGAATATATTTCACAGATTTTATCTCATGGACTTGTTCACTATATCTTTAAATAATTGAAGGATTAGCTTAAGGAAAATATAATAGCACATTTATTAGAAAATAAGCCCTTTCCTCCTGAAACAAATTGTATGGTAATGTTATTATAATTTTAAAATGAAAGTGTTCCCTCTTTTGCAAAAACCATGGAAGAACAACATAGACCTTGCAATTATTATTTTTCGAAAGTTGAACAGTGCTGAATAAGTCCC
Organism: Rhinolophus sinicus; assembly: GCF_036562045.2. Lineage (NCBI taxonomy): Eukaryota > Metazoa > Chordata > Mammalia > Chiroptera > Rhinolophidae > Rhinolophus > Rhinolophus sinicus. Next base: position 186,519,541 of record NC_133753.1, read on the forward strand.
GTCATAAATAAGAATATAATTTATTGTGAGATGTCATACACACCCTAAAATGCATGCCATGCCTCACACCTATCACTGGAGTAGACACATTGATTTCATGAGAATAATGATTAGTGAGTAAAGGGCGGGGTTTGAGTTGTAGCTTCTCTGCTTATTATCACAACTGGCAAGTCTGTTTATTTTCCTGCATTTCTGTTTCCTTACATGTAAAACTGAGAAATACTGTTTGACATTTTTATGACTTATTCAAGTATATTATAAAGTTTGGTATATGGTTCAGATCATAGGTCATTTATTAAACTACAGCTTGTAAACCAAATTCAGACAGTTGTATGTTTTGATATTAACTGCATACTAAAGAAGTTTTTTTCATTTGTAAAATGTGGAAATAATTTTTAAAAATAATAGTTTGTGACAATCAGAAATTATATGAAACCCAATTTCAGTTTGCATAAGTAATGTTTTATTGGAATACAGCCACTCTCGTGCCTTCTTGTATTGCATATGGCTGTTTTCAAGCTGGTAGCATTGAGTAGTGGCAAGAGACAGTAAGGCACCCAAAGTCTAAAATATTTACCAATGGCCATTTATTTACAGGAAATGTTTATGAGCCTCCGGTTACACTGTGAATGCTTTTGAAGTAGGTTCTGGGACTCTTTCAGCTTTATTCACATAGCATCTGTCTCAGTGCTGATTGTAGTGATCAAATGTGATAATTCACTGGGAAGTACTCCATAAATTATAACCATTTGTAGTGATGTTAATGGTTGTTATAATTATTTGAAATTATTGGGACAAAAACCTCTTTCATTAATCATTGCTTTTATGGAGGAGGTACTTTTTGAAGGTCTTTACATCACCAGTTTCACTGTAGGACCTTCCCCCAACCCCCATAGTCATTTTAATGAACATTAACTCTGGTGTTTTTGTTGTTGCTGTTTTGTTGCATGACCTGCATTAGTGTAACAAATGTCCTGGTATACACATCAGTTAGCAGATATATAAGTATATCTGTGGGAGAGATATACAAGTGGGATTATGATTTAAAGATAAGTAAACCTTTAATTTTGGTACATGTTACCAGATCCTCTTCCACAGTGGTGCAGTGCTTTGCACCTCTCTCAGTTGTGCAAAACTGATTATTCTCTACAGCAATGCCAACAGATGGAATTGTAAAACTTGGAATTTTGCAAATATAGTTAGTGAAAAATTGCATCTCTGTGTACTTTTAATATACATTTGTTATTATGAGTGAAATTTATTATCTTTTTATATGTTGGGGGATATGAGTGTTTCTTTTTTTGGTAACTGACTCTTCATGGTCCTTGATTTTATATTATTTTGTTAGTCTCTTTAACTTATCAATACTAGTGGTTCATTATATATATATATAGGTAGATATTGATATATATTAGATGTAATAATTATTTGCCGATGATGTAAGTCACGAAACTCTTTTTCACATTTTTTATTTGTGATTTGACTTTGTTTATGATTTTTGCTGTAGAGAAATTTAATAGTAATCGTTAGCATTCTTTTGTCTGAAACTGTTAATATATTTTTATTTGGTTTGGAGTCTTCTGAAATCTGAGGATATTGGTTCAGAATTAGGGGCAGTCAATAAAAACGCATTCCTGGGAACTGAATATCTACAGTTCATTGCATATATTAGAAAATATTATTGAATAAAAAGAATGGTATAAACATGGAGTTGCTTGCGTTAGAGACCAGATATTATAAACTGGATTCTTATTTTTAGCCACTAGCTATTGGCTGTGTTGCATATATGTCTCATATTTACCAACAGAATATGTCTTACATGTGCAGGTTGTAGTTGTAAAGTGTAGAATCTTACCAGTATATATTAGGAAGATTTAGTCATATGTAACAGGCAGTATCTAACAAAGTATATACATTGCAAACAATGTCTGTTAACACACAACTGTTAGAAATAAGCTTCATACATTTTAAGTGGTAAATGTGATTGGAAAAATGTTGTGTGCCATAAATACATATTATTTTTATTTAAAAAAAACATTTTAGGTGACTTTAACTGGTGAAGCATTCTTGCATAAGAAATAATGGAAACTCTTTGTTTATTGCAAGATATCTGTAAGTGGATATTGTCCACAAAGCATTATTTGATAATTAAAGAGAATGGAATAAATAATACTAAACAAGAGATAAGAGATCAAGAAGTGTGTTTTATGTTAAGATATCTAACCTAGTAACAATAGTATGTTAGGTTTTGGTCTGCATTGACATTAACTATATATTTGATGATAAAAGTTAATAAGAACTTTAGAATTTTCAGAATGAACAAAATGAATTACATTCTCCATCTTCACTTTTCTGCATTTATAGTGTATCTGCTTGTAACCGTTACATGTAGAAGATACTGCTTCCATCTGTTAAGATTCAGTTTACTAAAATTCTACCCCCTTACTCCTCTCTCCACCCACATCCTATATGTATGAGTAGATAAGTGAAGACACTAGACAGTTATTTACAACTTGCTTTATTAAAAAAACACCAACAACAAGCATGTAGAGAGTAAGCAAGGAATTGTATAATAGCAGTATAAAGGAACTAAGAAATCATCTTGCCAAATCTCTCTAGTAATAAAAAGCAACGATGTTCCAAGGAGTTAAATGACCTCTTTATGGGAGAAGGGATTAGTTATGACACAACCAAAGAATAAATTGTAAGATATCAAATTCTTTAATGAAAATTAGTTTCTAGTGGATAGTGCATGAAATCCCCCTGTCATCATCACTGTTATTGCCATTATTCTATATTCTTTCTTTAAAAGAGAACTTTCACATCTCTATATGAAGTACTATTGTTTCAAATTAAATATGTGATTTTGAGGTTAAAGAGAGAATACATTATGTAAAAGGGAATGGGAATGTTCAGGCTTTTCAGGAAAAAAAATATGTGATAGCTTTAATGCCATCATGAACTCTGAATTGAAAATTAATTGCATAGCAAGGAAAGGTCCCAATTGTCATTTAATATTCTCAAGATGATAATTTTATCAACTTTTTTATCATAACTTCCTTGAAATGGAAAACTTCCTATATCAAAACATGACATCTGCATTTTATAAAATGACAATGTGATGACATGATGTCAGGTGAAATTAATTATGGCAGTCAGTTTGATATGGATATAATTTTCTTCTCAATAGTCATCATAGGAATGTAACTGATTACATCCAGGTCTACAAGAAATTGAATGCATAAAAGAGGAATTTGATTTGGCATATATTTCATTTAATTTGTAGTGATTTAGAATTGTTTTTAAGAAATCATATTTCATTAAGTTTAGTTGTATTTTTAGAGAATAAGTGACATTTTATTTGAATAATTTTAAAAGTACTTAATGAACAGCTTTGGCATTCATTATATAAAGCATTTCTTAATGCTAACTGACACATTTTTCAAAGGTCATTAATGCAAAACAATATATATGCTATGGAACATTATATATATATTTATTCATATTTCTTACTATACAAATGTGCCCACCTGTGTGTGTGAGTGTGTGTGTGTGTGTGTGTGTGTGTGTGTCTGTGTGTGTGTGTGTGTGTGTGTGTGTGTGTGTGTGTGTGTGTGTATGTGTATCAACAGTGAGAAACCAAAGGTGACTTTGACCCCTGGGACATTTGGCAATGTCTGGGCACATTTTTGACCCCAGCTAAATTGTCTATTAATTACAGTTGGCATAATCACTAGTGTCAAAGATGCTTAAAGGGTCCAAGAAAATGTTAATGCATTTTCAAATGAGAATAAAATACTGACATTCTTCCTTATGTTTCTCTTGGTCAAAATGTGTTTGAATATTTTCTCCATACTATATGTCACTCTAATGATATTTTACATGTGTCTTTTATAATAATCATACAGATAAGTTCTAACTTTTAGTTTGTTTATACATTCTGACAATTTATTTTTCTAAGTGATGATTTTATTCCATTGTTTATTGTGATTTCTAATATACATGGACTTATTACTACCAATTTATTTTGTACTTATGTGTACTATGTTTTTCTTTGTTGTTTTGTTGTTTTTGTCTGTTTGTTCTACCAAATGACTTCTATTGGGATTTCCTCTTCTAATTTGGAAGTTTATGTTGTATCTATGTGTATATAAATATGTATATGTGTGTGTGTATGTGTATATATATATATATATATTTATGTGTATATATAAATAAATATATGTGTATTTATTTGTATATATAAAATTAAGAGCAAGCACAAATATACATATATATATACACATATATACGTATATACATATATACGTATATATACGTATATATGTGTATATATATTTGTGCTTGCTCTTAATTATATGAATTCTTGACATTACCAGTCAAAATTTTGTATCTCTATCTACCTGCTGTGCAGCAAGTACATACAATGGTCAAAATTGTACTACAATATTGTGTTTTCTACTTTGTACGTGCCTATTATGCCAAATTGTTTAAAGCTACACGATCACACATTATTCCTGTTACTGTTATTATTGTTATTATAATAGCATCAATGCATAAAGTGTATACTTATTTATAGGTCTAGTATATATAATGACTTTTTACTCCCCTTCACTTCTATGTCAAACTTTTTGGGTGTAGTTTACTTAGTGAAATGTGACTGTGCCCTATTTCTTTTTAATAGGTACTTTATGGAACTTAAAATTGATAACTCTATAGTTATTCTAAATGATACAGATAGATAGTTTAGGATGCTTAAACACTAATCACTTTCTCCTGTTTCATTTTATATTTGTCTAGCATCTTTTTTCCTCATTTTTTAAAAAAGTACTTTCCAGATTTTTTTGTTACTGTTAAAGTTATTTCAACATTCTATCTTTCATAGATTTACCCGCACTTGCCAATATCTTTGTTTTTCATTGCTCCTATCCCTGTTCTTTCTCCTGGTTTGATTTTCTTATTGCCTGTATGCAGCCTTTGTTTATTTATTTTTTAATTCACCCTGGGAACAGTAAAAACTCTCTTTCTTTTCTAATTGAATCATTATTTTTTGTGTATAGGATTCTAGGATGAGTTTTTCTATTATTGTTTTTATTGAAGGTATATTGTGTTCTGGACTCTAATTTTGAAAATGAGAAGTCTATTGAAATTTCATTTTAAATTTCCTCTCTTTCTTTTTGATTGGTATCATGATTATCATTGTGTCCTTCGTGGTTTGTGGAATCACTGATGTGTCTAGCCTATGGATTTTTCCTTTTTTCTTTTTTTTTTTTGGCTTTCAATTTGTGTTAGTCTAGGTATTAATTAGCTAGAGCTACCATAACAAAGTGTTATAAACTCACTGACTACAACAAGATAAATTCATTGTCTGACAGTTCTAGATGCTAGAAATCTGAAATCAAGAAGTCGTCAAGGTTGGTTGCTTCAGCGATTTCTGGGGGATGAAGTTTTTTCCAAGCCTCTCTTCTTGGTTTATGAATGGCTCTCTTCATGTTAACACAGTGTTCTTGCTATGTGAACATCTGTGTCCAAATTTCCCCCTTACTTAAGGACATCAGTCATTTTGGATTAGAAGTCACCTTAATGACCTCATTTTAACTTGATGATCCTATCTCCAAATAGGATACTGAGGGTGAGAACTTGAACATGTGAATTTTATTCATACAAAATTCAACCCAACAATTGAAATCAGTTTTCTTTTGTACAATTAGTAGGATTTTTATACTTTATAGAAATATAGTATCCATTATTTTTTTTTATTTTTCTTCTTTCTCATTTGCTGTTATATCTCTTTCATATAATTTCTGTTAAATTTATTTCTAGCATTCTAATGTTCTCTTCAACTAAGTTGAACAGTTAAGTATGCTCTTTGACTTAAATCTGAGTATAGTGACTATATTTTTAATTTTTTAGTTATTTTAGTTCATTTCCTCATTTTTATATAGTAATACATCCTTTCATTTTGACCTCCCTTTTCACATGATTTTAATTATTGCAGCCATCTGTTTAACAATCTTGTTCAACTTTTCTAATTTTGTTCCTTGTGCTTGATGCGTGTTTCTTTTGTCTATTCACCATCTGTCATGCAGATTTGATTCTGCTGATATAGGGATTGGGTCCCCCAAATGATATAGGATTCTGGTGTCTGGTGCCCGGAGATCTTGGTCTCATGTACCCGAAGAATAAGAACGCAGACTCGGAAGGAGAGGTAGAGGAGCAAAGATTTTTATTAAAGCGAAAATACAGCTCTCTTGCAAGAGGGTGTACCCAAAATTGGGATGCCCACTGGCTAAGGCAAAAGGCTCTTACTTTTATACTTTCTCTTGCATGTTTGGGGAAGGGAGTTGGTGCCTTCTGATTTTTGTCTATCAGATTCACTGTTTGTCTAGCCTGAATGTATTTACGAAATAACCCATTCCTCCCCAGAGCACAATTACATTGTTGCCCTGAAGCAAATGAGTCATTTCAGAACCTGGAGTTCCAAGGTATGGCTGCCTTTGTCCTGGAGTTTCAAGATATGGCTGTTTTTGTTTATTCTATCAGGGACTTCCCTGTTTATCTAACAACAGGCTAGCTAACCTGTCTCAGTGGTGTGTCTTTTACAATTTCATTTTCACTTATTTTCAATAGTGTGTGTGGAGTGACAATGGGGATTTTGGTGACAGTCTTCCAAAACAAAGCTTGAGAAATAGCCACAGAGAGCCACTTAACTTTTTTCCAGTGGGCAACCAACTGGTTTCAGAAATCTGTATAAATACTAATTTTTAATTTTTAACTATTGATTCCCATCCATACATTTTATGTAAATAGCAACAACAAGAGCAACAACAATGCTAAAAAATAAAACTTATATACCTTTCATCTAGGCTGCAAGGTTGGGTTTTAGTTTATTGCAGGAAACTTTTTCTCTACCAAGAACTGCTAACATACCACAAGCTTTCTTGCTACTTTTTTAAGCTAGTAAGTAGTCTAGTTTTCATGTCATGGAGTTGTTTTCAAGTAGTCTTATTTTCTTCAGATATATCCAGTTTTAATTTTAAACCTAGAGTAGTCATGGTTTCTAATCTTCAGGGTAAAAACCAAATTTTTGATATCCTGGGCCTGTATCCAGTTTAAATTCCCCAAAGATATCAGTCTGGAAAGGGCTTCACTAGTACTGAGCCCTTTCTTCCTTTCTTGTCCATAGTCAATGATATTTTACTGTTTCTAGCTCAGTTGTAGTGACTTTAAATTTCAATTTTATTCACCATTTTACTTGTTTATAGCAAGAAACATATCTTTATTATCTTTGTCTGCCATTTTTGTGGTCATATCTTGCTTCAGGATTTTGTTTGCACAAAAATAATATGTGGATTAGATAATCTTAATATATTTTCTAAATATTAATAATACTGCATTTTACTATGGTTCACACAGAATTAGAGATGAAAATCCAAATGTTACCAATATATGCAAGAGTAGAAATACGCATTTCAAAAATTCTTTTGCACTTTATAACTAATCATTGAGTGATTTATTTCAATATGTATTTGCCCTGAGGAAATGAATAGTTTTCAACATAGGTATTAGATTTTTCACAGGAAATCTGTTTCATTATTTTATTGATTTTTTTTAATGAGTATTTGAACATTTAATTGCACTGGACCTCACATAACAAAGGCATTTAATTGAAAATTGAGCCTAGAGGGTCTTCAAATACATCCGTTTTTGTTGTTTTTTTTTAAGTTTCACAAAGAAAATACCAGACATTCATTATAAGAATTACAGAGTAAAATGTAATAGATTCTTTTCTTCTAGGATTATTTATGTTTCCTATATATGATTTGTCACCATATTTATTGACATTAGAACAATATACTCGTATGGTATGAAAGTATTTTCTACACTAAAAAATAAAATAGTAATATAGCAAATAAAATACTAATGTAAAATATAAAGAATAAAAATACACTAACAATCATAGTCTTTGGTTTGCATTGTTTTGCACTATAGTTTGATTACAGTTCAGTTTATTTTGACAAAAGTTGAATACTATTTAGATTACGTTCTTCCATTCAAAATTTATTAAGCCCCTCCTCAGTTCTGGTCACCAGCAGAAAGATAAAAATAGGTCTGCATAAAGAGTTTGAAAATGAAATTCTACAGAGGAAGTAGAAACAGTAGAACAGAAGTACCATCACAGTAGATAAGGAAGGAGAAAAATCTCAAGGAGGAGAAAGTTGACAATAAAGCTTGAATGAGAATAAAATAATACTGTATTATATAATTTCTAAGAAGACAGAACTTATGTTAAATGTTCTTATCACTAATAATAATAATAATAATAATAATAGGGCAGAAAGACATTTTTGGAGGTGATAGATTGGATGTTTATGGCATGGATTGTGGTGATGGTTTCATGAGTTTTATACCATCATCAAACTCATCAAGCTGTATACATTAAATATGTACAGCATTTTGCATGTTAATCATATGTCAGTAAAACAAAATCAAAGATAACAATGAAGCCTTTAAGAATGAGGGATTGTATCTTTCACAGTTAGTTTTCTACCTTGGAAGTTATTTTCTCCTGAACAGCCTTACTATGTCCAGGGGGCTGACTCACACTCAAGAGGATTAGTAGTAATAGAGAAAAGCTATAAATTCTTGTGAATCCATGGATTATTTGTAATAAACCTATTCATCTTCAGCTCTCTCAATTGTTGTCCTCTAGCCATTAATAATCCAGAGCACGTAAAAACGTGCTACTCACCATGCTGCTTATCTGAACTCTTCTTATCTGCTTTAATGATAGACTCAGTGTTTGCATTGGTTAGTAATATCCTGCTGGATTTTGAAGAAAACTATCTCAAACTAGTTTAGTAATGGGAAGTGATTTACTAACTTGCATACCCAAAGAGCCAAACAGGTTCCAGGTGCAGGTAGAATAAAAGATATGAATGATGCTATTGGGATTCTAAGTGTTTTCCTAAAGCTGCAAATTTGCAAGTTTTATGTAAGGTCCCTTTCCAAAAATTTGCAGGCAAAAGTTCAGTCAGTTCCTGTGCTCTCTTACAAAGAACAGAAAAAGATTTCCTTACTGCCAGCTAGGTATAGAGGGATTGTCAATGCCCATATATTTGTCAATTCCACATGTTAATGTCTGTCTTTTAAAACCTCCCATTTCTAGGTACTAGTTTCTCTCTCATTCGGAGTCCATAGATTGGAAACAGTCTCCATTGATTAACAAGGAAAAGGTCAAGATAAAATATAAAAATATAAAACAATATAAATTAATTTTGCAGACTAGGCATGCATCCTTTCTTGAGCCTTCTTGGTCGACTGTTCAAGCACCATTATTGACTAATGACAGTCAACCTGTGACAAATAACTTCAGTCCAGAATTTCTTACAATAATGTGCTCAGACCAGTTTTGTCCAACAGAACTTCTGCAATTATGGCCCCAATTTATATCTGCACTGTCCCTTATGGTAGCTACAGACCTCATGTGATTATTGAATAATTGAAATATGGCTAGAGAAACTAAGGTACTGAATTTTACATTTTATTAATTTAAATTTAAATAGCTACCTGTAGTATTGGATAGTGCCAGCTTAAACTGCTCAGGAAGGAAACCTAACCTCATATGCAAAATATGTTCAAAAGTATGAGTCTATGAAGGTCACATAAAACCATTGGCATACACAACGTGATTAAACACTATGGATCTAAAAGCCTAATGTTAATATGTAAAAATGTTATAAATACTGGGAGGCTCAAGCCTGACTCTCTATTCCTTGGTTTCAAATTATTATTTCAGTTATTGTCCAATGTATTTACATGTGTGGGGGTGTATGGACTTGTACTCAAACTATGATGTCATAGACCATCTTGACAGCAACAGAATCTGACTCTGAGTAATTAAGCATGCAAGTAACTTTCCAAATGGATGTTGGATAGCTCAAGAATTGGCATGAAAGGCAGTGAATCAGTGTTGAAATAAAGCAGGAACCAAGGGAAACTGAGTGGCTGTACATGCAGCCAACGTTATTCCAAAGAACAACTGAATCAGAACAAAAGCTTTTCCACTGACACGTCTGCCCATGAACTTGCGCTGCTACTGTCACTGTGTTTTTTATAACAGAAATGAATAATATCTGCTCTGCCCCTTAGTCTTTGTGTCCCTTGGTCCAGATTCAGAGTTCCAGACAAAACTATGTGTTGGCCCAGCCTAAGTCATGTGCGTGGTCTGGCTGCTCCAAGTAGGGTAGGTGCAGAGTCTCACTCCTGTCAGGTCCATAATTGAGACAGAACTCTCTCTTCTACCAAAAGTCTCACAATAGGGTATTGATTTTTCCAAAATCAGATGGGGAAGTTTATAAAAGACACACTTACACACACACACACACACACACACACACACGAACTCACGCACATGCACAGCATGCAGTTTAAAATACTTTCCCAATTGCATGGGAACGTTTAATATATTTGACTTTTATTTCAGTTCATTATTTAATTTTATTGATTGTATCTCTATGATATAGTCAATATCATTCATCTTATTTTGAAATAAATAGGAACTCAGAATAATTAGAGGCCAGTTTCTTTCTTTTTTGAACTCACTTCAATGCCCACCAACTTTTTTTGAAGAAAGGGATTATTCCTATATGTATACACGGGCATACTTACACAATGATTGATAAACTTGTTCTGGAACAGCTCATCTGCTCGACAATTGCTTGCTCACTTCATTAGCTGCTTGCATGCCTGGCTCTCTCTATTATTATATCAAAATTATGGAAATATTAAACATGTCTATAGTATTCAAGGCAATATAAACTACTGTTAATTAAGATAAGAGGCCACTACACAGAAAGGAAATGCTATAAGACAGATCATATATATATATAATTATGTGTATATATATATAAAGTTATATAGATATATAAAATTTGGAATCATATTCCCCTTTTATGTATGACTTAAGAGTTTGTGCTGCTTTTTCTTCTTCTAGCATTGCCATCATTGTTACTCTTGTTCTTTGGACCCTGTCATGATTGTCTCATTGAATTAAGTTGACTATGAGGAGTTTTGAGTTTTATTACTGTTTTCGTAAACATTTAGATGCAGAATCAAATTATTGGCACAAACAGCATTAAGTAAATATTTATGTTTCTAGGGGGAGGAGCGTCAGAGGCAGTGCAGCTGTGCAAGACTAAAGCCACCTTCTGGAGAGCTGTTAATTTGCATATAAGTAGTTCCTATTATACGCTTTGCAGCTGCGCTTTTCCTGGTGTCTATAAGAAAAGTTGAAAATAACAAGGAGATAAGTATATGCTACATTAGGTTAATGTGTTAACAACACATTATCTGGTATCTGGTACTGTGGGACAAATATTGATGAGGTGTATATCTATAGCTGTACTTTCCATCCCTGTTTGGATATTAGAATCAGGTGAGCAGTTGTAAAAATCCTCAAGTTCAGACTGCACATCAGCTCAATTAACTCAGGAAATCTGAAAATAGGACCCGATATCAGTATTTTTAAAGCTATCCAAATTATCCTGAATTAGTATCTTTCAGAACCACAGGTTTTTAGGCTCTGTTTACTAATAATATATAAGGATACCTTGAGTAAAATGAAAACAACCTTCAGTAGTGCTGGAAATCACCACTTTTTTTAATAACTGTAAAAAATAGTGATCATTTAATGGAACATATATGCTTAATCTTTTTACATGTCTTGTATTATGCTGACACTTCTAAATGAGAGTATCTTCCTTTTTAAAAAATTCATTGTTAAATGAGACTGAGTATTTGTCCTCTACGTACCTGTCTTCCTGTTACCTCTATTACTTTATTGTGTTTGTTTTCATTTTTATTGATATAATACATGTACATAGGGGAAGAAGGCAAATTAGTATAAAAGCAGCTATAAGAAAATTGATATGCCTCTTCTTTTCTACCATTCCTATCTCGTAGCCCTTCTTTACAGATAAAAAGATCTGAAATATTTTAGTTCTTTTATTTTAGCATGAGTAGACTTTATCTTCCTGCTATGTCAAATAAAGGTCTACTGGTTGGTTTACTAATCCGATCTCTTTTTCCCTTCTTCCCATATTATTTTATAATTAATTTTATAGTTCTTTCCTTGGTTGTCATTTTAACATATGTACAATCGTGACATGTTTATTCCTGCTCTTTTAACTATAGATAGGATACAATTGCTTTCTCCTTTTTTGGGATAAGAATGTAGAAAACCTTATCTTGGCTTCAGAAAGCATTGAGATGGGTAACGGGAATTTGGGATACCTTTATCACTAGCACCCGCAGTTACTTCTCCCTGACATTTTTTATTACATTTATTTGAATGCTATTGATTAATGCAATTATATATAAAACATCATTGCATTGTGTATCTACCACCCAAAGTCAAATCTTCCATCACCATATATTCGACCTCTGTTACATTTTCCTACCTCCCCTCCCCCTCTTTCCCTCTGGTAACCACTAAACTGTTGTCTGTGTCTATGAGTTTTTGTTTCTGTCTTTGTCTCATTCATTTGTTGCTTTCAGTTTTATATCCCACAAATGAGTGAAATGTTCTTCGATAGATGATTGGATAAAGTTGTGGTACATATATACAATGGAATATTACTCAGCCATAAGAAAAGATGAAATAGTGCCCTTTGTGACAACATGGATGGATCTTGAGAATATTATGTTAAGTGAAATAAGTCAGAATGAAAAATCAAGAACTGTTTGATATATCTCCCAGACATCTTAATTCAAATTTTTCTTCAAAAAATATACATGCAATTTTTCTAAGAATATGCACTATTGTTGATAGAAGTTTGTGACTAGCTGCTGAGTGTCTGCTTGGATATATCAAGTACTTTTTCCTATAATTTTTCTATTATGTTTTAGAACTACATCTCACCCCACCCTCCATTATATTTGGCATTTTTGACTCCTAACCTTTTCAGGAAATATATTTACAGGCCTAAGTCCTATACAGCAGAGCCTTTCTAGACATTTTTGAGGAAATGTACTTCTATTAATATAACAACTATTGTTATTTCATTTGCAATTTCTCTTTGAGGAACTTATTAAAATGTCTTTTGTGTTGAGAACAAACCTTACAAACTTTACTTTGTAAAGTTTTAAATCTTTTAAAAACCTCTTATAGTTTAATGAGGCTTCAAGGAGAAAAAGCAATAAAAAGTTTGTGCACAGTCCCCCATCTTGAGCTGAAAGACTTCAGGGAACCTCACATAAAGGAAAATGTGTGTTGTTTGTGTTATAATGTTTCTTGAAATGATAGGTGGTTTGCCAACTTTACATGTGTAAAATTATCTTTTGGTTCTCTTTGTATAGGTTTTCATAAAGTAATTTTTTTTTTTTTTTAATTTCAATGAGGGCTGGTTCATTAAGTTTTCCTTTTATGCATCATTATTTTGGTGCCGAGTATAAGAATTCTCCTCCTTGTGCTAGTTACCAAGATTTTCTCCTCCTTTTATTCTCCACATATTGTATAGTTTTAAATTTTACGTTTATGCCTACAATGCAGTTTGAAATCACTTTTGCGTACAGTGTAAGGTTAGGGCAAGGCTGATTTTTTATTTTTTTGCTTATGGATATCAAGTTGATACAGCATAATTTATCGAAAAGGCTATCTTTCCTCTGAATTGGTTTTGTACCTTTGTGAAAATTCAGTGGAGCGTATTTGTGTAAGTCTATTTCTGAGTCATCTATTCTGTTGCATTGATCTATACGTCTCTCTCTCAACTAATACCACACCTTCTTGGTTATAGTAGCTCTAAAACTCTCATTAATATCAACTGTGACAATTTTTCTTCTTTGTCAAGATTGTTTTAACTAATGCTGGGCCTGTGGCTTCCCATAGAAATTCTAGAATAAGCTTGTCTATGAAATATATTTCTGAAATATTGATAGGCATTGAACCCATGGATTAGTTTGGGAAGTACTGACATTTTTCTGCGTTGAGCGAGGCTTTCAGTTCATGAACATGCTGTCTTCACTTATTTAGTCTTTGAATTCTTTCATCAGCATTTTGCAATTTTCAGTGTACAGTGCATAAAATATCCTGTGCACATTTTATTACTGTGCCATTTGTTAAGTGTGTATGATTTCCTTCAGAGTGACTGTAAATGGTGTTGTGTTTTAATTTTAATTTCTGCATGTTCCTCGTTACTGTTGATTTCTGTTTGTTCATCTTCTATCCTGCAAATTTGCTGAACTCACTTATTCTGGGAATTTTTGTTTTTCGGTTCATTTTGTAGATTTTCTACATATTTAATGATGTCCTCTGCAAACAGGGAGAATTTTAATTCTACTGTTTGATCAGTATGCATTTTTATATTCTTTTCTTGCTTTATTATCGCACTGGCTAGAACACACAGTCCTGTGGTGAACATGAGAGGTGAGAGATTAGATTTTCGCTATGTTCCTAATTGTAGTGGCAAAACATTCAGTTCTTCACTGTTAGGTCTGATGTTACTTGTAGATTTATTTCGGATATTCTTTATCAAGTTAAGTTAATTTCTCTCTACTTCTGCCTTACTGAGAGCCTTTATCATGAATGGATATTGGGGTTTGTCAGAAGATTTTCTGCATCAATTGATAGGACCATACATTTTTTTCTTCCTTATCTTATGGTTATGGTGGATGACATTGATTGTGTTTCAAAAGTTGAACCAAGCTTCGCATACCTGGACTAAACCCCATTGCATCGTCTTATACACTGATGATTCAGTTTGTTAATATTTGTTGAGGATTACTGCGTTCAATTTCATGAGAGATGTTAAATAGGTAGGGCTTTTTGTTTGTTTTTTACTGTCTTTCATGTTGATCTCAAGGTAATATTGGCTTATTAAATTACTTAGGGAATGTTTCCTCTTCTTATATTTTCTTGAAGACATTTTGTAAAATTGATATTAATAGTGTTTTAAATCTTTGGAGGCATTGTCCAGTGAAACTGACCAATGTACAATTACCATCTGGAGTTTTTTAATTATGAATACAGTTTTTTTTGTGTGTTTTTTGTTTGTTTGTTTTTGTTTTTGTTTTTGATGGTTACTGGTGAGTCAGATCATCTGTTTCATTGTCATTGTTTGTGATTTTCAAGGAATTGATTCATTTTCTCTGAAGTTTTCAAATACATGAACATAAAGGTTTTCATATTATCCCCTTATTATCTTTTTAAAGGCTGCAGTATCTGTAGCATTATTCCATATTTTTTTCTGAATTGGTGACTTTTATCTAACCCCTTTAAAGTTTTTTTTAGTCTTCCTAGAGGTTTATCAATTTAATTGATTTTTTGAAGAATTACATTCTATTTTATTGATTTTCTATCATGTTTTCTTGTTTTTAATTTTATTGACTTCTGCTCTTTACTGTCTCCTGTCTTCTACTTACTTCAGTTTATATTTCATTCATTTTTTAGTTCTTGAAGTAAAAACTCAAGTTACTGATATGGGCTAGCTGATTTCTAACGTAAGCATTTATCTGTAAATTTCCTTCTCAGCACTGCTTTCAGTGCATTCCAGATATTTTGATATGTGTGTTTTGTTTTCATTTAGTTATAAATATTTTTATTTCCTTTGGGACTTTCTTTTTGACCTATGAATAATTTGTAAATGTCTTTTTAAATTTCCATGTATTTAGAGTTTTTTCTTTTTTTGTTTTTCTGTTGTCAATGTGGTATTTAGAGGGTTTGTTTTTTTTTGTCTTAATGTGATTCATTTCTGATTTGATTACATTAAAGTCAGATACACTCTGTAAAATTTCAGTATTTAAACATTTTTTTGAGTTTTGTTGTATATCTTGGTGAATGTTTCATGGGTACTTGAAAAAATATATATCACATATCATATATATATATATATATATATATATATATATATATATATATACATATATATATTACGGGTGCCAAAAATATTTATACAAGTGGAAACGTTAGTCAACATTATTCAAGTAGTAGTTCCCCAATCAGAAGTGTCTGGATGCTGATGGGACCACTTTGAGCACCTCTTGTAATTGCAGAAATCAAATGTGACTTGTATTCATATTTTGTTATCAGTATATATTGAGCATTATAATTTTAATGCATTTTTTTTTCCTTTTGTAAAATGTGTATACATTTTGTTGGCACCCTCTGTAGTTGTTGTAGAAATTGTAATCATTTATTGATTGTCAAGAGCCAGACTCTAGAATGGTCAGATGGTTTTCTTGATCTGAATTCCATGTAGTAATGGCTATTAAACTAGCAGTGAAATAAATTGCAAGTATCATATTTGCAATCTGATATATTCACAAGTGTGTCTTTGCATAGATGTTTAAATGACTCGCTCTTCTGTTAAAGTAGAAGTACAGTTTCTACTACAGTTATTCCATCCCTGTGGAAGAAGACAAAACATATTTGTTCACATTAAGGTATATATTTTTGTATGCTACATTTAAATCTATATTCTAATAAGTCTGTTGTCGTACTTTTTGTAGGCATTTAACACGTTGCGTACGTTGGGGTTTAAATCCCTCATGAAGATTCTCGTGATCCGTATGCAACGTGTTAACAAAATTATAATTCATCATGCAATTGTGACCCAGCTTGGCTTGGTTCAGTGACAATATTTCTTTAAAAACCTGTGACAGAAAACTAGCTTTAGGTTTAATCAATTAAAATTCAGACACCAAATAATCCCTGACATATAACTTTACCTATCACATGTGATTTAAAATAAATATATACATTTTAAGTTCTTTAGTATTCCTCCAAAACTAGTCTGTTGTGGAACACTAGAAAATAAAGTGAATATAGAACAATAGCTGTGGAAAAATGGGAAACGTCTGGCTGAATTTTTCAGAGTATGGACTCTGCTTCAGCTAGTATAAATGAGTAAGTAAATCTATATCTTTTCCTCCTGTTCCTGTCATATTTCTTGTGAAAATCTGATTCACATTCAGAGTTTGCAATGGAAAATAAAAATAGAGCTCTGTTTGGTGTCTGCTGTGTCAGATAATTACTTTCAAAATTCTGTAACTGAAAGCCAATTGGGATTGGAACTGAGTTTTTGTTCCTGTGAAACAGAAATTCTGTCATGTGCCGCTACAGTATTTGACTGATACTGCTAGAAGTTACCTTTCTACTTAGTGAGCATGAGTAACTAGCTTATCCAGTTACAAATGATGGGAAAGCTGTTCAGGAAAAGACAATTCTAGAAACGTAACGTGATTTCACATAGTATAAATATTCTATATGTGATACATTTCTCATTTTGAATTTAAAGATAAAGCATACACCTTTTATTAAACAAATATTTCCTTTCTGCACCTACTAAATATACGTTAACAGTGTATGTGTGTGGGGGAGCAGACTGGGATGTCATTAGGGTCACACATCTAATGTCTCTGCCCACTGTAATATGCCTGGCATTTTGTACATACTCATGTTTACTGTCACACAGAGTGCCACCCTCATTTTCAAATGAGGAAATGAACTTTTATACATGGTCTGTCTGATGATGATTTAGAGACTTCTATTTCTAACCCAAACCTCTCTTCAGACTCCCATAGGTAATATAAATTTCATGTATATGCTTCAAGGCTTTGTTGCCATCTCAAAATTAACCTGTACAAAACTGAACTGTTAAGTCGTTCTCCTCACTTCAGCTCATGCCTGGTTTCCCTGAAGAATCCTCTTTTCAGAAATTACACCTCCATCCACTCAAGTGTTCGAGCAACATACTTGAGAACCATTCTTGACACCTTTTTCACACTCACCTCTCAGGTGAACCCAGTCTGTCAGTAAGTGCTGTCAGCTCCTCATCTCAAATGGATCTCATAGCTGTCTAGTTCTCTTCATTTCAACCCTCTCCACTCTGTTCTGCTGGTATTTCTCACCTTAAAGACTGTGACAACATTCTAATTGATATTCCACTTCTCTTGCACCATTTACACTCTTCCTTGTCTGGGAGCCAAATGGAGCCTTAAAAACGGAAACCTAGCTCCATCATTTCAGGACTTAAAATTCTTTTGTGCTTCCAAATGCATTTGGATTAAATTCCGAATCCGTCACACAGCCTAAACGGCATGGCCCAGTCTCTGGATGCATTCCCAGCCTCGTCGTCTGTTGTGATTCCTTCTTTAAGTTCTCTCAGCTCCACCTGCTTTTTATCTCCTCTCATAGCAACTTCTATTGTTCGTTTATATAACCTACCAAATTAGAATGTTTCCATTACCTGTAGATATTAGAAGCTGGATTCCTCTCCAGATTCTAAACTTCTTCAGGGCAGATATGATATATCCTTTGTTCACCATGTGCTTCTGGATAGTCAGCTGATAGCCAAGGACTGGCACATAACAGACAGTCCATAATCATTGGGGAAAAGAAGGAAGGAGGGAGGGAGGGAGGACAGATGGAAAGATAATTTCAGAATTTACACACATCGGCAAAGGAAGAACCAGAATTGAAACACAGACCACCAGGTTTCCACTATTTTTGGTTTTATCCCTTTTGTTACACTGATTAGAAACGTTTAAGATTAGGTTTTTGAAAATTTAGTGGTGTTTAGGGAGAAGTAAAAAAGACTCAAAGGCTGGTAGAGGTATTCTGTTTATAAATTCAGCCCATGAGAAAGCCTGGGAAAGAGTTGAAATAAAAAACAATGCAGTGTGCCTGGTTATATTGACATTATAGTATGTGTGTAATAAACAAATAGAAGAGTAAGAATAATAATGCAATTATATATATATATAGTTGTATGAATTATTTTCATCTATCGAGATGATTGTATGATTTTTATCCTTCATCCTGCAATGCACTGTATAACATTGACTGATTTGCATATGTCGAACCATCTTTTCATCCCAAAATCTTTTCATGAGGCTAGCATCAACCTGATACTAATACTAACAAAGACACCACAAAAAAAGAAAGTTACAAACCAATATCCCTGATGAACATAGATGCAAAAGTCATCAACATAATATTCGCCAACAGAATTCAATGACACATTAAAAGGACAGATACCATGAGTAACATCTTTTTTATCACAGTAAAAAAATAGAGCAACAGTTAAAAATCTGAATATGTGTTTTGCATAGAAGATATAGCAAAGTTGTTTTGAATTTTTTTATTCCCCTTGGAATTTGCTTTCTAATTGACTACTGAGTTGAGTACTCTCTAACCTCTTAACTGACAACTGACATAAATAAACTAGAATTATAAATGTATTATTATTAATAATCACTACAATTATGATGCCAATATTTATTAAGCAATTATTAATGCTAGGCATTGTTCTAAATACTTTATATGCATCAACTCATATCCACCTCACTGCAACACTTTGAAAAAGTTAGTAATGTTATTTTTACTTTACAGATAAAATAACTGAAACTCCATGAGGTTAAGTAAAAGGCCCAAGATCATATAATCAGCAAATGAAACAGTTAGCATTTCCAGGTATACTCTGGCTTCAGAATCCTGAGACATTAATAATTGTAAAGGGATAACCTTATGACAATTAGGGGGAAGGAACTATCATTTTAATTTGGAAGCAGTACAGGCTGCTTCCTTAGATGCTTGAGCTCACTCAGAACACAGGGAGTTGGAGAAGGTGACAGACATGGTTCAGGTGTGGGTAGCCCTTCCCCCAACTCAAGTCATTTACCCTTGATTGCAAATTTATTGACAGTCTCACAAGTACATAGTCCCTATCATTTGCCCAGCCAGCAAAAATCAGCTAACACCCCAGGTGGGGGACACAAGAGGGAAAGACCTTGGTGAATGATAATGATATAAAGATTATATATATTATTAATTAAAGTTCATTGGGGTGACAATTGTTAGTAAAGTTACATAGATTTCAGGTGTACAATTCTGTAATACATCATCTGTATATCACATTGTGTGTTCACCACCCAGAGTCAGTTCTCTTTCCATTACCATATATTTTATCCCTTTTACCCTCATCTATCACCCACACAGACAATAGTTTGTGGTTACCAGAGGGTATAAATATATTTTTTAAATCAATCTCAAAGAGTTCAAACATCTCCATTAACAGCAAATCACTATTTCAAATTGTGACTAAATTAGTATTTTGAAAGTTAGAGTCATTACTGCAAATGGAGTACATGATCCTTTATTCCATTAAATAGTTTTGATATTTTTATTATACAGAATTGTATGTCTTATATCACTTTAGTACTGGACATTGACCTTGTCAATGACAGGGCACACACACACACACACACATATATGTATATATATGTATATATATATATATATATATATATATATGTATATATATACACACGTGTATATATATATATATACATATATATATATATATATACAGAGATGTATATATATATATATATATATATATATATATATATATGTATATGTATGATATCTGGTTAGAAGCTGTTTTACTAAAGCCAATGTAACAAGGTGAGGTGGCTACCATAAGTGGAGATGGGAAGTGTAAGTTTGAATGGATACAAATTATCGTAAGTTAGCAACATCCGTTTCATAGTCAAGTGTAAAAACTATCCCCAGAATGTATTCTTAGATTAAAATGTTTTAAGAATAACACATTCAACCAGTTATATGTATTTAACTTCCTTCCCCCTTAAACACTGGAAATGAAGATTTTTATTTTTATTATAATCTGATGATAGAAATGAAGTAGCTAACACAAATTTCAACAATATTTTTCAAGAATGAATTCTCCCTTTCTATCTCAAGTCATCTCAGTTATGGCTTTTTGGCAAAGTCTATCTGTGTGTCTCCAAAGTAAACAAATTCCAGGCTCAGCAGCAGTTGCTTGGTTACCAGTTCTTGGCACCCAGAATTACATAGAATATTTGAAGATCTGAAAATAACAGAGGTTCAATTAATCCACTATTTACTCCATACCTTATTATAAGCAACATGGTACGTACAATCTGACAGATTTTTCCATTGGTATCAGTTAGTGGTAGGCAATGAGTGGTAGAAATTCAGTAAGTGTGAGAAAGTAAGAAAGAGAGATTAAGAGATCCCACAAAATGGTAAATATTAGTAGGTGCTTTATCCAATAAAAATAAGTATTACTCATCTGACAAACTTTTGAAATAATTATTTTATATTTGTTTTAATTTTTTTTTTCTTAATGGAGGTTACTGCTCTTCATTGGACATTTGTTAAAAGTGCCTTTAAATTGATTTAATTACTGTTTCTCTACCTTGAACTTTTATCTGATTTTGCCAATTTTGCTTGTTCTAGTGTTCTGTGTGTCTGTGTGTCTGTCTGTGTGTGTCTCTCTCTCTCTCTCTCTCTCGCTCTCTCTCTTTCTCTCTCTCTCTGTCTCTCTCGGTCTCATGAGGGAATTTTATCTTTTCTGTTTGGTTATGTGGTATTAGATCCTAGCTTAGCTTACACTTTGCTTTGTCTCAGGTCTCTTAACTTTATTTCACTCTTGGAGACATTGTCATTCTGCAGTGGTGGCATCATTTAGTCATTCATGAAAAGCTGCTGTAAATAACAACCACAAGAAGAGTAGAAAGTTTACTGATGAAATAGAGATTAATGCTAATGTACAGTGTCACAGAATGGATATATTTTTACTTTTAAATGTTAACAATATGTATGAAAGTTATCAATACCAATGTTTTTGTATGTATTACATTTTCATTTTTAACTGTAATAAAATGATGGATGATGATATTGTAGAGACCTAAGATATTTTTCAAATGTGCAGTTATTTCCTCATATCTATAATTTTAATGTTTGAAAATATTAGATTTATTGCATCAATGAGTGTGAAATCATAGTTCAGAAAATATAGTGTATTTCAATTATCGGACAACATATGTGTTGGAATTTTTATCTAATATAATATCTGATGTGCAGAGTATGGTTGAGTGGCATGCTGAGTGTTTGTGTAGTTTGCAGTGAGGACCTGGGAAAGTTAGAGTTTAAATATGTGATATCAGGAGCATGGAGGGGTTATTTCAGGACTGGCAGAAGCTTATAATATGCTGTCTTCTTGCCCTTACTTTTGTTTCATTGTAGTTTATTTTAGTTTTCATTTTTTCAGGGTTAGAATCAGTATATTCAAGGAGACTGGCGAAAATAGTTCACCCCAGAAATTATTACTTTCATTTTAATAAAGCTGCATTTAAATCTGTAGGTGAAGCAGTTATTCTATTTCTGTAAAATCAAACACAAAGTAAACTAATGCATTATATAGAACTATGGGGGACTGAAAAATTACTACATGCATACTAAGAAGTCTGCCATGTTGACATTTTTATATCAGAGACCACAGATCGGGGCCACCTTAATTTAGAAAGACTTGAAGGCCTTTTAACTTATGTTTAGCATATTTTATTGACTTCTTTTTTGTTTGTTTTTTCTTAATTGATTATTCCAGTCTAATACAGGCTTAAAAGTGTACCATAAAGAGAAAACTGGGGCCTAAAGATTTTTTCTTATTTTTCTTCTTACTTAAAAACAAACAAACCAGAAAAAAAAAAAAACAGAAAAAAAAAAAAAACTGAACTGAATGTTCATTATTGCTTCATTCCTGAATTTTTATGGAAAAGATAATAGTACATATGTAAGAACTACGGGATTATGTTAATTATGGCATGTTATGATATAATTGTTATAAATACACATTATTCATTTCTATTTTGCAAGTAATGAATGTATTCAGTGTAGGAACATTGAAAAGTGCACAAACAGTAATGAAAACATTTTAACTCACCATTTGTATTACATTTCAAAAATATTTCCCACTAACTTTTTCTATGTCACTGTAGAGCTTTTTCTGTGTTTACATACATATTTATGTTGAAAAATCGGACAATTTTTGCCCGAATTATTTCTATTTTTTTACATTTGAAAATGTATATAATGATATTTTCATTAATAAATATATTAATACAATTGCATTTTCAGTTGTTAGATAACATTCCATGTTCAAATATACCTAATTTCTCTAAGTAGTTATCTATTGCTAAACATTTTGTTTATTTTCAATGGTTCATTGTTATACAGAATATTTCAATACGTCTCATCATACATCCAACATTGTATCCCAACTTTGGCTTAATTTTTTTTTTTTTTTTTTTTTTCGTTTCACTATTCTAATATGGCAGGATTGTATTATGACTTGGGACAAGTGTTGGTGATTTTTAGAGTGCAGATCCAGGAGTCACGTCTCCTACACATGAACTATTTACTAGTAGCTGTATGACCTTTGACAAGTTATTTACCATTTTGTCTCTGTTAATTTATCTCTGTAATGTGTAGTGATATCATTTTTTTCTTTTTTTTAGGAGTGTTGAAAAGATTACATGATCTAGTGCAGATCAAGTACTTCAAAGTCTTTGCCTAGACTTTGTAGTTAGTTTAGAAAGTGTACTTAATGCTTTTTTAAAATTAATGAACTAAAAGAAAGAGTAATAAGAATTAATATGGTAGTACAGTGCCTCCAGGAAGTGGAGAGTGTTGATAAGAGACAAGGTAGAAACCGGAGACACAAACCACACAATAGACAGGGTTGCAGTTAGGTCAGGGACAGATTTTAAGGTCCAAAGTCAATGAGGCAGGTAGGAATATATATGGTTATTTTCAACATGACAAAAAGGACAAGGATGCGGTCTCCTAGAGTGGAGGCAAGCATGTTTTTGTGCAACAATTCTTTAAATGATTTTGTGCAAGTAAAATTCCTGACTTAATAGCTGTGCATGGATTGATGGTTCTTTTCTACCTATTGTCAAGTGTATAAACCTTGAAGAGGGACTTAATCATGTACACTTTGACCAAATACAAAATTGTATATGTTTTTCCTTTTTTCTTTATAACCTGGCCATTTAATCTTTTCTCTTTTTTTAATTAAAATTTATTGGGGTGACAATTGTTAGTAAAGTTACATGGCTTTCAGGTGTACAATCCTATAATACGTCATCTATATATCGCATCATGTATTTACCACCCAGAGTCAGTTGTCTTTCCATCACCATATGTTGTATCCCTTTTACCCTCATCAAGACAAACAAATGAAGGAATAAAAACTCATAGACACAGACAATAGTTTAGTCATTTAATCTTTCTTATTTTGGTATAATTGACATATAATATTAGTTTCAGGTATTCAGTTTAATGATTCAATATTTATATATGTTGTGAAATGATCACCACAAGGAGTCTATTTAATATAAGTCACCACACATAGATACAAGTTATTTTTATGTGTAATGAAAAGTGTTAAGCTCTAACCACTTAGCAACTTTCAAATATGCAATACAGTATTAACTACAGTCACCATGCTATATTATTACATCACCATGATTTATTTATGTTTATTATTATTTGTAATTTTTTGTATTCATTCTTCGTGAATTTTCTACCACTTTTTTATAGGTTTATATGTCTATTTTTTCTTTTAAAATTCTTAAATCTATGTATAAGTCCACCATTAAGTGGTAAAATATATTGCATTTTGCTCAGTTTATTATGTTTTCACTCTTTGAGTAATAATTTGGAATCAATATTAATCTTTCCTTTGTTGTTTTCTTTAGAGACACAAATTATTTTTAAGACCAATTCCAAACCAATAATATTTCTTCTGGGTCTTTAATATATATTTTATATATAAAGTTTTAATCCAATGGGAGTCATGGTGGGTATCTTGTGAAGAATTTCAAGTTTACTTTTTCCAAGGAAGAAATACTTATTTTGGTAACAATTTTAACCAATTGTATCATTACTTTTTCTCACTGATTTGAGATTTGATCTTCTTTGTAGTTTAAATTATCTCTCATATATATGTTTCATTGTATATAAAGCTTTATTCTATTCTGGTAGATACTTTACCTTCTAGTCTTTCAATAATACCAAACACTGCAGTATTTTATCCACTTATTGATAATTAATACATGATTTATATATAATATTCACACATTTGAGAATACAGGTCAATGAATTTTGATGGGTGTTTACACCCTAGTAACCACTCCCTAGATCAAGATAGAGGACTGCACTGTTCCACACTGTTGCAACTCTCTACTGAGCAGTGTAAATGTTGCTAGTTCAGATTGATATTTTCTGTAGTGAAAAAGGCCTATCAGATTTTGAAGACATTGTGAAAAATATACTGTAATATATCTCATTAATAATATTTTAAATTTTGATTACAGGAAGAGATGATATTTGAGATATAATGGGTTAGTGTACTATTAAAATGAAGTTCTCTTGTTTCTTTTTTACACTTTTCAAATGTAGCTGATGGAAAAATTTAAATTGCAGATGAGTCTGGATTACTTTTCGTTTGGCCAGCACTGATGGAGATCATTTCTACCTCCCCAGATACTGTCATTCCGTCCTTCCCCTGAGAAACACAGACCTGATTTCTGTTACTATAGCTGTTCCTATAGTTTTGCCTATTTTTACAATTTCTTATCAATGAAATTATACTATGTGTACTCTGTCGTGTCCGGGTTGTTTTGCTGTTTATCTTCAGTTTTTCTTCCTCTTGTTACTTGTATCCATTTGTGAGTATAGCACCTTTGTTTATCTATTCACCTGCTGATGAGTTTTGGGGTTGATTCCAGGTTTGAGCTCATATGAATTAAACTGCTATTTCCATACATAAATGTCTCTACGGACATATGATTTCCTTTTCTTTGGGTAAACTGAAATTTCTAGGTTGTATGTTAAGTGTCTTTATAAGTAACTGTATGTTTTTAACCTTATAACAAGCTGCAAGACTGTTTTCTAAAAGAGTTGTAGACTTCATATTCTTATAATAATCTGTAATTATTCCTATTGTTATGCATCTTCATTTAGAATTGCAATCTTTTATGTTAATTATGTTAATGGGTGTGAAGATGTATATATATATATATATATATATATATATATATATATATATCTGTGGTTTCAGGTTCTCTGCTGACATCTCTTCAGCTACATATCATGTGTATATCTTCTCTTATGAGTGTCTGTTCACACATTTTGCATATTTGGGGGGGAGGTTTGTCTTATTATTGAATTACATGAATCCTTTATATATTCTGGATATAAGATCTTTGTAAGATGTATGTGTTAAAAATATTTTCTTACACAACGTTGCTTGCATTTTCATTTTCTTGATGCATCTGTAGATACATTTTTAAGTTTGATAAATTTAAACAATTTACACGTTTCTTATGTGGTTAATGTTTTTGTTTTGTTTTTTCTTTTGTCCTGTGTCAGTATTATTTGACTCTATAAGATCCTCAAAATTGGCCTTTATATTTTCTTTAAGGTGTGCTTTTGGTATTTTAGCTTTTGGATTTAAGTCTGAGATTGATTTTGAATTTATTTTTGTAGCAGGTTTTGTTCATTTGTTTTCTATATGTATATGAGTTGTACCATTATCTTTTTTATAATAACCTTTCCAATAACTTTTTCTAAATTAAGTGACTATATATGAGGTGTGATGAATCAAAACAGTGAATGTTTAATAAAAAAAAAAGTATTACAGTAAAAGACACATTGCCATTAATCCCCCTCAAAAGACTCCTCCTTACTGTGAACACATTTATCCCATCATTCTTGCCACTTTTTCAAGCAGTTCTGGAAGTCCTCTTTGGTGAGTGTCTTTAGTTGTGCTGTGGTGGCTGCCTCAATGTCTTTTATCAATTTGACTTTGGGAAGAGCCGGAAGTCACATGGTGCCAGATCCAGTGAATATGGTGCATGAGGACGAACTGTAATGTTTTATTTGACAGAAATTGCATATACCAGAAGTGATATATGACACGGAGTGTTGTCATGATGGAGGATGATTTATGGCACACTTTAAAACACATCTTCTCTCAATCGTAGTTCACACCTGACTGACTGCACCAAACAGGTTGAAACTTGTCACACACTGTTATTAAGGTTCCATGTGCCACTTCCCATATTGAAGATCCCTGCCTTTCCATTGGATGGCACTCAGCAGCGGCATTCACCATATTTTGTGATCACAACGGAAAGGCTCCGTGTTACATATCGCTTCTGGTATATGGCAATTTCTGTCAAATAAAAAGTTACAGTGTGTCCTCAACCACCTTATTCACTGGATCTGGCACTATGTGACTTCTGGCTCTTCCCCAGAGTCAAAATAACCATGAAAAGTAAACATTTTGAATCAATTCCAGACATAAAGGCAGACAGGACAGTGCCACTAAAGACACTCATGAAAGAGGACTTCCAGAACTGTTTCCAGATAGTGGCAAGAATGATGGGTTAAGTGTGTTGGAAGTGAGGGGGAGTATTTTGAGGGAGATTAATGGCAATGTGTCTTTTACTTAATAATTTTTTCGTGTAAACATTCACCATATTTTTTTATCACACCTTGTACATGCATTTCTCTTTCTGAACTCTCTTATTGTATTTCATTGACGTATATTTAATTACTGTAGTTTAATACTAGTCTTAAAGTCAGGTAATTCTCATTTCAAACTTCCGCTAATTGGTTCTTTTGTTTTGCTCAAAATATTTTGTCTAATCTAGGTCTTTGCATTTTCATATGAAAATCAGGGATTTTCATTTTGATTTATAAATCCATCAGTCAATCATTTTGAAGATAAAGGACATTTTACCAATGTTGAGTCCTCAAATATATTAATGTGGCAAAATGCTTAATTTATTTGGATCTTCTATAATTAATTTCAGTGATATTTTATAGTTTTAAGTGTAGAGGTCTTGCATATTTTTTCATTAAAGTTACTTATGCTGCTTTCTTGAAACTATTATAAATAGTATTGTGCTCTTTAATATGGTTTTCTAATTTTTGTTGGAGGATAGAAATGTGCTTCTTAAAATATTAATTATTATTCTGTTACTTTACTCAATGTACTTAATTTTGGTGGGTTTTTTTTGTAGACCTTTAGAATTTTCTAAATAGACTCTTGTGTTTTCTGTGAATATTGCCAGTGCTGTTTTAAATAGAAAAGGTTAAACATTCTTACCTTTTTTCTTAACTTAAGGAGAAAGCATTCTTTTTTTTTTTTTTTTAAATAATTTACTATACTCTTAGCTGTCTGTTTTTAGTAAAAACTCATTGTCATGGTGAGATATTTCTGTTTCTTTTTATTTTTTGACAGTTTTATCATGTGTGTGTTTTGAATTTCTTCAAATCCTTTTTCCTTCACTTACTATTTATAGAATTTTTCCTCTTAATTCAATTAATGGGATGATCTTTGTTTTTGAGTTTCAAACATTAAACTAATATTCCATTCCTGGGATAACCTACTTAGTCCTATGTGTTATCCTTTCATTTAGTGCTGGATTATTATTGAGAATATTAATGGGTCATATTTGTCTATGATTTTATTTTATATCTTTCTTTGTTAGATTTTGGGAACAAGGAAATAATTATGATGTGAAGTTGTACATGATAATATCAATTTTTCCTTGAATGAATGAGATAACTCCTTAGTGAAAACTTTTGGGTCTGGTGGTTACTTGTGGTAAAGATTTTTGCATTCAAATCAATTTATTAGGTATATTTCTTTTTTTCTTTTCTCGAAATAGGTTTGGTATATTTTCATGTTTTATTTAATTTAATTTGTTGAGTATTGGCATAAAAATCTTCTATTTATATCTTTATTATTTTTTTAAACCTCTTTACTGAGGTGTGATTGATATACAAAAAATACATGTTTAATGAATATATATGATTGAAAAAGTTTGGAGATAAATATACCTTTGTGAAACAACCAGCACAATCAATTCCATAAACATACCCATCAGCTCCAGAAGGTTCTTCTAGAGCACTTTTTAAAATTTATGTTTGTGTTCGATAAGAGTGCTTAATGTAAGATTTTATCCTCTTCACAAATTTTAAAATCTAAAATACAATATTGTTAGCTATATGCACTATGCTGAATATTCACAGCAGATCTCTAGGACTTAATCATCTTTCAGAACTAAATCTTTGTTTCCTTTGACCAACATCTTTCCATTTTTCCTTCATCCCAACGTCTGGTAACCACCATTCTTTCTGCTTCTGTGAATTTGACAATTTTAGATGTCTCATCTAAATGAAATTATGTAGAATGTGTTCTGTGTCTGGCTTATTTCACTTAACTGCAATGACTTAGGACAAAAATAAAAGAAGTCACTTGGATCAAAAAATGTGACTATAGAGAGAGAATGACACTCCTCATTTTTGACATTTCAGGTTATTCTCCATCCTAACATTTATTTTAATAATTATACTGGGAAAGTTCAGGTAAGATTTTGTTGCACACTGTTCCCCCATGAACTTTCAATTTCAGACACACTGGCTGCTTCTTTATGTTTCCATACAATATATATGATTATAATATATACTATGCATTATAATTGTAGATACATGTACAGTTAGTTATATATGCTTACATATATGGTTGCAATGAATAGTTTCTACCTGAATTGCAGAAAGAAATAATACAAGTAGAAGAGAGAGATTTGGTCATTAAGGATGTATACAGGATACTTCCTAGAGATCTAAAATTATTCAAAGTATGTTTGATAAGGTGTTAGTTCTGTGACATACTACATATATATATACGCAGGATGAGGATTATGACAACAAATCATTGAGAAAAATATTGCATTGTATTTTATCCTTTTGATTCTCAAAAAACACACAAATTTATTATGTGTTCATCTTGTCAAAATCATGTGAATCCACTCTGTCACCCATAATTAAAAACATTCATTTATTTATAAACATTTTATCATCACATACTCTATGCCAAACATTTAGCTCCTTAAAAGGTGTTAACTTTATGTAACCCATTTTCCTCAACTAATTGATCAAAGGACATTTTTTTCTTTAACACTCTTATCTAAAAATAATTTAATTCTAATTTAATCCTCCTTTAACTTCAATTAACTAAAATGTGGTCATAAAATGCTAAACTATAAAATATTTTAAATTGGCACTATATATTTATGTCTTGATTAAGGATGAATAATTCTGAAATATCACTACGTCCACAATGTCCATCAATTGCAACCCACATGATCCCCTAAATATCTGAATTTTTATTGCACATCTATTTGGGTACACATGAGTTCCCTGACAGATCATTGTAAGAAGAATTCTTGGCTTCTAGAGAATGAAAATCAATTACTTTTCTTGATATTTCCTAGTTATTCTTTGTACTATGAAACATGGACATATTCTGACACTTTTCTGAATTTTATACTCGTTTAAATTTAGTTTTTAATGTATATTTTTTCTTTAACTATATTGTTATCTTTAGAAAATATAAGGTATGGATTTTTTAAAAAACAAATGTGCTCAAAAAATAACTTTCACAATGTTATACACATGGCACATAATTAAAATTTATTCATGACCATTGCATGAATAAATCAATGAAATTTTGAATACAAAACCTATAAATGTTTTTATTCACCTATAAAAAGAAGAAAATAATGGTACCTGTATGATTTTTGTACATAAAGGAAACAGGATTTATTTGTCAAAGAATGCCCACTCAATAAATAATACAGAGTATTTTAATGTTAGCAGCCTGTACATAACTTAAAATGCATGAAAGACACATCACTGCAAATAAATCTTATCAATCTCAATTTGCTCTAATGAATGTTTTCTTATAAAATTCAAGTGAGATTTCATTGTTTGTACTCAATGTCATGACATTACATTAATGTGCCCGGGTAATCATGAGACATGGAGATAATAGTAAACAGTTCACAACAGGATCTAACAAATGAAACAACTGTTCCTAAAAACACATGAACAGTGGCAGATTGGGGAGCAGAAATGACAGAACTGTAAGGAGCCCCACCTGGTAATTGAGCTTTTGTTGACAGAAGACCTGTTTGGCT
Source organism: Rhinolophus sinicus (assembly GCF_036562045.2). Lineage (NCBI taxonomy): Eukaryota > Metazoa > Chordata > Mammalia > Chiroptera > Rhinolophidae > Rhinolophus > Rhinolophus sinicus. Next base: position 186,550,423 of record NC_133753.1, read on the forward strand.
TTATCATCTAGGAATTCCTAGTTGAAACGGTATTAACTTTGAAATGTAAGAGCAAAAAGTTAGTAGACACGGGTAACTGTGAGACGTGGTTATTTAAAATCTAGTCACATTTTTCTGTTTCTTCCCCTCTCGCCACTTTGAAGGTTGGAAACACCTAATACATTAATATGTATATACGTACATGAGTTTTTTGAATGGTAATTTATGTCTTTCATGATTTTTTTTGTCTGATCAATTCTTTTCATGTCCATAGCTCTGTACAGAACTCACTGCAGAGAGGTTAAGAGACTTACCTAAATGTGCCTTGTTAATAAATGGTGGAATCAGGATGCGAAGAGAAACCTATCAGTCTCTCAATTTCATGTTTTGTCCACTGCATCCTGCCTTTGTGTTACATGTAGGAGAGCAACAGATTAATTTATAATTCTGATGAGTAAACCAGCAAAACCTTTCAAAAGGATTGTATTAGGATATGTCCCTATTAATTAGGCAGACACAAAGTTAATGCAGCTTAGAACAGCAAAGAACTTTCATTCAAATACTTTTTACACTTGTGAACCCGATGCCACATTTAAATGTCTTAGACTATACAAAATACTAAACGCTTTCTAAGAGCAGAGAGGCATTTAGTGAAATGAAATACTTTATATCAACAAATATTTGTATATTATTGATACATGTAAGCAATACAAAGGAAAAACCTAGTTCTCAGAAGCTGTCCTCATAAAAGGAATAAGGTCTGAAGTTAAGGAAAGTTTGGGATGTCTTCTCTATGCAGAGGTTTTATCAAAATTAGAATAAAAGTTACTTACGTAGGAATGAAGTTTGACATCATATCCCTATAAGATTGGGAGAATTGTTGTCATCCTTATTTTGCAGTGGAGGAAACTGAGTCACAGGAAAGTTAAGTAACTTATTCCAGTTCTCAGGGCAAGTGGGTGTAAGTCTGTTCATGAACATTCAGAAATTCTGCAACCAGAATGAAGCTCTTAACTGTCATTCTGCTTTGTTGCCTCTGCTGTAGATAATATGTCCTTGCATACACGGTGTTTTCTTACATAAATTTAGATTTGCTTCTCTCTGCATCACAAATCACTAACCCAGAGTACACCACATGAAAGTCCAGTTTGTTTTCAGCATCACCCTGGAAAGATGTGTCTTTTTACTTTCATTAATGCACCCCGTGCTTATCTAATACCTGACATGAAAATAGATTTTTAGGTTAGAATGTACATTTACTTGCAGGTAAAAATTTAACTGATTATAAATATGGAGAGAAAATGAGTTTACTAGATAGTGGAGATATGATATATTTGTATATTAATAAAGGATGCCTTAGATGCATCAAAAAATGCAGAAAGTAGTAAAACATTACAGATGTGAACATTTAATGCCTCCTCTTCCTTTTCATTTAAAATGAGGGATTGGCACCATCGTTTTTTTCTCTGCTCCCATTGTGTTTCCATTTTCACCTATAAATCTCTCTGGACATAGTTTTTTTCTTTTCTTTTTTCTTTTTTTCCAGTGTTTAATTCATATGCTGGAAACAAATGTCAGGAAAAATATGTGATAAGATCAAATCTTTAATAATAACTCTTTATTCTGTAAGACATCTTAAAGAGGCTTCAGTAAAACCTCGTATTAAATAAACAAAAGACAAATAACCTAATAACTAGTTAAATGTATTCATCCATCCCTTTGTACTTACCTAGAGCCTGGTGTTACAGAATTTTGGTATTGCTTACATTATCTGTCTTTTTATTATTTTGCTTTCTATGATGACTATAATTCTTCAGGAAGGTTCTAGGTCATACATATATTTCTGTTTTCCAATATCTTCTTTGGAGTGAATTGTACCTATTTTTGCTGTCATATGTAAATTTTAAATGATTTTTCAATGAAATAAATAGAACAAAAAGTATTTTTCTGAATGTGACTTGGAATAACACATTTATTTGTGAGTTGTTGTTTTTTTTTTCTTATAAAGGCATTGTGGATCTTTGATTTGCTCAATTTAATTTTATATAATTCAACAACAAAAACCCTCAGTAGACTTGATTTGATCACTTGTAGCATTATTCTCTGCTAGGAAGTGTACGCTCCTTACCTTATGTGGCAGCAGTTCCCATAGTCAAACCTTTTCCCAAAGCTAGTAAAATATGTCACTTGAAAGTATTATAACCCATGTTTAAATTTGGCAAACATTACTAACAATCTAGAATTTGTAGCCATGTAGAAAACACCAAAGAAAAAAAGTGATTACAGTAAAGCTAGAAAAAAAACACGTAAATTTTGTGTCCAGTGAATTTGTAGCTGGTGATGGAAAATCATTTTCCTCTTCAGGGAAGTTACAGGAGCTGGAAGTGAAAAAAAGAGTCAACGTGAGCCAGGCCCCTGTTATGCTATCCAGTAGGTTAGATAACCAAGAAAAAAAATAACAACAAACAAAGAACAATAACAAAAAAACTCCTGATCTAGAAACAGTATAAAGGATTTCGAAGATAAAGATTTTTCTTCGTTCTTAAAATACACTAAGCAGATATATTTAGATAAATTATGTTGTGAAAAATAATGTAAAAGATAGTGACAGCAAAATTGAATATGTTGATAAAATCAGAATACAAGTGACTCTTGAAAATGAGATAGTCCTGATTTACAAGGAATAGGAAGATGGTGTCAGGAAAAATACTGGCATAATAAGGATTCCTTGTTATTTTTTATTCGGAAGATAACACATAGATATCTGTTTTATAAAATTAAGCTGAAGTCGTAATACAGCAGGTGAGTTTGGTTTCTGTGACTATATTCAGTTAAATGACGAACACCATCTGTATTTGTGAAAGTGGATATGGATAACGTCAATCAATGGTTACTAAAACCCTACAGATACGTATTGGTAATTATACAAGTGGCTTTAGCTGATTTCCACTGGTTTCCATTTCCACTATACAGGCACACACGTTTCCCATCTCTGGGAAGAGAGGACTTAGAGGAAGCCTAAGGTTTTTCTGGTTAAGGCAGGGAGGGGAAGGAGAACCTAACCTCCTGATCTTGCTTTCAAATGTCAAAGGACCAGTTCCAAAGTTCCTGTATGGAGGGAGATCGGTTTATAGAATGAAATAGACACTACTGGAGTCCCATCCTCTAAGTTGATACCTACGTAGCTAAGGTCACATTTAAGGATATATTAAGCTAAGAAGTTTATGTAAGAAGAGACATCAACAGTTCCCTCCTACCTATTTACCAAGAATGCCTGAGTTCTTGGTACTGTATTTAATTCATAAGTCGCTGCTCATGGAAGCATCTAGATGGTGATGTGTCATTCAGAGAGAAATGTACTAGACTTTTTAGTTTATGCCATAGTGTGAGGCAAAAAGAACTTTGGTTTTGAAATCAGACAAAGGATTCAATTCTATGAGCCACACATTACTGGTTACGTGATTATGAGTATAGCCTGCTAGCTGTACACCAATAAGTAATCCTCTTCTGTACATGTTAGTGATAGAAACACCCCCTTATGTGTTCTCCAGCTGAGGGATACCATATCCAGCATTCTGTGTAGCATGTGTGAGCATGATTGAGTTTTAGCAAGTTGAATGTTAGTAACATGCACAGCTTTCATACAGGCCCCTAAGAAGGAAACTGCATGAATGCTTTCCAGTTTCTGTTATCCCCCCCACCGCCCCTTGAGCTGGGACATGGCAGAAGCAGGAATGAAAATCTGGACCCAAAAATGGAAGCCATGAATAAAGGATGGCAGAACTTGCCTTGTTAGCAATAGATGTCCTCTGGATTCAATGAGAGAATGAATTTGGCTTATATTGTATTTTACCCCTATCTATTTGTTGCAGTGATTTATTCTCTACTTAAAGCAATGGCCTTAAGCAAGTTTCTTAATGTCTCTGATATTAGTTTTACTCATTAGGAAAAAAAAAAAGAAAAAAAGAAGGAAAAAATCAAATTTGCAGTGGTGTGATGATTAAATAACCAAAGGCTGTATTTAAGTTACATTTAGTGATCTTATCCTATGAAAGTTAAGATTTTGATATTGTAGAATTCTTAGCTATTGATATGCTGTCCGAACCATCTCAGATTAATTTTCTGTAGCCATAGTTTCTCTTCTATTAAATGGTGTAGTCCTTCTTGTTAAATTGATTAATTGTTAAAGTATGCCTTTATATATTAGAAAATTTACTGTACCATATGGAAACTTTATTTTATTCCTAGCTATAGGGAGAACATCTTTTGTGTATGTGGAGACAAAATTGTGCTTCCTGGCCAGTAGAAGACAGCTTAGGTCCCATGGAAGGAGGAGAGATATTTGCAGAACGCAAGTAGAAAAGAGAGAGGAACTGGCTGCTTCCTCACACGCATTTGACCAGGAATGAGAAGCCAGTAAGGCAGGTCAATCACCTTTTCTCTATACAGTTCAGGGAAATAAATTGTTTTGTTTTTATGTTTTGTGATGCCCTCTCTGCCTTTTGGGGTTCCATCCGAAATCACTTGTAATTTTTTCTTTGTACACTAATGGGAGGCGATTCTTTATAAAGTTCCCTGTGCCCAGCTTTAAGGCTGGCACAGTGTATTAATACAATCAGAGGTTATCCCTGCAGAGTCTCATATGGGAACAACCATTAATAACAATGACTTCATAATACTTACTACAGATTTCTTAGCAGTTACTCAAAGATACTTGCTAGTTATGTACTAAGATGATGTTTATCCTTAAGTACGAAACTTACGAAAACCTAGATTTAGCCTCATTTGTTCTATTCTGTATGCTCAGAACATAGATGGCTGCAAAGTGAGCACTCAATACTGGTAATTAATAATTAATTAATTGAATAAATGAGTGAAAACCGAGCAAATTATTAAATGAGATGATTCAACAAATGCAAGAGTGATGACTAATGATGAACGATGATGACTAATGGTGAATGAGGACTAATTAGATGAATGAATGTTTATGCAGGTGTAAGCTATAGCATTCCTTGACTATGAGAAGTGTACGGCCTCAGGGAACTGTTCATTTGTACTTTGTCAAGTTATAATTGAGTATAATAAACTGCACATATTTAAAAGTTGAGATTTTATAAAATTTGTCGTATGTACACAAGATCAAGATATCCACCACCACTGAAATTTTCCTCACGCCCCTTGGGAGCCCTTCCCATCTGCTTCTCAACCCTCATCACTCTGGAAACTATTCATTTGCTTGTTCCTGCTAAAGATAATGTTGCATTTTCTAATGTTTGTTATAAATGGCATCATGTAATCTGCACTCATTTTATCAGGCTTCTTTTAATCAGAATAATTATTTTGAGACGTATTCATGCTGTAACATGGATAAATAGTTGAGTTTTGTATTTGTTTTTGCTGAGTACTCATCCATAGTATGTATACCACAGTGTTTGTATCAGTCCACCCGTTAATGGAAAGAGATATGGGCTGTTTCATGTTTTGCGCTATAACAAATAAATTGCTTGGAACATCTGTGGAAAACTCTGTATGTAGACGCATGTTTTCCTTTCTCTTGGAAGAACACCTAGGCGTGTCAAGGCTGAAACATACGGCAGTTGTATGTTTATCTTTCTCAATGGGCACTGGTCCATTTTACATTCCCACAAACTGCATATGAGTTCCGTTTTCCTTCACATCCTTGCCAACATTTGGGATAGTCAGTCTTCATAACTATAAAGGTTTCCAGTGGTATCTCTTGGTGGCCTTAACTGAATTTCCCTAATGACTAATAATTTTGAGCATTTTTCCTTGTGCTTGTATTCATTTTATCTGGTGAATTGTTTGGTCAAACATTTTACCCACTTATACATTGGGTGGTTTTCTTATTATTGATTTAGTTTCTTATGTATTCTGGACACAACTCGTTCATGACCTATATAACTTGCACTTAATTTCATCCAGTATACCACTTACCTTTTCATTTCTTAACAGTATTATCCAAAGAGCATATTTTTAAAATTTTGATGGAGTCAAATTTATCAATATATTGCTTTATAAATCATGCTTTTGGTGTTATATTACTTTTTTTTTTTTTAACCTAACCCAAGGTCACAGAAGTTTTATGTTTTCTTTCCCAGTTTTACAGTTTTGGTTTCATTATTAGTTCTATAGTCCATTTTGAGTTCATTTGTTTATGTATGTGACTTATGGATGGACATTTACTTAATTATGTATGTATATTGATAGTTCCTACTGTATTTTTTTGAAAAAAACAACTATCAATGCTCTTCTGCACTGTCTTTTCACATTTGTTGAAAATCACTTGGCCATATATGTATGGGTCAAATTAGAAACACACTATTGTTTTTCATTAACGTGTTTGTCCATCTTTATGTAATATCACACTGTCATGCTTACTATACATTTATAATTAGTTTTGAAATCCTCCCATTTTTTTGTGTGTTTTGTTTTCCAAAAAATGAAGAATAGTACTTTGAGTGTTCTTGGTATTTTTGCAATACCTTTTGAAATCTAGAATCAGTTTGTTGATTTGTAGTAAAAAAGCCTACTGGGAGTTTGATTGGGATTATGTTAAAACTGTGTATCAATTTTGGATAATTGTAAAAATATTTGGTCCTCTGACTCATATATATATAATAGTTATGTCTCCCTATAAACAGGTTTTCTTTAATTTTTCTTAACCATGTATAAATCCTTCATATTTTTCATCACTTGTTCCTAATTATATAATAGTATGATACTATTTTAAATAATACATTTTGATTTCAATTTGTTGATTACTAGTGTACAAAGATACATTTTTTTTTCTATTTTGATCTTCTATCCTTACATCTAGCTAAACTGACTTACAAGTTCTAAAATCATTTTTGTGGATTAGATAGGATTTTTACATAGATAATAATATCATCTCTGTATTCACATAGTTTTACTTCTTCCTTTCCAATCCAGAGACTTTTTTATTTATCTTTTTGTCTTATTGCCTTGGTTAAAACTTCCAGTAAAATGTTAAATACATGTGGTAATAGCATACACCTTCGTCCTGTTCCTGGTATTAGGGGAAAACATTCTGTCTTTTATATTTAATCATGAAGTTAGATGTAAGTTTTTCATAGACAGTCTTTATCAGGTTGAATGTGCTTCCTTCTGTTTTTACTTTGTTGATGGTTTTTATCAGAAACGGATGTTGGATTTTGGCAAATGTTTTATGTATGTCCATTGAAATGTTTGCATTTTTTGTTGTTGTCATTTTTAGTTTCTGAATAAAGTGAATTACTTTTGATTTTCAAATATTAAATTCACATTGCATTCCTGTGATAATCTCAACTTGGCCATGATGTATTAGATTTTTATATATTGCTGGATTTGATTTGCTTATATTCCTTTAGAATTTATCTATGTTCATGAGTGATATTTACCAGTACTTCTATAGTAATATCTTTGTCTTATTTTGGTATCAGAATAATGGATGAATTACAAAATGAGTTGGAAAGTATTTTTTACATCCTCTTCAATTTTTTGGAAGAATTTGGATAGAATTGTTTTTATTCATTTTTTAAAAATATTTGATTGAGTTTACTAGTTAGTTCTGAAGGAGTTTTTGTTTGTTTGATGGGTTGATTGTATTTTGGGAAAGTTTAAACTACAAATTCAATTTTTAAATAGGTACAGAGCTATTTGTATTATCTCTCTTCTTGAGTAAGGTTTGGTAATTAGTATCTTCAAGGAATTTGTTAATTTCATTTAAGTTGTTGAACTGATTGAAATAAAATTCATCATATTATTTTCTCATTCTCTTTTCACTATTTGTGGAATTTAAATGATGTTCTCTCATTCCTAATACTGACATTGTTTGTTCTCTCATTTACTTCATCAGTCTTGCTGAAGTTTTATTAATTTTAGTAGTTTAAATTATATTCTTAAACAATGTTTATGAAAGGGCTCAAGCGTTTTGAAAAACAAACTGCAAATATAAACATCATAAAGAAACTAAAGATTAGTCTTCATGACAACTTAAAACTGTAAGATGTTTATTTGGTGATTCTCTATTTCTTCTTTAATTAATCAAGGAGGAATACAACTTTCATCTCAATATTTCATTCTAATTCATCTGCAGTAATTCCAACGATTAACACCCTAATATGTCTCTTAAACACAATGCTTGATTATTCATCATATATATATTTAGATGCTCTGGATAAGCACACAGAGGTCCATGCCAACCCATACGATGCTTCCATTGTTTGTCTCAGGTTATTTAGACACCGTCTGTCCCAGCATAGCTGTGCACTTGAGCTCTATTTATCACGGTTAACCTACTCAAATTGCATTGCTATTTAGCTGTGTACCTGTATCACCTTTAATTTACATTATGTAGAAAGAGAAAAAAACAACAACACAGGTATCCATAAATCTGTTTTGGCTTTATATTTGCATTACCTTTTTCAAAACATGTAAAAATGTGAATATTTAAGTATTATGTTTTAGTATTTTATTACTAACATCTACTTTTGAAAGACTTGTTTTTTTGTTGCTAAGCATTATAAGACGCGCTTTACTGGCATCTCATGTCTATCCCTATGACTATTTTAATTATGAGTTTTTATTATGCTTTTCAAACGAGAAAGTAGAAATATAGGATATTTACATCGTTCAATACTACAAAGATATCAAACTCCAAAACACCCGCACATATAGTTATGTTTTAATATGGTATCACTCAATTAAGAAAAAAATAGCATCTTGTCATTACATAAAAAAAAAAGTCAGCGGGTCTACTTTATATAAATATAACCCAACTATTTAGTCTATATTATCATCAGTCTCTGCGTGAATCTCTCCCCTCTCTTCCTCCCATCTCTCTTCCTCTCTAAACCCATTCCTCTCTCCACCCGCCATTTTTTTCCTTCAATATAGAGTAACCATGAATAGACTATTTATATATATAAGAAATAAACAATGTCTAAGGCTTTGCACCTCTCTCAATTTCTACATTAGCTAATGACTCCTCCTTCTCTGCATGAGTAATAAGTCTTCACAAATCTGATACGTAATGCTGTTCCTGTAGTGATTGCCAAAAATAAAGACACATTTGGGAGTTGGAAAAGAAAACTCACTTTTCCAACCACTTTGATACCACTCATTACACATTTATCTTTCAATTCATTCTTATTTTCTCTACTGTGTCAAAACCACTGTTTAATTCATCCACTAAAACATTTTTCATATAATATTCTTCACTTCCAGATGGTAATTTTTTCAACTGTTTGCTTATTCTTGATGGTTTCTTGTTATTCAAGCATCTTTGTAACTGCATCTTTTTTTCCCCCTCAAATCATTTTTGTATGCATATAATTTTTCTGTAGTCTGTGCATCTGCAGTTTTCAATCATTAACAAATCAGTTGTTTCTAACTTTGATTCTCACTTATGAAGGCCTGCCTTTTCCTGTATTTCATGTTTTTGGTTGTGAAGGCATGCTTAGTTTTTCTGAATAGTATTCCTGTGGGCCCCACTTGCTGAAACGTTCTCCTATAGAGTATGTACATCTATTTCAGCGAGTAATAGGGAATGCCCCTCTTCCTGGACTGCTTCAACTCAACAATCTTATAATTTTGTCAAAGAGCTAGTGTAGTAACCATTCCAAGCATCTTCGTTGTCACAGGCTGGTTATCATGGTAATCCACTTGTTGTTGCAGTCTTGTTTCTTGCCACTTCTGGCTACTTGCTTCTCCCATTCACTGCTGCTCCTGCCCTGCCTCCTGGCATCAGCTATGTTGCCTCTAGGTGCCACTGCGATGCCCAAATATTCCTCTACGGGGCTCCAAGGATGTTGAGCCCTAGCTACTGGGCTCGGAAATCCAGGCATTTTTTTTTTTTTTTTTTTTCTATTTTGGCTTCTCATCACCTCTCCACCATCCCAAACTCATGTTGCTTTGGAGGAATTCTTTTTTTCTTTGTAGTTGAATTTACTAGGTTGAAATGATGAGTAAAATTATACAGGTTTCAAGTGTACAATTATATAATACATCATTGATATATTGCATTGTTTTCATAGCCAAAGTCAAATCTTTATCCATTACCATATATTTGACTCCCTTTACCTTCATCTGCCAACCTCCCACCACTTACCTTCTGGTAACCACTAAACTGTTGTCTGTGTCTATGAGTTTTTGTTTCTTTGTTTGTTGCTTTCAGTTTTACATCCCACATATGAGTAACATCACATGGTTTTCAACTTTTGTTATCTGACTTATTTTGCTTAGCGCGATAATCTCAAGATCTATCCATATTATCACAAGTGGCAGTATTTCACCTTTTCTTATGACAGAGTAGTATTCCGTTGTGTATATCTACACCTATTCCGTTGTGTATATATACACCACATATTTTTTATCCAATCATCTATCAAAGGACACTGATTGTTTCCATATCTTGGCCATCGTGAATACTGCTGCAACAAATATAGGGGTATATATATCATTACAGATAAATGTTTTCAGATTTTTGGGGTAGATACACAGGAGAGGGATTGCTGGGTCATATGGTAATTCCATTCTTAATATTTTGAGGAACCTCCACACTGCCTTCCATAGTGGTTGCACCAAACTGCATTCACATCAACAGTGTATGAGGGTTCGTTTTTCTCCACAGCCTCTCCAACACTTGTTACTATTTGTCTTGTTGATGATAGCCATTCTAACTGGGGTGAAGTGGTATCTCATTGTGTTTTTGATTTGCATTTCCCTAATGCCTAGTGAAGTTGAATATCTTTTCATATATCTGTTGGCCATTTGTATGTCTTCTTGGGTGAAGTATCCATTCAGGTCTTCTATCTATTTTTTAATTGGATTGCTTGTTTTTTGTTGTTGTTGACTTTTGTGAGTTCTTATATATTTTGGATACTAGCCCCTTATTAGAGGTGTTTTTATTTGCAAATATTTTCTCCTATTTGGTTGGTCGCCTCTTTGTTTTGCTGATGGTTTATTTTGTTGTACAGAAGCTTTTTAGTTTGATATAGTGTCATTCATTAATATTTACTTTTATTTCTTTTGCCTTTGAAGTCAGAATTCTAAAACTCTCTCTAAACCCAAGGTCCATAAATTTAGTACCTCTGATTTCTTTTATGCAATTTATTTTTTCATGTCTTATGTTAAGGTTGTCCATATATTTTGAGTTAATGTTGGTGTATGATGACAGATAGTAGTCTAGTTTCATCCTTTTGCACGTGGCTTTCCAATTTCCCCAGCATCACTTATTAAAATGGCTTTTTTTTTCTCCACTGTAGGTTTTTGACTTCTTTGTCAAAAATTATTTGCCTATATATATGTGAGTTTATTTCTGGGTTCTCAATTCTATTCCATTGGTCTGTGTATCTGTTATTCTGCTTTGATTATTGTCACTCTGTAGTCTAATTTGAAGTCAGAGAGTGTGATACTTCTACCTTTGTTCTTTTTTTTCTCAGGATCACTTCTATTGGGGTCTTTTGTGATTCCATACAAATCTGATGATTATTTTGTTTTAATGTCATTGAGATTTTGATGGGGATTGCATTAAGTCTGTATATTGTTTTGGGTAATGGTGCCATTTTAATTATTTTGATTCTTCTAATCCATGAACGTGGAATATCTTTCCATTTCTTTGTGTCTTTTTCATTGTTTTTTTTTTCTTTTTGTGGTTGTTTTTTTTGTTTGTTTGTTTTAATAATGTCTAGTAGATTTCAGTGCATAAGGCCTATACATCCTTTGTTAAGTTTACTCATAGATATTTTATTCTTTTGTTGCAATGGCAAAAGGATTTTTTTTCATTTTCTGAAATTTCATTGTTTATATATAAGAAGGCAATGGATTTTTGTTCATTGATTTGTATCTTGCAACTTTACTGTATTCATTTATTGTTTCTAATAGCTTTTTGTGGAGTCTTTAGGGCTTTCTATATAAAGAATCATGTCATCTATAAAGAGTGACAATTTACTTCATTCCCAGTTTGGATGCTTTTTATGTCTCTCTCTTGCCTGATTGTCCTGGCTGGGACTTCCAAGATTTCTTTGAATAACAGTGGCGAGAGTGGGCTTTGTTGACACCTTCCTGGTCTTAGAGGAAAAGCTTTCATTTTTCACCAAAGAGTATGCTATTAGCTAAGGAGTTTTCATTTATGACTTCCATTAATATTACGCTGAGGTGCTTCTATATAAATTTTATTAAGTGTTTTAATCATAAATAGCTATTGTATCTTGTGAAATGCTTTTCCTGCCTCTATTGATATGATTACATGATTTGTATCCCTTTTTTGTTGATGAGGTATATCACATTGTTTGATTTGTGTATGTTGAACCATCCTTGCATCCCTGGAATGAACCTCACTTTATTGTGATTTATAATCTTTGTAATGTATTGCTGTATTCAATTTGCTATTACTTTGTTTAGGATTTTTGTGTCTGTATTCATCAGAGATATTGGGCTGTCGTTTTCCTTTTGTGTGTGCTATTCTTACCAGGTTTTGGTATCAGGGTAATGTTAGCTCATAAAATTAGTTAGATAAGCAGTATCTCCAAGTGATTACTACCCTGGATCTTGTTGTATAGAAAAAGAGTACTAAAAAACTCTCCAGAAAGTTCTTTTCTTCCTCCTTTTTTTAAAATATATGTATATATGTGTGAATGTTTATCTGTTATTTCCTTAAAAGTTTATGGTTCCGAGTTTTTAAAAGTGTTCTTGGTTTTCTTACTTGTTTTGTGGCTCCAACTACCATCTATGAAACCTTTTAGATTTAAGTCCATATCTTTTATTTTTTTTGATATCCCAACTATTTGTCATCTGCACAGATCCTATTATGAGTTTATAGATAGCTGAAAACTCAGTTTTTGTCAGTTATCATATTTATATAATCTGCTATTGTAAAACTCTCGCTGACATTTTAGTGTCTGCTATTTACTTTTAATCTGTAAAAGGCATAACTTTCTCCCGAGTTCCCAGATACCAGGCAAATTGCCATCCTTGACTCTACCTCTTCCTCTTTCTGATGTCTTAAAACCTATACATTGCTAAGTTTTTAATATAGTGCTTATTTACTATCTTTCTAATGTGTCCCATCTCAAACTTCTTTTTTTTTTTCAGTGCAGCATCTTGTCAGGTTTTCTATAGATTTACTCCTTCTAAGTTAAATTGTACATTGCTTTATATTTCTATAATTCAATTCTGCTTCTGTCATTTGCTCTCTCTCTCTCTCTCTGTCTCTCTTTCCTCCCCCCAACCCCCCTTTTCAAAGTCAACATAATTGCACACTTCTTTTTTTCTTTTTTCAATAAAAACTTTAAACTCCTGTACCTGCCATTCAAGGACCTGAACCTTCCCTACCTCTTCAGACTTCTCCTGATCTGATTTTTGTCCTGTAGGCTGTAAAACTTTAGCACAAATGCCATTTGATTTGTCCTTGAATTTGCACTTTTTTTTATATTACCGAGCCTTAATAGTTGTTCAATTTAATTGGTGCTTAATAAGTATTTAATATGTAGTTGCTGAAATATGAAATATACACATGAATTCCTTATTTGTAGCCTATGATTTATATATGTATATATGTATATATATATATATATATATAAATTATACGTACTTATGAACATGAGTACAAGAGGAAACATATAACAGACATATGGTATAACACTTCATCAGCCTTCAATTGCTAACATTTATTTAAGAGGAGACACATAGCTAACATGATTGGTGATTTGATATATGACTGTTGCAGAAGATGTGAAAATGTATCTACAGTTTTGTACATTTCAACTTTTCAGTAACTATGTTTGTATATCTGTGATAATATAATTTCGCTAAAGTATAAATCCAGGTTCTAAAGTTAAATTCAGAGGGGTTCAAACCCAACTTCTCTTACTTAATAGATTTGTAACCTTGGACAAATTAACTAACAACATTCAATGTGTTCATTTAAAAAAAAACACGGGGAAATAAAATATCTACCTCATAGAATTACTGTAAAAAACTGTATTTTAATCTGTTAGCAAAATATATGATATATGCAAGTATGTCATTTTCCTAATGCTACTGTAACAAATTATCATACACTTTGTGACTTAAATAGCACAAATTTATTACCTTACAGTTCTGGAGTTAATGCATCCTGAAATCAAGGTGTCAACATGGTTGCATTCATTTTGGAGGCTCTAGTTGAGAATTATGGGGTTTTGGTTTTCGTTTGTTTTGTTTTTCCCCAAGTTTCTAGAAACTACCTGTTTTTCTTGGTTTGTAGACAGTTCTTCAATCTTTAAGGTTTAAAACCTTCAAATCAAATCAATCAAATCCTCTCTCTCTTTTTCCCTCTATACCTCCCTCCCTCCCTGTTTTTCTGCTTCTATAGTTATATATTTTCTCTGACTCACCTACTTTCCTTTTTCTCTTACAAGGACACTTGTGATTACATGGGCATAATGGGATAATCCTGAATGATTTTGCTTAATTTATTCATATCAACAACATCCATTTTTCCATGTAACATAAAATTAATAGGTTTTGTGGATTAGGACATGGACATTTTAGAGGGAGATAGTAAGTGCAAAATGAATGTGTTTTTTTGTTGTTTTTTATTTTTGTAGCAAAATATATGACAATTAGGTCCTATCACTCAAAAGTTTGCTCCAGATCCTACTTAATTAATTGTAGTAACTTAATTTTATTAGGGATGGAAGGGATATTTTAAAGAAAGATTATCTACCTAAGCAGATCCTACAAAGAGAACATAGAAAAAAACAAAACAAAAACGAATCTGAATATCTAAGGTATATGATGGTGGACTTCTCATTTTCAAATCTAAAGTTCGAAGTCCTACAAGGGAATTTTAAAGAATTCATTGTTTTTACTGAATATCTAAGTCTCTATTTTTACCATCCTGAATATAATTGGAAAAACATGTCTGAGTACAAGTAAAAAATTCTTTGGATTGGATCATGTTCAAAGCCTTAATAACATTGTACTAGAAATGATGGGTCATTTTGACTCACTTATTTGCCAAAATATCCATTTCTAAGGAAATTTTAAGGTATGCTTACAGCATTCTTCTTGTATTTCATTTTAGATTGTGAGGTCAGTGGGATACTCTATTGATAAGTATGCTTTTATATAGCAGCCTCTGCAGTATACTTTGATGCTTAATAAATGTTCATAATTATTAACACTGAAAAACAGGTACATTTCACATGATATACATCGAGCACATAATAAGTACATATTGTAAGGACATTAGAAAACTCTCTAAACCATCCTGATCAAGATAAAAATAGTGCAGGCAATCACTTGCACCCCTGATCCTAACAACTACTGGTTTAATTTCTCTAACTATAGCTTAGATTTTCTGGTCTATATATTTATACAAATGGAATAAAAATATATGTGCTTTTTTGATGTTTGTCTTGTGTCATTTAACATATTGTTTTGAGAGACCTCCTTAGGGATCACTAGTGAATTAATTATCCCCCAAACATTCTGCGGCTTAAAGCAACAGTATGATTTTGTAGTTTCTCTGGGTCAGGAATCCAGACTTGACTCCCCTGGGTGTTTTTGAATCAGAATATCTCATGAGGCTATGGTCAAGTTGTCTGCTGGGGCTGTAATCATCTGAAGTCTAAATTTTGCAGAAAATTGACATCCAAATTTACTTACATATTCATTAGCAGACCTCAGGTCTACACTGGCTGTTGGCTTGGAGACATCAGTTTCCTGCCCTGTGAGCTCCTCCAGATTCTCATGCATGACAGCTTGATTCCTTCAGGGCTCTAAGAAAGAAAGAGAGAGAACCAGAGAGTTATAGTAGAATGGGCAAACATGACTAAAGCCAACATTTTAAGCTGTTTTTGAAAATGACAGCCCATCACTTTTATCTAATTAGAGTTACTAGGTCCTACACTAACTTAAGAAGGGGGAATTACATACATGTGTAAATAGCAATAGACAGTAATTATTATGGGTAATTCCAATCAAAGTCTATCCTCCTACCTACACCCCGTGATTCATATTCCTCTTATCAAATACACTGATACCCACCCAAGGTCCCTGCAGTATGGTCCCATTATACTGTTAGCTCAAAGTCCAAAGTCTCATCATTTAATGCGGATGAGGCTCTTTGGGTATAGATCCTTAAGCATATGATTTGTGATCAAAAGATACGGTGAATGTTTAAAAGAAAAAAAAATAGTACAGTAAAAGACACATTGCCATTAATCCCCCTCAATATACTCCCACTTGCTTTGAATACACTGATCCCATTGTTTTTGCCACTTTCTGAAGTAGTACTGAAAGTCCTCTTCCGTGAGGGTTTTTAGTTGTGCTGCCGTGGCTGCCTTCATGTCCTGAATCATTTTGACTTTGGGGAAGAGCCAGAAGCCCCATGGTGCCAGATCCAGTGAATAAGGTGGATGAGGACACACCGTTATATTTTTATTTGACAGAAATTGCCATACCAGAAGCAATGTGTGACACGGAGCATTGTCATGATGGAGGATGATTTAGGGCCTGCTTTAAAACACAACCTTCTCTCAACCGCAGCTCACACCTGACTGACTACACTGAACAAGTTGAAACTTGTCACACACTGTTACTAAGTTTTGACGCGCCACTTTCCATTTTGAAGATCCCTGCCTTTCCGTTGGATGGCACTCGACAGTAGCATTCATCATATATTGTAATCATACCTTGTACTTATAGTTTAAATAAAATATAACACATTCTGCAATGAAAAATACACAGTAAGTTTCAATAAGATATCTTTCCTATGTTTCTCACATTTCTCTCACATTACATCGATTATTGTA
Source organism: Rhinolophus sinicus (assembly GCF_036562045.2). Taxonomy (NCBI): domain Eukaryota; kingdom Metazoa; phylum Chordata; class Mammalia; order Chiroptera; family Rhinolophidae; genus Rhinolophus; species Rhinolophus sinicus. Next base: position 186,567,222 of record NC_133753.1, read on the forward strand.
TTTCACCTGTTGGAGAAAGTGTTGATAGTGAGATTACTATATAATATTTCTGACTTTATTTCTAGATTTTACTGTGATATGATAAACATAAGTTTCCTACTCATAAAATGTACATAAATTATGTAGTCCAAATACAATTTTAAGACTGTGACCTATCTTTTTAGCATAGGGTGAAGTGTTAACTAAAAGCAACTTTTGAAATTAATTGCTCTGCCACCATCTTCTTAACCTCTTAAACTTTTAAAGTTATTCTTCCCCAAGGGATAGTATATTCTCTTTGTGAGGAATTCTGTAACAGAATGAAAGTCATAAATTTTTGGGTCCTGATCTTAATGTGGTCCAGGGTGAACAAATCGTTTTCTAAGGAAAATTCCTGCATCACATTAGTTTTCTAAGTGCCATAGGTTACTACTTAACACCAAAGTCCATTTATTAAATTGATGCTAGAGAAATACTCATTTTGCTTTACTTTGGTAACTACATTTTCTTTTCTCTCTCTCTTCATTCACTTTGCTTTTCTATTCTCTAGAGAACAATTAATTAACCCTACTGTGTGCTCAGATACCCAAGGATTACCTCTTTTTCCTTGATAGCATTTTGTCCTTCAGCATTGAAATATCACTCATTTTGTAAAATCTTGTGATGGTAAAAGTATATTCCCACCGATGTGTGTTACGATAAGACCCTGCTACTGGTCATTGGGTGGTATTTCTAATCTGTTTAAAAAAGAGTACATTGTATGACTAAAATCAACTTTATCTTCCAAATAGTTTTACATATTTCAATATAAAAATGATAAAAAATCTCTCTTAGATGATATAGTACCTAAACTTACAATGCGATATTTTACTGATTACTAAATAGTACCATGTGCATATCCAGAGAATTTCTACTTTATGCTCTCTACTCCCAATCCCTTCCATTTGGTAACTTATTGCTGCCCCCAATCAAACATAACATGTTTCTATTGTTATTATCTGTATCCAAAAGCTTTGTCTCTGTTTTAAGAGTTCTATCTCTAATATTGCCATTACTCCTTACCTATTTTATTCATTTGTTTATTCATTCATTCACTCAGTCAGTCATTATTTCTTCCCTTGAAAACTTAATACAAAACATGTGATCTTCAAGGATCTTAAAACACAGTTAGTAAGCAAACAAGACAATACAACCAATGTTTCTGTCAGGCTCCACCTCTGTTGCAGATTGAATTTTGAAAAACGAACTGAATATGTGAAAACGGGTATGGTATAGAACAGGTAATCTGAGAATACAGCACTTTTTTGTTTCATAAGTAATCACTATTATAATCATATAAACTATTAATGAATTGACTAAATATAACTGTGGTGGTTTCCCATTAGTGTTACATGGAGCTAATCATTTCAAGTTTCAACCAGGCCAGCTAAGAGATTAAATAATCCATTAATTAACTAATGGTCTACATTATTTAAATACTCAAACTGATTATTATCAACAGCTAATGTAATCCAAATACATTTTGTAATATTTTGATGTAACTTTTATTGTTATCCAACAATATATATACTTCTAAATTACAGTTCATTGATTGTATTGCACATCTATTTTCAAATCAGACATAACTTCTGAAACATTTAGACTAAGTGATTTATTATTAATTCTAAAAATGTTATGAATATGCAACCAGATCCAAGTCTAAAAAAAAAACCAAACAAACAAAAACTGGAATTTTTCTTTTACTTGAATTATTTGCCAGAATGTGTATAAAGAATAGAGTGTATAATATTTTAATAGATACTTTAGATTGACAACTTTACTATTTATTTTACTTTTGTTGCTGGTCTACATGGAAAAAGCCTTTTATTCTTTAAATATAAATAAGTCTTTGTATTATGAACTTTGAATTCAAAACTAAATATCAGGTTAACCTCACTAAAAACATAGAAGAGTATGTGGATCTATCCTGAAGATGAGTGTCAGTTGTAGCCATTGTTATGTCTTTCTCATTTTAGTTGTTAGAAACCATACTTTTCTCTGAAAGTTTTTTAAATTAGTTATAGCTACATTATATAGATTTATAATTTACATATATTATATTCAATAGCTAATAAAACTATGTCATCTCTTATTAGCTTAATATCAACAGTGTTCCAGAAAAGGTTCTAAAAACATTTGTTCAAATTGTTGCTTTACTGTGCTGTGTTTGAGTAATGGATGATGTAAATTTAGAGAATATGGAGCAGGCTGCCTATAGATATTTTATAAGTGTGTGCTTCATAAATGATAAATATTTTATTCTAGGTGCTAACATGATATGTCAAGAGACATCAAGAAACAAATACATTTTCACACATGCATAAAACTGTCTCCACGCAACTCATTACACATTCTTCTTTAATAGTTAATTTACTAATGAAGTGTGTCTTTGAAAGCTAAGTTTTCATATTTTGCTAATGCATTTTTACTTCTTTTATATAAAAGCCCCCCAAAAGCAGTTTTGAAATAAATTGTTATACTTGCTATGTGATTCTCATCAAAATTGTGTCCCTGTTTTTGTCCTATGTGTTTTCAAGAAAGAAGTGAATTTATTTCTGATGTGCTATGATTTATGTTCAAGTCACCTTCATTTTCCTATAAAAATAGTCCTTTCTTCATATTGTTATGTATTTTTCTATATTTTATCTTTGTCTTCTAAGAGTTCAGAAACTAAAATAAACCTTGAAACATTTCACTTTACTATGGCAAGAAACCAAAATGCTATATGAGCAGGTTATATTGTTTCAATGTTTCCAAATATCAGAAATGAACAAAAGGTGGGTAGTGGAGGTTATGTGATTAAAAAAAGTTTTCATATAAAGGATAACTGTTCAGATCTCTTGGAGAAATAATTTTTCAAATATATGGTTGTGATTTGAGAAAATATTACAGTTGTCTTAGCTAAAAATAAAGCAGTGAAACTTACGGAAATACTTAGTGGAATTTTGATCTTATAAGTTACAGTAGAATATTAAATATGAACTCTACATAGTTTAAAAGCATTCAATGATGCATAAATGACAAAAACATACTTTAAAATTTCATTAATGTTATTTATCATTCTTATTAAAGACCTCTTCTCTACTGAAATGTTACTCTCTATATCTGTTTAAAGAATATTCAATCATTTTAATTTAGAAAGTGAAAATTTACTAATGTATCTCAATTAATTAAAAATCAGTGTCTACCTATTAAATCTTCACTGCTTTTTACATTTTGAGTTAAAATTTTTCATTATCTTTAAAGAAAGGAAATAGTTGACAATGAATGTTTTTTGTTTTTTTAATTCTAAATCTGAACAATTGATCTAGAAAAAAACCTTTTCAAGTTATAAAAGCAATGCCTCTATGACAAAAAGTGCCTCTTTAGTGGAAATTTTAAGTATTAATTTGTATCTCAGTTTGTCTTGCTGTATTTTCTTTTCTAATTTTAAGGTTAAAATAGAATGCCAAACTATTAAATTACAAAAAACCAAAATTTATTTTAAGTATAGAAACAGTATTCTTACAAGTGATTTACTGGTAATTTATTTTCCCAATTTTATTCCTTTTAGTTAGTAAATGTTCATTTAGTAGAATGACAGCAAGGGATATTGTTTTTCTATTAGTAAGTATTACTTATTAAGTTATCATAAATCAGTAACTGGAGTACTCTTACAGATCGTAATATAAATAGCAATATTAACAGCAAGTGGAGGAACACTTCAGAAAAATAAATGATTGTGGTAACACATGGGACACTGTGGAGAGAAAAGTCATAGTCAAACCAAGTATTAAATTACAGATAGACAATTTTCAGAGAATACCATGTAAGGTTGGAATATAATGCATGTGAAATTATTCCATTTGTATTTTATAGCTGCACTCCAATTCTGACAAAGGTGATGGGTCTGTCAAGTACATCCTTACTGGAGAAGGTGCCGGGACTATATTTATCATTGATGATACCACGGGTGACATCCACTCAACGAAAAGCCTAGACAGAGAGCAGAAGACCCACTATGTGCTTCATGCCCAGGCTATTGACAGACGGACAAACAAGCCTCTTGAACCCGAGTCCGAGTTCATCATCAAAGTACAAGACATCAATGACAATGCTCCAAAGTTCACAGATGGACCATACATCGTTACTGTGCCTGAAATGTCAGATATGGGTAAGAAACATCATTTTTATGCTTTGACTTAGTATATTCTGAGGATCCAGAAATCATCTTTTGAAGACCAGCTTTTAATGTGTGTGTGTGTGTGTGTGTGTGTGTGTGTGTGTGTGTGGTGTGTGTGTAGACATTTGAAGAAGTTCCCAATTATTTTTAATAATTTTCTGTGCCCTAAATTATTAAAGAATAGGGATTCTACATATATAATATTTATTAGAATTAATTTCTGAACATATAAGTGTAAATAATGGTTTGCTCTCAAGGAAAGACTATCATAAATTAGAAAGGATGGAAAATTCTTGCTCTGTTAACATGTTTTTTTTAACCATGTAAATATTTCATGGATATTGTTAAGAACATACCAACACATTCAAAATGACAATTTGCATAGATAATGAAAGACAATAGAATGTCGGAAATCTTTCGCTATGTCTTTTAAGCTTACAGTTTATGAACAAATTACAGTAACATTAATAACATAAGTAATGGCTACATTAATCAATTAAACTTCTCACATACTCCTAAGCATTGACATATGTCACTTATTTTTAAATATACTGTGACGTATTTAGAATACCACTTTACAGATGTACAAACTGGCACACCGTACTAGAGTAACTTTCCCCAGTTCACATATGAGTTTGTAGAAAACAGCCAAGAACAAATTGACTCCAGATTCTCCTGAATGTAAAGCTGACACTACAGTCAATAAATTGTAATCTAGGTCTCCACTCATCCTAATGAGCTGGGGCTTTCCCACTGCTCACAAATAGCTGTAGTCTATCTGTTATATTTTGTTTCTATCTCATATGATGGATTTCTTAGTTGTAATTATAATAAAGTTCAACTATCATAATATTTTTTTTACTGTTTTTTGAGTCTTCAAGCTTAGATTTAGAACACATTTTTTGAACAAAGATTTTAATATTTAAGTTTGCTGCATACATATGACTATTATTTTAAATTAAGGTCATTGTCATCATTAATTAAATCACTGTTTATTAGATGTACAATTTTTAATTTGGAATAATTTACAGTTTTATTGAGGTATAATTGACATCTGGCACTGTATAATTTTAAGGCGTAATGACTTAACTTATATATGTTGTGAAATGATTACCACAGTAAATTTAGTTAACAACCTCCTTCTCATATATATACAGGGTTTTCTTTAATGGAAGTTTGTAGTTTTGTCCCTTCCCAACTCCAGCCCATCTTAGGTCTTCTGAGCCAGGCAGATAGTTCCTGTAGGTTGGGGAAGCAGGTTGGACAGAGAGGCTAAGTTCTCCTTCTTGACCAGAGTCTCAGGGGAGAAAGCTGTTGCCAAACTGGCTCCCTTTGGACCTGAGTAGAACACAGCAGCCAGCCTTAGAGAGGCTGGGGGAGGCCCAGAAGTCACTCAGGCTCATTGTTCTCTAAGGACAACTGAGGGGAAACTGAAAGTCTCAACACTGTTAACCCTGGCAGCTGAGAGGTTCCATGGAAACTTTAAATAGACGTCCCTGTAGCGCTTTGTCAAGGGACTGACAGCCCTTGACAAGCTCCTTCTGTCTGACAAAAGCAAAGGACTCTATGACTGTACCTCTTGTGAGATTGCCACGGTAAAGTACTTCCAGGGTCTACTTAAGACCCCCAGGAACATGAGAAACAACCATAACCATAGAGGACAAAGCACTGGACAGGGAAAACTAGGCAGAGCAGTCATTACCAAGACCGACAGTTTATCTAAGAGTAAATAATAAGAGCACTAGTGTTTTAGGGACACTACAAAGGGATTTCTGTAACACAAAGCCACATTTTCTACAAATAAGTAAACAACAAAAAAATGTAGTATATGGATCGAGGCATGGATGGTCACTGATCAGGCCAAAATTATTGTTCTGGAACTTGAAATGGGAAGAAGTAGCTAAAAAATCAGAGAGCAAAAGTACAAAAATATGGTAATTTTGGGAAAAAAATGACACTTGGAGGATATGTTTGTAAGACTGTATGATTAACGTATATTCCCAGGGAGCAAAATAGAGGAGCTAAAGGAGAGAAGCCATAATATTATTTTCTTGAGGTAAAGAATATAGAAATTTACAAGTTTAATAGACTTTTATGAGTTCCAGAAAGGGTTAATATATAAATCCTGGCAAAGTTCCTAAAACCTAAGTAAAAGAGAAATTTTATAAATTTTTAGGTTTTTAAAAATTTCCTACTAAGAAAAAATATATTTGGCATCATCATATTTATCACTTGAAAGACTGGACTCTGGTCAGCAATTGGATACTATCCTATTTACAGCCTTTGTAAAAAAATGATTCATCTGTGAGGGTGACAGAAATCTTTGAAGAAGGATCCAGAAAGTATATCATTCTTTTATTTTATGTGTAAAATATATTTGAGAAGATAGTTAAAATTGAAAATATTGGAAATGAATCAAAAGACAGATCAAAAAGTCATGGGAAATGACGAGAGGAAAAAAATATTAGCAATGTATTCTGAAATATATATGTAAGTGAGTGAGTGAGAGTGTGTGTGTGTGTGTGTGTGTGTGTGTGTGTGTACACAGAGTTAAATCTAAATGAATACATTTGAGGATGCTAACGGATAATGTACAGTCTAAGAACCATGAAGAATCAAGGAATTATTACAGTGAAGGCTGTAGTTTGAAGACTTGAGAACAAGACATTTCAAAATCCTCAGAGCAGGCTAGGAGAAGATAGGAATGGGAAACAGCTAGAATTTTTAAGTTCTTTTACTGAGATGAGTGTGGTTGATGGAGAAATATTTAATATCTGAAAATAATAGAGAAAAATAATATAATAGTATGTTTTTAGTCTTTATACTACAGTGGTTCTAGGCCTGAGTCTATTGAAAGAGTATGGCAAGCAATAAGCTGAACATTGGAAATTATATTGTTTGTGCATCCGTGTGTGTATGTGTATGTGTGTGTGTGTGCATGTGTAAACTCATCATGGTGGAAAAACAGATACATAAAAATCATCATGTTAGCATTCTACTCACACTGGAACATGAGTGTTATAGGAGGTGATACAAAAGTTAGTAGAGGGAGATGCTCGCTTTACATTGGTGCTTCAGAAGAGGTGACATTTGCATTGATTCGGATTTTAGAAATAAAAAGCTGTTGTAGAGCAGGGAGCAGCATATAGTGGCAGGGGAAACAGATTCAGTCTGCTTTTGTTTTTGTAAGTAATGGTTTACTAGAACACAGTCGCCCCCTTCCATGTGCATATGGCTTGTGGTAGTTTGGGCACTGCGGTGGAAGAGTTGAGTGAAGACTTACAAAGCCTTAGACTCACAAAGCCTAAAATATTTCCCATGTTGCTTTTTACAGAAAAGTTTGCCAACCTCCATCATAAGGGATTTCAGGGCTGAGACCAGAAGCAGGGTGATTATGAGAGGATAAGGTTATGGTCCTGATATACAAAGCATCTGCTGATCTAGGCCCGTTAGTGTCCTGCCAACCCTGCTGAATATACACATATACACAAAAATATGGCATGTGTTACAAATAACAGGATCATGCGTCTTTAGGTAGACACTGTGAATTATCCAACTATTGCCTCCCATTCGGTGGTAGTAAGAAAATTCAGTTTTGTTCAAGCTAGCCCTATACAGAGTTAAATATTCACCTCCCCTCACTCCCTTTCATCTATGAGTGGCCATGTGACAATGGAATGGAGCTTCCAGGAAAGATACAGGTTTCCTGACAAAAATACATTGCTGGTACACATATTTCACACTCATTGCCACATGCCTTTCTTGCCGCCTATAATGAAAATGTGGTACAGAAATGCAGCTGCCCCTTGCAACCATAGAATGAAAGCCTGTTGCTAGGTGAGATAGAGCAGAAAAGATCAAGGGTCTGGAAGAATGATGCTTCTGCATCACTGATACTCCAGCCCTGGTCTGCCAATCCCAAAACCTTTCTTAAGAAAGCAAACCCTTTCTATTTAAGCTCTTTAGTTCAATCTCAGATACATGCAGCTACGATGAATCCAAATTGGTACTTGGACAAATTTGAGATTTTAACATGGACCTAATAAGCAAAGAATTGAATCTAATACTGAATCCAAAGGATTAGCGAGAAAGGTTTCAGCATCAGATAAGAAACAGTGATGTCATTTTCCATTAGGTGCCTTGATTTGGGGACAATACATGAAATCATCACTCTTCCCCTTCCACTGTGGAGCTATGATGCTAGTTGATCTTGCGATGGCGGAGATGTTCCTTTCCGCCTGTGGCAGAGCTAACAGTTGATTTCAGATATCTAATCTTGTTTGCCATTAACTGTAGATTCAATTGTGCCATACAAGTACTGATCAGTGGATAAAAGGAGATTGGACATTTTGAATGTGGACTTTGTATGCTGTAGAAAATCTGAATTGATCGCCACAAAATAACCAGTTTTACCAGAGTCTACAACTGTAGGTTGCCACAGCAGTTGTGATAGAAATCACGGAAACAGCTGCAAGGGATATGTTTTGAGCACTTACTACGGGCCAGGAGTTGTGTGCCGTTTGCAATAATTTCATGTTTGTGTTATCATGAGGACAGTGTTAAAATGATTCTGGTTTTATAGAGGATGAAGCTGGTACATATAATCAATGTACCCAAGATCACATGGTTAGTAAAAAGTGCAACTGGAAACTATTTCTAATCTAGGCAGAACGTCACCTTTTGACTTCCACTTTTTAATGCAGTTTTAAAAATTAAATCTAGATCAAGTTGTTTGTGGAATAATAATAACAAAAATGTGGATGTTCCAGAATCCGTACAGTTTACTGAGCCAGAGGTGGTGGTCTCCTTGAACCATTAGAATAGATTTGATGTTAGATAATGTTCCTTTTGATTAAGATATAGGATTTGGGGATGGCCAGATACCAGAAGGAGGAAAATTTATCCTGAATTGCCTGGAAGTAAGGGAATAGCCATTTATTTATACTACACTCGAATCCCTGGGGAGTTCAACAGGATATGCTTTTGAAAAAAAATCTCTCTGAAAACCCAAAATATGTACCTTAGACACAGTGTAGATAAATATTGGACAGGTTCCAGGTAGGTATGTTTACCAAAAGCTGAACAAAGTTTGTGACGTGGATGATGTGGCCACTGAGGCAAATGGAGTCATCCAGGCACTTTCTAGAGTAGAAATTAGCTTCATTCACTGAGCCAAGGGGTGGAGTTCAGATGGAGGAACAGGTGTGCTCATGACATTGGGACAATATAAAGTACTGTATTTATCCCCATGCTTAAGGACAAAATAAATGGTAAGTAAATTCATGATTAAACTATACACATAGAAACTTTCAATCTGCTAATAACACAACCACTAAAAACCAAAACTTTAAACAAATGTGATGACAGACTTTAATGTAACATATGAATCCGATAACCAAAAAGAAATGACATGAATTTTAAGTGAATTTGAAAATAATACATTTCAAATATTGATGTTAAACCTAATAAGATGAGAGGTAAACTGAAATATGCGTAAACATCATACATGGCAGAGAAAGACTAATTCCTATTATGTAAGGCGCTTTTTGTTTGTTTGTTGTTCTTTTTAGTGAGATGCCATTGGTTAATAGCATTATATACGTTTCAGGTGTACATCGTTGCAATTCAATATCTGTATACACTATAGCATGCTTATAACCAAAAATCTAGTTTCCATCTATCACCATATATTTCATGCCCTTTACCCTCCCTCTACCCCCTTCCTATCTAGTAACCACCATTTTGCTACCTGTATCTATGAGTTTGTTTTTTATGTTTTATTCTATTAGTTTTTTGTTTGTTTGTTTTAGATTCCACTTATGAGTGAAATCATATGGTTTTTGCCCTGTTCTGTCTGACTTATTTCACAGAGCATAATACCATCAAGATCCATCCTTGTTGCAAATGGCAATATTTTATCTTTTTTTATGGCAGGGTAGTATTTCTTTATATATGTCACATCTTGTTTATCCATTCATCTGCTGATGGACACTTAAATTGTTTTCATATCTTGGCTATTGCAAATAATACTGCAGTCAACATAGGAGTACATGTATCTTTTCGAATTAGTGTTGTCATAATCTTTGGATAAATACTCAAAAGTTGGAATACTGGATAACAAAGTAGTTCTATTTTTAATTATTTGAGGAACCTCCATACTGTTTCCCACAGTGACTGCACCAATTTACAATCCCACCAAAGTGTCTAAGGGTTCAATAGGGGCTTTCTTAATAATAAGAAAAAATATATACTACAACCAAATTAAAAGGGGGAAATAACATTAGCAGGAGATTCACAGAAAAAATAAACACATGTTCATTATCCCCATAAAAACCTCAAATTTTATTCGTAATTTGAGAAATCACAAAGTAGGAGGAGATATCCATGTTTACCTACCAACTATGAAGTTTGATATTTCAGAAATTTATTAATGTGCAGATATGTTAGCAGACAGGTAAATTCCCGTAGTTTTTTGAAGGGGAATTTGACAATATCTACTGATATTTCAAAGAGAACATACTCATTTGTCAAACAGTGTCTATTGTAGTGAACTATTCTGTAGGTATGCTCACACGGACATGCACAGATAGATGTAAAAAGGGTGCCCACTGCAGTGTTGTTTGTAATAATCAACAATAGAAAACACATTTACAGGACACTGATAGGAAGGTTTTCAGATAAAGGACTCTGCACACATGAGAATACCCTATGCAGCCTTAGCATGAATTAATCTGTATGTCTATGCACACATATGAAGGTCTATATTATTTTAGTAAGAAAAATGTTTTCAGAAATTCATGTGGAATAGTCTCCTGTTTATTTTAGAAAATAAGAATGTGTTGCAGAATATGTGTGATATACAGAGAAATATGTGAAGAAAACACACACATACAGGTGAAAGTGATTTCTTCTAAAAATGGTTCGTGGCTTTATCCGGTATGACAGAATTATTTTTTATTAAAAAACTATATGTATGTTACTTATAAGATGATAACAAACAATAAAATGTAGATTTGTGATAAAAATAATAAGTTTTAAATTACATTAATACTTAGTTTAAACATGTACCAGTTTCTAATACTAATAAAGGCTAACAGTGTAGATTGGTGACAAAATTTCCTCTCAGCGTATGGTACCTTACAATATCAGTGTTTTTATCATATAGTCATTAATTGAGTTTTGAACCATCATGTCATTAATTTTTTTTTCTCTCCTTGTATCCCTCCTATTCTTTCTGAGGAGAGGGAGGGACATTGAAAGCATGTGATATGCTGAGTAACAAAATGATAAACAAAACAAGGACTCTAAATTCTAGCAGCCTATAGACATAAACACAAAATTTCTGTAGAGAGGACAGAGTCCAGTTTGCTGATTAGAGAACAGGTCCTCTATGAATCTTATATAATGCATAGGACTTTGTCAGTTGGACAAGAAAGTAAAAGGGCATTTCAAATAGACAATACAGTGATGAGAAAGACTCCTCTCTTGCCTGTGAGTCTGTAGTCTACTTAGGGTGTGTGTGTGTGTGTGTGTGTGTGTGTGTGCTGTGTTGAGAGGGAATAAACAGGATCATCATGCAAATGATGAATTCATTTTTATAACCCAGCAAAATATACTTTGATAATATGGAGAAGATAGCACCAGGGTCTTCCTGGGTTTGTAAGTTTTTATCAGATAATTGTTTCTTGTGTATCCGTAGTGCTAAATAATGGTCATGGAGCCCTCCAAGTAATTGCTGTGTGCTGTATTGGCAGTGAGAAAAGCATAATGTGGTTACATATTCCTTGTCAGTGGATAATAGCAAGCAGGCAAAGTCTGTGGGAATCTGGATGGTTTAATAAAGAAAGATACACAATAAACGGAAGCAGTTTTCAATGCATGTTTTAATACAGTTTTTCTTTATCGCTTTGATTTACATCATGTAATTTCAACCACTGTCTAGGCAATTATATCCCCCTACGGCAGAGTTTTTCAGCCTTGCTCTTGTTGACATTTGGACTGGCTGTCCTATGCATTTTAGGAGGTTTAGCAGCATCCCTGAACTCCACCTGTTAAATGCCAGTAGCATCCTTCCCCCTACTGCCATATTGTGATGTCTTCAGACATTGCCAAACGTCCTCTGGGGAGCAAAATTGCTTTCAGTTGAGAACCACTGCCCTAGAGAAAATGCAAGATAGAAGAATCAAAACATTGCAAAGTGGAAGAAGCATGAATTGAAGAATATGGTATTTGTTAAATGTATAGTCACTTTCAAAGAGCATCCCATAATGTTAGAAAGTTCATGCTATATATTTCATGAAAAAAAACCTATTATAGCTGCTATTCTAATGAGCACCTTTGATGTTTAAACATTAATTGCCCTATTTAAATGTGCAATATAATAAAAACAAGGTAGAAATTTAAATAAAGATAAGTTATTTGTGCTCAGTGAAAGAAGAGTGATGGCATGGCTACTTGAAAGTTATTACAGCTCTCATTTTTTTTTTTGTTTTCTTTTAATTTTAAATTGACCTGTTTTATAGCATTGATTTATAAAAGGACCATTTGAATTGTGATAGGTGTCTAGTAAGATACTATCTGTCATATTGCTCTTTTATTACTTACGTAAAACAATGATTAAATTCAATCAAGTGGACATATATGGCCAGAATGACATAATGTTATGGAGGACCAATGTATCCTAAATAGGCACATGAAGAGACTTGTACACATTTTATCAATGCACATTTAATATTTTTGCAGTGTTTTTTTGTTTGTTTGTTTGTTTGTTTTTGTTTTTGTTTTGTTTGTTTTTTTTGTGTGTGTGTGTGTGTGTGTTTAATATACAGTACATGGTGACTTTACCACCTCTCACCAGTTATTCTGTAGAAGTAGTTCTTTATTTTTATTTTATGTAATTTTAATAAATGTCTAAATTTTTCAGAACTGAGACTTAAGAATTTAAAACGAAAAGTTAATATTAATTGTCATAGCCCAAAGAGGAAAAGAACCATGAGACAAAATTATACCTGCTCTTGGAGTCAGCTTTCAAGTGCATCTGTACATTTTAGAAAGGAAGATAGAACAAATAAAATTATATTTGTAAACAGTATTGCCATTTTCAGATATAAAGTGCATTATTAGTGTCTTAAGACATTTGACAATCTTACAGTGACATACATTATTATAATAAAAAATCTGGCAAAGGTTTTTTATTTTATTTTATAGATAAATTTTTCATAACAGTATGAGTAATTTTGTCTCTTATATTTGTATATAAGTATACCCGATTTTCTGCAATTACAGTCTTTCTTTCACATTAGAATCGGGAGTTTTTAATACAAATTTGTATTTGGTGGCATTGCAGTCACTTTAAACTTTTTAAAATACCGTGATTTAGATCTAGAAATTATTTCAAAGAAAACCATACCAGAGCTCAATCCAATTTGCCTGAAAATAAATGTCATATCATCTTAATTTTTACAGAAACATTTGTAAGGAAATATATAAATCTATCTACTCTCTTCTATGTATTATTACAATATGCCTATAAGTAAACATTATCAAAAGCACTTAAAATTATAACATTATATGAACAATGGTTTCTAATTTATTATAGAGAGAACAAAATATTACATTGTATGAAAATAATGAGTATAAAATTGATAAACTTTAACTTCAGTGGAATACTGAAACTTAGTTTTGCACATAAAGAAAAAAAATGAAGTTTTATTGCATGTCCCTTTAATTCGTATCTTTGAAGATGCAAGTTTTCTTGTCTTTGGAGATATACTAACACATCCTACTTATTTTCACATCTTTGTTCCCCTCTCTAATCTTACACCCTCAGGCCCTTTTCCATTTGAAGCTGTGTTCTGTGTTGCACAGCAACAAGGAGAGAAACCAGCTGTGCTTACTTATATCACTGCTTGTAGGGGGACTGATTTAGTTCTGCCCAAACATCTTGGGAGCTGCACCCTGGATATCTTCCAGGATTCTAGTAGCCATTTTAAAAGCATTACCCTGGGGCATAATCTTCAAAATGAGTTCATTTCAATAAAGTGAGGCTGACACTGCAGCTGCACATGGCAAATTGGAGTGCATCTGAAGAGGCACACCTGACAACTGATAAACCATAATTTGAACAAAAATGTCTGTTTCATACTTTTTTCTACTTGTTTTCAACTTACAACACTTTGTGTCAGTTAGCTATTATTTTGTAACAAACCAACTCACAACTTAGTGGGCAAAACAGCATCCATTTTACAACCATCAGAAAGAGACGTTAAGAAAATCCTATTTACGGTACCTTCAAAAACAATAAAATATGCAGGAGTAAATTTAACCAATGAGGTGAAAGATCTATGAGGTAAGAAATTGTAAAAAACACACATAAATGGAAAGATATTCCATGATCATGGATTAGAATTAATATTGGTAAAATGTCCATATCCCTATTCAAAATCCCAATGGCATTTTTCAAAGAAATAGAAAAATCAATACTAAAATCTATATGGTACCACCCAAGACCCCAAGCTGAATAAATCTTGAGAAAGAAGAACAAAGATGGAGGAATCACACTTTCTGATTTCAAACTATATTTCAAAGCTTTATTAATCAAATCAGCATGGTATCAGCATAAAAACAAACAAATAGATCAATGGAACAGAGGAGAGAGCCCAGAAATAACCCCATGCATACGTGTTTAGTTAATTGTTGACAGAGGAGCCAATAATATATAGTGGGGAGAGAATAGTGTCTTCAGTAAATAAATGTGAAAACTGGACAACAATATGCAAAAGAATGAAACTGGACCCCTATCTTATACCTTACACAAAAATCAATTTGAAGTGGATTAAAAATTTGAATATAAAACCAGAAATCATAAAACTCCTAGAAGAAAACCTAGAGGGTACGCTCCTTGACATCGGTTTTGACAATGATTTTTTTTTGGGATTTGACACCAAAAGTAAAAGAAACAAAAGGAAAAATAAACACGGGGGACTACATCAAACTAAAAGGTTTTTCACAGGAAAGGAAACCATCAATGAGATGAAAACGCAACCTGTAGAATGGGAGAAAAATATTTCTTCTGCAATCTTATAGAAGGATTTCAATAGTGTGAGAGCAGAATCTTCTAGCGTTTTTTGAAGAGACTCAGATTCTACTACTTTATTTTTTCTCTATCCTATTATTCTAACCATATCACTTAAACCAGTGATCTGTAAATATTTATTGAATAATTACATGTCCACACTTTCCATCTACAGTTTTGTTTGGGAGAAAGATTTTGTAGAAATAGAGTCTCTTAATTTTTAAAACACCATTGTTCTGATATATGATAAAAATTCATTCTTGTTTCATGGAGTAATGATTAACTTTATTTTCCTATATGTGATGAAATTTGTTATTGTAAATGCAAGAAAACCTCAAGCCAAACTCATTTTTTACTTTTATTTAATGAGTGATGTGATCCACCAGATTACATTTTATGCTACTGCTGATTCCTTAGTTTCTCCATTTAGTTTTATAAAAGCAGACTGCATTTGGAATTCCCCCAACAGAATTGATCAATTTATAATAGAAATTTCTTCATTTGAATAAATTATTTCACCATAAGTTGGATCCAATTCATAAAAATTAAATCTGCACATCATGTTTCAGAAAATATTTCTAAAGAATGGTTTTCATGTGTATACCGCTCAGTGTAGGAAAATAGAATATTAAGCAAACCAATCATAGTTTTGGACATTTTGATGCAAGCTCTGTGCACGTAATTGTGAAAAATATAATAGACAATATTTCCAGTGGAATATACTGGCATATAAGTTGCCTTAGAACTTAACACTTCTCTTGACTGAGATAATGTCTTTTTAAAAAATTAATACATCATAAAATTCTTACTACGACTTTTGAGCATTCTGTGCTTACTATTTTATCACTTACCATCTTGTATTATACCTTATTTTGAACTTGTCTGATATTTTACTGTCTGTACATCCCTTAATTTTTTCTTTTATTTCCATGTCATGTACACCTAATACAATATTGCAAACCTAATATGCAATAAATAAAATAAATATAAAATAAAGAGTGTATTTACTTTTCATAGAGACAGAGAACTATTATCCCAAGAGATATTTCCCATATTTTTGTCATTTAATTCATAGATATAACACTTTTGTTGTTGCTGTTTATTTGTTCCTTACAGGAGACATAGACCAAACAAAAAATGTTCATAATAGACAGTTGCTATTACTCAGTTGTCATTGATAACATTACAGCCTATGCCATCACCCCTGTATTTTAACAAAAGCTCACCAATTGAAATTATTGTGAAATGCTATACATTTAAAAGTACTTGTAATTGTGAAATCATTGAGTTAGAGCGTATGCTGCTGAAGTTCCGTTCTAAAAATTTAGATGTGCAGTAAATTCAACCTTTTAGTTGAATTTGGCTTCTAATTCTATTTTGAAGTTTGACTTCTCTTTTGAAACACTACTGTAGATACTTTACTCCATTCTCTAAGAGTCAGATAACAGAGAGAAGGGAAGGGACAGTAATGAGGTATGGAGTGAAGGAAAAACAATAGGGGTGAGGTGAATCCATGAATCTCAGGAAGAGAGAGATGACACAGTGAGGAAGAGGCGTGTCAGTGTCATAGATTCCTGCTGCCATCTACCAGACGTTATTGTTTCTGTCAGCTAAATTTCATTTCCCACCTTAGTAAATGGGAAATATATTCTCACTCCCATTCACTGGTAAGGCGAGGAACCTGTGAAGTTCAATCTAGACTGTTTTTGGTCTTCAAAAGTTAAAAGGCCTATGTATACCTCACGCTTCTGTATCACACTGAAACACCATGGGATATTGGAGAAGTGGCACTGCTACAACAGTGGGCACTGCTTTGGAAGTTTATCACAGTATTGCATGAATATAGCAAGAACCAAACAAACACACATTGTATAAGTATACATGATGGCTTTTGTTTCACCCAAATGTTTGTGGTAATTTGAAATAGCAACAAAAACTAACCCTACTGGAAAAATCTAAATCTGCATCAATAAGCAATGTGAATGCGACATAGTTATTAAAGTTATGTCTACCTGGTTGGCATGGAAATACCTATGACATATCATTAGTGACAGAAAAAGCTGCATAGTGTTCTGTTTAGTACAGACATAACTACATATTAGACATTTGAATGAAAGAGGATAGAGTTATGGAAAGGCATACAAATACTATTAAGATCACTTTTCTGAAGCAAAATGACATTGGACATTTATATTTCTAAGATTATGTTTCACTTCTCTAATTTAACTTACCCAGTAAGATAAGTAAAATAAGCAAAATGGGATTGAATGGGGTGTTTCTCTATTGTTTTTTCAGCAAAGATGTGTAAGAGGACCAGCCTTGGAATTGCTTTGTAACAAAAGTTATACTCTGATATGGAGTTTGTGTGATTAAAGCACTTCCTGAAACTGCAAGTGACAAAGATATTGATAACTCAGTGATCCAAGGAACATTTCAAATACCTGTCTTACCAGATTTAATTTTCAGTCATAAATAAAAGAAAAATTTATATATATATAAATGCTTTGCAAACACATATATGTACAGAATGAGAATAGAATACATGCATATAATTATATACATATAATTATTTGTAATTATATATACTGTACTATAATGTAATATATTATATATATTATATATAATATAATACATTATAATATATAGTTATATATTATAATATATAATTATGTATCATAATATATACTATAATATGTAATATATGTTATAATATATAACACATATAATACATATAATTATATATATAAATTATATATCTATATAGAGAGAGAGCTATAGATATATAAGTATATAGATATATAGATATAGATATGTAGGTGTTTTCCATATGTTGGTTACTATAAATATTGCTGCACATATATTATTTGTATATAATATAAGAAGCCTAGTGAGCCAATTAGACTACTGTCTATATTTGATTTATCTGATTCATTGCTTTGCAAACACCTATATGTACAGAATGAGACTAGAATACATATATATTTACATTCACAGTATTTTAAATGCTCTCAATCGTATGTTTAAATAACTTGATTTCAGTTTAGAATTAGTTTTGGTATTCATCAAGAGAGGAAACAGGAAGAAACAGCACATGTAGATGAGCCAAAAAACAAGAACTACCAACATAAACAATTTTTTACATAACTTTTCATTAAGGACATTATCCCAGAACATTTTGTAATATTGTCAATACAAAAAAACTATTGTCAACAAAGAAATACCAAATTATTGTGGAGGGTGGAGGCTCAGTAACTTGTGTCACTGAGGGAAAGGGATTTGCAGCAAAGTAACACCAGCCCAGGCTTCACGTTCGATGTGAATGAGAAGTCAACTTTTATTGTTTAAAGCCTTTAAAATTTAAGAATTGTTTATTACTGTGGCATAAATTGACCTGCTCTTTCTTTCTTTGGCATGTCAGAGAGGATATTCCAAAATGAAAACATGAATATTTCAAAAAGAAACAATAATAACAAATTAGGGTACCAATAGTGGATCAGAGATTCTGAAACTTCCTGGAGTATTGAAAACACTGAAAGCTCAATTAATGGAAGAAAGGAGACAAGTCACATTTATAACCCTAAACATTAAAAGTGCAAATTTTTCTGCCGAAGAAAGGCCTTGTAGATACAAGCACACAGAGAAGGACCTGGGAAGTCACCCGGACAACTTACTAAATTAAAGCTCATAACAAGGAAGACGGTTCAATTTGATCTGTGCATACAAGGAACATATGTTTTTGTTCTACCATAAAGGCATTGATGATTTTTTTTTTCCTAAGGATGACTCCCATAGGGGTATTGGGACACAAGAAAGAAGCAGAACACGGCTTTTATAAACCAAACATCCACATCAGAGGGAAACAAAAAAGAGTAAAATAGCTTTACTAGTAGGCAAATATCACAAAGTCCTGTCCTCCGACACAATCAGTCCTCACAGGGGGAACACAAGAGTCTACCTGCCTGGCAAGTATATCAAACCCATCCAGACACATTTATTAAGATGTTTCATTCCTATTTAAAGGGGTAAAAAAATCAACTCTATTTTACTTATTTGTTTGTTTGTTTTTATATTTAGTTTTCATTTTTCAGCTTTATTGAGATATAATTGTCAAATAGAAATTGTCTGTATTTAAGATGTTTTCGTATACTGTATACATTTGGAACTGATCACCATTATCAAGCTGATTAACATAACCATCACATCACATACTTGCCATCCTCAGTCTCTCCCTCTTCCCACCTGTCTCTCTCTCTCTCTCTCTCTTTTTGTGGTGAGAACACTTGAGATCTACCCTTTTTACAAATTTCAAGTATACAGTATAATATTAATGATTGTCACCATGCTCTCCGTTAACTCCACAGAATGTATTCACTGTGCATAACTGAAATCGTTTACCCTTTCACCAGGATTTCCCCATTTTCCCCTCCTCCTGGAAACTATCATTCTACTCTTTGCTTTATGAATCTGAATATTTTAGATTTCACGTATAATTAAATAGTGCAGTATTTGTCTTTTTGCTGGCTATTTTCCTTAGTATAATGTTTTCCAGGGTCATCTATGTTGTCGCAAATGTCGGATTTCCTTTTTTTTAAAGGCTGAAAAATATTCCATTGTGTATATATTGAACATATTTTCTTTATCACTTCATCTATCAATGAACATTCATGTTGTTTCTATATCTTGTCTATTGTGAATAATGCTCCAATACATTGGCGTGCACATATCTTTTTGGTGTAGTGATTTCATTTTATTTGGATATAGACACACAGAAGAAGGATAACTGGATCATACGGCAGTTATTTATTTTTATTTTTTTTGAAGAATCTTCATACTCTGGGTCTATGATAATGGCTATTATCAAAATGATAAATCATAATAAGGATGGGCGATGGTGTGGAGAAAAGGGAATCCTTGTTCCCTGTGGGTGGGAATGTAAATTGGTACAGCCATTATAATAGCCATTCTAATAGGTATGCAGTGATATCTCATTATGGTTTTGATCTGCATTTCCCTAATGACTAGTAGTGGTAAGCACTTTTTCATGTACCCGTTGGTCATTTGTATGTCTTCTTTTGAGCAATTCAAAGGACCTATTCAGCTACTTTGCCCATTTTTAATCAAATTAATCAAATTATTTGTATTTTTGCTATTGTGTTATATGAATGCCTGTTATATTTTGGGTATTAAATCCTAATGAAATATATGGTTTGCAAACATTTTCGTCCATTTATAGGTTTCCTTTTATTCTGTTGATATACTTTTTTTTTTTTTTTTTTTTTTTTACAAAATATATAGATACTTTTTTTTTACCCCCTGTGCAGAAGACTTTTAGTTTGATGCAATCCTACTTGTCTATTTACTTTTGTTATCTGTGTTTTTGGTGACATATCCCAAACTTGACACGTTGCCAACACCGATGTCAATAGTATTTCTCTATGTTTTCTTCAAGTAATTTTACAGTTTCAGATCTTAAATTTATG
Organism: Rhinolophus sinicus; assembly: GCF_036562045.2. Lineage (NCBI taxonomy): Eukaryota > Metazoa > Chordata > Mammalia > Chiroptera > Rhinolophidae > Rhinolophus > Rhinolophus sinicus. Next base: position 186,587,956 of record NC_133753.1, read on the forward strand.
TCTTTAACATGTTCTAAGCTCTCTCTCTCTTTCTTGCTCTTGCTCTCGCTCACTCTCTTCTCTCTCATTTTTAATCTGTGAGGTAAGGATATAATTGCATTCTTCTATATGCAGATATCCAGTTTCCCAGTACCGTTCATTCAAGAAAGTATCCTTTTCTTTGTGTATGATCTTTGCTCCTTTGTTGAAAATTAGTTGACCATAAATTTATTATTTTATTTCTGGGCTCTCTTTACTGATCCACTATTTCATATATCTGTTTTTATGCCAGTGTCATACTCTTTTAATTACTATTGTTTTCTACTGTATTTTGATATCAGAAAGTGTGATCCCCTAGTTTCGTTCTTGTTGCTCAAGTTTGCTTTGGCTATTGAGGGTCTTTTGTATTTACATATGAATTTAGGGATTTTTATAGGTATTACAGTGAATTTGTACATCACTTTAGGTGGTGTGAACATTTAAAACTATCAGTTAAACTCAATTTCTAAAAGACAATATTGTTTGTTTCAGTCAGCCTACTGCTTCATGATTTTATTTATTTATTTATTTATTTATTTATTTATTTATTTATTTTGAGATAAAGGGACACTGAATAAGACAGGGATTTAAATTAACAAATAAAATGATCGTGTGCTTCAGAAAAAGAAAATTCAGATAAAATAGATTAATTTGCATTAAAACTACTTTGTTTATCCTGTGAAATATGGCATTTTATTGCTTTCATTAAGCAAGAGCAGGTAGAAATAAAGAGAAAGTTTTCAGGAAACAAAAAATACATTTTTAAAATAAAAGATAAGATGTTGAAATTAAAATAAATAAAAATTAGTGGGCTGAATAAAGTGATGGACACAGCTGAAGACTGAGTTGGTGACCTAGCAAGTAAATCCAGGGACATGTTGCATTGTGTAGAACAAAATCGCCAAAGTAGAAAAACATTTAAAATCCATTAACAGATGTGGATGATCAACTGAAAAGATCTTCCTTTTGTTGTGAAGGTATTGAACATAATAAAACCTGAATTTTCGACTTGAAGAAACCTAAATAAACACCACGCAGGAAAAAAATAATTAAGTTGAAAACACACATCTAGAATGTCTTTGGATAATGAGGAAATTCTAAAACATAAAAATAAGAGAAAATATTGAGGACAAATATTTTTATTATACTTTTCATGAGCAAAGACAGAAATGAGAAGACAATAGAAAACTACATAAAAATTCTACTTTAATTCCAGCAGCAAGGTGATCAAATATTAGAAAATATTGTTTTGTTCAGATATGAATGAACTCAGAAAACTTTGCATATGAAAAGAAAAGGAAAATGGAATAACCTCTTCCAGTGCACAAATGCACTAGAAGTATTTATTATTATGAAAATCAGCAAAATAGTAAGCTGTACAGTATTTCTAGAAGGAAGACTATATTGCATATAGAAAATAATGAGTAGAAAATGTGTCATATGCATTAAAACATTCTGAAAAGTCATTTGATTCTGACATTTTGAACAGTCTCATTTCATTCACAAAAGCTGAGAAATGCAGTCGTCTGAATCTTTTCAAATTATTCAAGTCATGTTCGTGGGTTTTAGAGAGAATAATTTCTTGTGTAATCAAATAATGCATATTCCTGAATTTTTATAATCTATGGAAATAAATGAAGACCAACCAAATGCAAACAAGCAAGGCTATTTATTTCAGTTTGCTATAGCCAGAGAGTTAATCATTATTTACATTTTGTCAGAGACTCAAAGGCAGGCAGAGGAGTGGGAAAGCTTTATAGGGGACAAAATAAAAAGCTTTCAGTAAGCCATGAATGATAGGAGAAATGAAAAGCCAAATAGTGGGTTGTGAGGCAACCAATAAAGGAGTTTAGCATCCTTAAATAAGGCTCCGAGAAAATATTATCTGACTCCAGGAGCTCGGCTTTGTTACGTGGACCATGGAAGAGGGCAGCTGAGAGGGAGCTGGAACCATGGAAAAAATGGCACTGCCAGAGACACCCACCAATGCAGAAAAAGGGTGTAAGATATACAGGAAGGGAAGGAGTAGCAGGAGGAGAGCAAAAAGGGGAACTCCTTTTTTCTGTTTTCCCGTTTCCCTCTAGCCCCTCCCATTATTCAGTTGATAAGGAAGCTCAATTAATATCAGTGGGTTCCTGCAAACAGTGCAGAAAAGGGTAGGAAATTAATCTGAGAGCAGCATGCAAATTTTTTTAGAAGATATCTAAGATGCAAGGGCATATGATCAGTCCAGTCCTTTTTTTACTGATACCATTCACTCTGCATGGCAAGCAGGAGAATTGTGCAAAATCTATAAGGCTAACAGAAGAGAATAAAGGTGTTGTCAGCACCTGGGGATTGTCCCCCCTAAGTGTTCTTTCATTTAACAAAATACATATTTATTGACTTGGTGAAATATAATGTCACCTCTCCCCAAGCAGATGCATCTAGACTGTCATGACATACCTTCAAGGGAGCAAACAAGTAAAAAGCAGGGGATATTGTAACTATTAACCAAGATTCAACTGATCATGACTAACTGGAGCAAGAGAGTATATGGGAAGAAGGTCACATATCAAAACAGATAGGGACAGGCTTGAATTCTGCCTTCTCCAATTGTCAATTATACAACCTTTTGGAACCTCGGTACCCACATGTAAAATGGCATTAAATGTAATTTTCTTAGTAGTTTGATCTCACCATTTAATTAAATGTCATATTGCAGAGTGCTTCCCATATCATTGGCACTAAATACATATTATTTCCTTAATTATTTTTACTCCATTTAAGGAATGTAACATACATTTTACTTGAGTAATATGAAATTTAACATTAGGTGTTCGCATAAAAAGGATCAGATGGAAAAATACATAGAAATTAACAATAGCCATAGTTTAAAATATAGTTAGGATAGTGACTTTTGTTTCGGTACCCAGATGTTTCATAAGTGTTCTTTCAGGAAGATTTTTTTTTTTTTTTTTTTTTTTTAGTCCAATGACTCTTGAGTGAATACTCAAAGCTTTATTGAATTACACAATGACTGGAATTCTGTGTTATTGCTCTGTTTGGTGAAATTACAGTCCTCCTGAGTAGAATGAAATTTAAGTTGTACTTTGATGACTATTGCTTTTCACAGTCCCTGGAACAGTCTTCTGAGAATTAAGCCTTAAGAGATTTCTTCAGAGAGATACTCTCAGCCTTCATAAATCTTCAGCTTATTTTCACTCAAAGTTCTTGCTCAACATCGGTTCACTTGAGATTTTAACAGAGCTGTGAACCTGACAAGTCATGAATAATGATTTGTAATCTCTGGGAATATTTGCTTAGTATTAAAATGCGTTATTAAATATTTCAAATTGGTCTTTAGAGACGTTCAAGAAAGTCCACTCTTTCTGCTTCTTATTGATATGTAACTACAAAATGTGTGCTATTTATAAAGCTGTAGTACCAAAAAAAAAAAAAAAAGAAAGAAAGAAAGAAAGAAAGAAGAAAGAAAGAAAGAAAGAAAGAAAGAAAGAAAGAAAGAAAGAAAGAAAGAAAGAAAGAAAGAAAGAAAGAAAGAAAGAAAGAAAGAAAGAAACAGGGCAATCCCCAAAGGAAACAAGAGTTAAGTTTTATTGATATCTTGAAAGCTGTTCTTATGTACATAAATCTTTTTCAGATTTGTATAAAACATCAGCTGGGGAAGCTGATCTGTACCATGGGAGCAGCTAAGTGTGTGCCACAGGAAATCTTTACCATGAAAATATTGTACACTAAATAGCTAACGAAACTGTAAAATGCAATGTTTCTGTGTTTATTGTGGTATTAATTAAGAAAGCTTATATAGCACTATTAAAAGTTTTCTTTGATGAAAACCCATTATATAGGGAAGGGGCTGTTGGTTTAATATCTACTAACAAAATCCATATAATAATTTCCAGAGAATTAGATTCTCATTTTAATATTCTAGTGGAATAATGGACTCTTAGGCAACATTGTATGTATATTTTTTATTTGTAATTCTACCATAGTAAATTTTAATAATTATCTCTTTTCAACTGTGTATGCAGTTAGGGCACATAATGAATAAAGGAATTGAATGGTCCAATGTGGGAAATTTTTCTCAGACATACTAGATATGTAAGTGCGGATGGATTTTTTCACTTTAACTTTTAACCAGGAATAAAAATTATCATTAAAATGACCACTACAGCTCATTAATTGACTTAAAAATGTCTACAAGTAGATGACTAGTAGTGACTAATGTTAAAAAATATATCATTAATTTTTACCTACTTTAATTTTGCTACTTGTGAGATTACCTTCTGATGATATGTCATTTATAAATGATATGTATGTGGTATCAAATAGCATAGGAAATTATCCATCTTTTTTTTTTTTTTTTTTTTTTTTTTTTATTGACTTGTAACTTCAGCCTCTTGCCCAGATTCAATTAAAGAACAACTGCAAATTCTGAGCCGAAATGTCACTTCTTCCCATGGCAACTGTAATGCCCTGTATTAATTTGCTAGGACTGCAGTACCAAAGTACCACAAACTGGATGGCTTAAACAACAGAAAGTTATGGTCTCACTGTTGTGGAAGCTAGGAGTCTGAGGTCAAGGTGTCAGCAGGGCCATGACCCCCCTTAAAGCATAGAGGAAGGGTCTGTTCCAAGCCTCCCCTCTAGCTTCTCGTGGTTTCCTGGAAATTTTTTACTTTGATTTTTCTTGATTTATGGAAGTTATCACGTCAATCCCTGCCTCAGTCTTCACATAAAGTTCCGTGTGCATCTGTGTGTGTGTGTGTGTGTGTGTGTACACGTATGTGAGTGCCTGTCTTCAAATTTGCCGTTTTTATAAGGACACCTATCATATTGAATTAGGAGCCCCACTCTGCTCCAGAATGAACTCCTCTAAACTAATTACATCTACAATGACCCTATGTACAAATAGGATCACCCCTGAGGTACGGGAGTTTAGAACTTGAATGTAGGAATTTTGTGGGAAACACTATACTCATAACACACATATTGAAAAGTTCTAATTTATTTTGATTATTTTATATATTTTTGTGAAGAAAAAAAAAGCCTTTTTTTACTTTAATGTAAAAGAACTTTCAAAAGCACCAGTAGTTTGTACAATTTCCCATGTGGACCACAAATAAATTAGAAAGTATGTATTGGTTTCTTTGAGTCTGAAACTTCCTTACCAGTTCTCCTTGGTAAGAAATCCTTGAATGCTTGAGCAAGGGATTTATTTTCCGTCCCTGCCATTTATCTCTCCCCCTGCTGTAATCTGGGACAGGCTGACTTTTGGTTGTGCTGTGCTGTGCATGTAGCTGTGTTCCCTTCACCCAGCAATCTGTGTACTCCAAGTGGCAGCTGGATACCTTCAGACAGTGATAGAGGTAATTTGCTGTTTCTTGTTTCACACACAAATTGAATTGCCCAGTACCTGTGAGACCTACAACACAAAGCCGTGTGTAGTTGTTAATGATTGCACTTTTGGACCAGGGTACAGAGCTATGACATTTTTGTTTTGTCCCCTGACACCCTTTTCTGCTCTGTTTACTTCCCTCTGTTACTTTAAATCATCGTTTAGTCAATACTGCAACCTTCCTTTCTTTTTGTTCTCCTTTTCTCCTTGCTCTTTACCTCACTTGTCACTCCATCACACTTCTCAGCCTTCACTAATGAGGCTGGACTTCACAGCCACCTCAGCCCAACCCCACAGTTTCTCCTTTACGTGGTGACCCCGCTTATCACCGTTAATGAGTCCCGTCATCCCGCACTGTTTGTCATTAGTTTTTCTCCACGGGATGGTTGCTAGGGGACTACTTTAAGACATTAAAAACTATTTAGACTGAAATCACTACTTGAAGACCAGAGCAAATTTCAAAACATTAGGATTTTATAAGTGTGGTTTCTTAATGCTCGGTATTTTACAGCTTTAAAGACTGTTTTCTGAATCCTAGGCATCCCAATATGCCCAGTACTGTCAGCATTTTCCCCATCAGATAACCTGACCTGCTAAACTACTGCAGATTTTAGTTTTTCTCAACGAGGTACCAATGAAAATGCCTCATAAACCAACTTTTATCTGTATACATATCTACCTACTGACATTCTCTGAACAAGTTGGAAAGATGAATATTGGGCATGAAACAAGTGTTGTGACATTAAAGAACGAGTGCTTAATATTCTGTAATAATGAAAAGAATATTTAGTAATGGAAGAGATGGTTTTCATGGGACTAGCTGTGGAAAGTTTAAAGAAGCTGGAAGATGTAGTGCATTAATGTGAAAATTCATGGTACACACTAGCTCAAATAAGGCTAAGAATGGACAAGCATGGAGGCAATAAGACATTTTTTTTAACTTTTAATTTTGAGATCCTAGATCCACATAAAGTTGTGAGAAATGGTACGGAGAGATTCCTTGTACCCTTTATCCAGTGTTCCCCAATGGTAACATACTGCAAAACTGTAAAACTGTATCTTAATCAGGGTATTGAAATGATTTAACCTGCCCATCTTATTTGGCTGCCTATTTTTACTGGTGTGTGTATGTGTGTTTTAGTTCTATGTGTTCTATCACTTGCGTGTTTGTGTACCCAGCGCCATGATCAAATTACTGAACATTTTCAACATCACAAGAATCCATGATGCATCCTTTTTATCCCCAAACCCACCTCTCTGAACTTCCTCTCCTCTCACCTCTGGCAACTGCTAATCTGTTGTCCATTTCTAAAATTTCATCGTTTCATGAATGTTAAATACATGATATACGTTTTCTAAAGTTTTGGAATGGGCCTTTTCCCAGTTGGTATAATTTCCTGAAGATTCATTTAAGTTGTCGCAAATATCCACCGTCTGTTTATTTTTATTGCTGAGTAGTACTCCATAGCATGAGTGTACCCCAGTTTGTTTAATCATTTTCCCACTGAAGGACATTTGGGTTGTTTCCATTTGGGAGCTACCACAAATAATATTGCTATGAATATTTGTAAACAGGGTTTTATGTGAACATACATTTTCAGTATTTTAGTACGAATGCCCAAGAGTACAATTAGCTGGGTTTCATGGGAAATGTATGTTTGGTTTTACAAGATTCTGCTAAACTTACATTTCCAGCAGCAGAGCGTGTATGAGTGACCTAGTTTCTCAGCATTCCTGCCAGTATTTGGTGTTGCTATTATGTTTTATTACCCATAATTAGAGATTTTTTTTTTACATATAACACAGTCAGTCCTTCCCTTTGGAGTGCACATAATTACTAATCATATTTCTGCTTAGAATCTCAATGAAAAAATACAACTCAGAGGCCAGAACCATAGTGTATTATTAAAAATCCATATACATTTATGATCTGTTAACAGAAATTGTCAGGTTTGTAATTCTATCAAGTTTTCTGGGATCCCTTGAATATAAAGAGGAAGCTTTGCTTAAAGCTGTGTCTGCATTTTAACATGGAAATAAAAACTATATAGTTGAATACTAGCTATTAGACCCTTAATAGGTATGTCATACCTAAAAGCTGAAGTAATTAGTAAAATCAAAGAATGAAAATTGTCAGTTCTTCTATTGTCAGGTACCAAAATTAATGCAGAATTTTATACAAGCTCACTTGATTTTGGAAATATTTTTGTTTTATACATAATCCAAATTAGTAGGTAGAATTTTCCTAGTTAGGCAGAATAAAATATCAAGGATACACTATTAGATTATCCATAAGTATGTGTTATGAATAAATGAGAGCTCTTACCCACTCACTCTTCAATGATGTTGTATAGCCCGTAATAGATGGTTGTCATGTTACACTTAGATCTATTTTTATTTGGGAATTAACTGAAATATGAGATAGATGATTCTTACGATGCAAATAGTGTTTAAAAGGTATAATCATAAATCAACCAGCATAATATATCCACAATTTTAATACCTCAAATATAGCATTTTAAAGTTTATAAATTATTTTAAAGTTCACTTTAATCTTCAAAAATCCAGTTTGGTAGGAATATTCTGATACCCAATGTAGAAAGAAAATTATATTGATATTGTGTAGAAGAGACTAATGTCATGGAATCAAACCTTGAGGACCAGTTAGGAGATTCATTAATTGTCCATGTAAGAAATAAAAAGGGCATGGATGATGGAAATGACTTCAGTGGGCTGTTTTGATGTCATTATTAACTGAATGTTAACAATGTCAACTCACTCACCTTCCCAACTAATCACAAACCACAAAGCACTGCTGGTTTTCTGAATAGTCACTTAGCATGCAATATACAACCTCGCCATACCTTTGACTTTGCCCCACAGTTAACACTGATTTAATTCTTGACCATCAGTCCACCCCAGCGCTGATTATGCAAAGGTCAAAAGAGACCATATTAATGTTGCCAGCACACAGAGAGTCATACTAAAATATCTGAGATGAAATAATTTACTTTGGGTTCTCATTTAGTACAGTTGATAGCAGGACAAAAAGCAAGGAATATGTCTGACAGATAAATCTAAGAATTGAATTTATCAGGACACAGCCATTATAGATTTCCATAGGTATTTCAGTGTAACCTTTATCTGTGTACAAATTACTCATGTGCTAAATGCCATCACACACTAAAATTTGTTTTCCTGAATGCACAGGTACCTCTGTTCTACAGGTGACAGCTACTGATGCAGATGACCCCACCTATGGAAACAGTGCTCGAGTGGTTTACAGTATTCTCCAAGGACAACCCTACTTCTCCGTAGATCCTAAAACAGGTTAGTGCATGTATGTATAGTTTGTGTGCAGGTATATGCTACACTAAAAGAAAGCATTGATTTTATAATTGACGCTTGACATCATGGGTTTGAAATGCGTGAGTTCACTTGTATGCAACTTATTTTCAATAAATACGTACAGTACTGTAAATGTATTTTCACTTCCTCACAATTTCTTACTAACATTTTCTTTCCTCTAGCTTGCTCTATTATAAGAATACAGTATAGAATAAATATAACATGCACACTGTGTGTTAGTGACCGTTTATGTTATTGGTAAGGCTTCTGCTCAACAGTAGGCTATCAGTAGTTAAGTTTGGGGGAGAGGGGTCAAAAGTTATGCACAGATTTTCAACTGTGTAGGGTGTCAGCACCCTTAACCCCTGCATTGTTCAAGGGTCAATGGTGTTTTTGTGTACTCTTCTATTATATATCAGACATTATTTTAGCATATTTGAAAATGCCTCACTTTTCTAAAATAATGTGATTGAAAACTTGAAGATAAATTAACTGCTTTCCTTAATATTTTGACTATGTATTATTTATACTTATGCCATTATATCATTAGATTGCTAGGAGTATTGTCATGATCATGTTTACAAGAAGAACCAATCAGGTCATTTGCTTACTTTCTTTCCTTATTATGCTCCAACACATGAATAATATAATATGTCCTAAAATGAACATGAGATGTAGAAGTTCTTTTAGTACCAAGGTAGTACTAAATATTTAGAAATAAAAATGTTTATTCACCTGATAGTCAAATATCTGGGACAAAAATATTACATACATCTGTATATATATTGTTGCTCTCGTAGGAGGATTTAGAACTAGTTGAAAAAATTTGTTTCATTGAAATATATCTGATGTATAACGTGTAAATTTAAGGTGTTCAACAGACGGATTTGATACATTTGCATATTGCAGTATTGTAGTGATGGAAAATCTTAAAACCACTCATTGCTTGATGTTAGTGTCGCTCATTTGGTTCTATCTTCCCAACAATCATGGTTGTTTTATATACGAAAGGAGTATATTTCTTACCTTAAATATGCTTCTCCTTATAGGAAGGAAACAGTAAGATTGTGTTCCAGTTACCTTATTTAGCATCTCTCCCCTCTCCCTTCTCCCCTCTCCCCTCTCCCCTCTCCCCTATCCCCTCTCCCCTCTCCCCTCTCTCTCTCTCACACGTGTGCGCACGCATGCACACAATGCACAAATGTGCATACACATACTTGACTTTAGCCCATTAACTGTCCCTATACATAGCCAAATGTTTATTTATAAATAAGTTTTATAGTTACTTAAAAACATATTGCTAAGATATGGATATCCTATATGAATTTTGAAAACTTTCCATGTACTTCTTGAAGTTGTTAAAAAACGAATACCAATCCTTTGTGTGTGTATGTGTGTTGAATGTCTGAATATTTGCATGTGTTTTTGTGAGTAAATCTGTGTGTGTGTGTGTGTGTGTGTGTGTGTGTGTGTGTGTACATTGAATGGATAAAGCAGGCCACTGAGTACCAGATTTGACTACCGTTGTACTCTGCTATAGTTTGTGCTTTAGTGACACAAATATATCGCTAACACAATATTCAAATAAAAATTGCATTAGGTTACACATATTTATTATAGGTTAATTATGTACTTCATCATTAAACAAAAATATCTGAAACTTAAATAAGTTGTTACTCAAATACTGCTCTATGAAATCATCTTCGCTCTTAACAATTTGTTTGCCCTTTTCTTTAAGCAAAATGGTTTATTGAGTGAAATTTACGTACCTCCATGTTGATATGTTTAAATTCAATGTTATATTGGCTGAGGCATCATGAAAATCTATGGATATGTGTCCCACTATATAAAGATTATTTAAACATGCAAATGTCTTAGACAATTTTCTATGCTAATGGAGATTATAAAACAAAATGCTGATTATTTGTTTCAAAGCTAATACTTTTTTTTTGTAATTTAAGCTTAAAATACCTGTTAGTATGTAATTAAACATCCTCAGAACTAATGAATTTATTAGAAATTGTGCTTAAAATGACTGGAATAAAATAGAAACATACTAAAAACTGAGAAAAAGTTGCTATAGAAGGGATGTTATATAAGAAGTATTTGGAGAGTAGTTACTTATAGATCTACATTTTAATGATAACATGTTTACTCTATCCTCTCATTTGTCATGACTATGTTTCAACATGTTCCCAATTACTTTCACTGAAGACCAATTATAATAAAACAGAACTTTTTTGCCCATATAGACTTGTGAATGCTTAAGGTTAACTTCAGGACTTTGTTTTGTCCATTTTGCATTATGTAAAAATCCTTGTGATACTCACCAGGGTTTTCCAATGAGGAGCAGCCAATGAGGCCTTACTTCCAACTTTGTAAACTGTGAATCATTGCATCGGGAGAATTGAACTGTGTGGCTTTTGATATACTATCCATAATTGATTTGATAACTTCTGTATCGTTTTACACTGAAATCCTATTGAGTGAGTAATTTATTGTTTTAAATAAATTTTACTGAGGTAACTTTTTATGATGTTTGCTTAATGTATAACAATGAAAGAAGAGTTAGCACTAAAAAGTGATATTTTAACATTACCATTTGAAAGATGCAGAAGACTATGGAAGAATAAACAATAGTAGATAACAACAAAATATGAAAGACATCTAGTATTCCTGGACAGATTTATGTAAAAATCATGTTAAATGAGGGCTTAATGAGGATAATTCTATTTGAATATATTGATTTTAAGTCATCAAGGACAAGCTTTAGAGTTATCAAGAGAAGGAGCCATTGGAAAGTATGTGAAAATTAACCCTAAGCAAGGCATTGAGGACGGCTGCTGAGTGAGAAAGCCACACAGAGTGGTCAAAGATCCAGTCAAGAGCTATTTGAGCTGATAGCTGTTTATTAGCACAGCTCAAATATCAGTCCTAGTCCTGTTAATATAGGGCCAACTGCATTAAAAATAAATCAATATACTCAAAGTCTCTATGCCTCTTTGCAAACTATGGAATTTCTGTCAGGTGGTGACAGTAGACACTGGAATGATTCAGTTGCTACAGGAAGGAACTACTTGCCCTGACTTAGGTCAAAGGCAAAACCAGAAATATACCAAGTATCTTTCCAGGGTTTTAAGAACAGAATGGGTGATGCACAATGGGCAGGTGTGCAGTTTTCAATTGAGAATGCAAATCTGTTTGTAGTCATGACGTTTATGGCCATTTGATGACTGTTTCATGGTCAACAACTTATGAATTACTGCATGTAATTTTAGTTAGTGCATATATGTTAAGTGTGCCTGTGCCTGTTTCACACAGATATGTTGAATCATTCTGATGGTCAACTCAGGAAATCCTAAAACCTGGATTAATCCTGATATCAGGGACAACAGACAGATATGTTGCTTTACAACATCCTAGCTTTATTTACAGTTGTTTAGGATGCTAACAGTGGTGAATACCAGCTGTTTTGACCATAATTAATATGAAACATGTAAATCAGGTATAGTGGGTAATGGAGTCAAGATGTCTGCATAAATGGTACTCATGGTGGTTTTTAGCCACTCACTCAATAAAGGCTATTAAGAGATTTCAGTATAGATGAACTTATATTTTCACTTGTGAATCACTTTTATAGAATCTTTATATATTTTTACTCATTAAAGAATGAATAATTAACTGGGAGATACAGCAGCTGAAAACAATTCTACTGGTAAATTCTATCGTTAGTATTCATGTACAGAAAAATAATAAGACTAGAAAGGCTACTTTTAATTATATGCAAAGATCATACCAGATATTCTTTTTTTCAACACCCGTAATTCATTTTAGCAGTTGAATCATTTCTGCTATATTATGTTAAAAAAAGGTAGACATTAGGTTTCAGATATTTTGTCAGTCAAACCCTTAGACATTAATAGCATCTATTCCGCAAAGCAGGACACATGGCATCAAATAAAACGCACCACACCTAGTGATGCCTCTTGGTTCTGATGGCACAAGTAATAATATAACTTATTTTTACTGGGCTATATTGTAAATATAATAAAGTGTTTAATTGACCTTCCTATGAAACAATTTAGAGATATAGGCAGGTTATAGTTTAATTAGCATCATGTAATAATTCATATTTATTATTTTTCAAAATACTAAGTTTTTTCCCCCCAAAATTACTTGGATGCACTTCATGGTAAATCCCTAAAATGTACTTGTTATCACAGTAAATTGATTAAGTTACTTATACCTTCTGCTCCTGTTTCCTTGTATATAAATTTAGAATGGTAACACGTATTCCAATGAAGAAAGTAATTAAATGCTCTTCATCTATTTTCCTTGGAAAAGATAGGTACTCAGTAAGTTCTATTGTTTTCCTCTTTTTCCTTTGAGCTTGTAAAGAATTTACAAAACTACTACATAGTATACCATAACAAGAGTTTGAAATAGTCTTATCTAATGTAGAAAAAATAATTTTGTGTGTAAGGAGTTTTAGTCCAAATAACTATACAAATTTATAAAAAAAGTGAGAACTGCACTATGAACTTTCATTTAGTTAAATTTATTTTCAGACCTTCCAAAGAAAGTTTTGTATAAATGTTATATATAAGATAAATATACTTTTAGAAAATGTAGATGTTGATTTAAAAGGAAATGTTAGATAATAAACTTAAGTAGCACTTTTATCTTCAGAATTGACTCTCCCAACTCAGAACAGTGTCTCTAGATGAGGTATAGGGCCTGCTGTGTGGGAAACACTGTCATTAATGCACAGGTCTTGACCAACAATAGCTTTAATTCTTGAAAATGACCTTTCTTTAGCATCTCCTATCAGAAATCAATCAGCTATAAAAATGCGCTCAGCGGAAGGCCTCAGTGAGTGTCTTAGGATGTAATTGAAAACAAGGTTTTCAACATTCTTTCTTCACTTTGCATTATGTAATTGAATATATCAACAATTTTGTTTCCATTTAATCTCTTCAAATTTATTCCATTTCAAAGATGAACAAAAAATCATTTGTGAAGATTGCCTCATATGTCTGGATAAAGGAAGTAAAGCATCTTTTAAAGTTTTACAGATTTTGATATTAATTTTGCACAATTCCATATGAAAATCTACTTGAAAATAGTTTTATTTTCCCCAAAGCAGTATGTTATATTTATGAATAACTAAGAACTTAATAGTAAAGAAGTTAAATATGAAAGATGGACAGTGAAGAAGACTGATATGAAAATAAAAACTAGATTCATTTGAAAAATGGCATTAGAGGAAAGCTGAGAATACCCTGGGCCACCAGGAAGATGAGCGGGTGGGTCCTAGAGCAAATTACACCTGAAACATCAGTGGATACAAAAATGACAAAACTGAAGCTGTCCTACTTCGGGCACATCATGAGAAGGCAGGATTCTTTGGAAAAGACAATAATGTGGGGGAAAATAAAAGGCAGCAGGAAAAGAAGACCAAATGTAATATGAATTGACTTCATACAAGAAGCCACAAGCATGAGTGCAGGGGCTGAGCAGGGCTGTTAGGACAGGACATTGTGAACGTCACTCATTCATTGGGTTGCCAGGTGTGAGAGCTGACTCAATGGCATGGGACACACAAGAAGTTAAAATGCTTAAATGATAGTCCACAAGATCTGCAGGGTATTCTGCAGTAGAATATGTTTTGTCAATTTTTCTCCTTTATAGTCCATCCCTAACTGATATAATGACAATAATAGTATAATAATTGCATGCACAAATAACTATAGATGCACTTTTAAATAATTTTCCTTCACTTGACTGCATTGTAGAAAAAAATAGTTAATTAGTAACTGCAATGCTAAATAATTTGCTTCTCTTAGAGAAAAATGGAAGGCATAAATTCCAAACTATGTGATATCATCAATTAAAGAAATATTTTCATACTTTGTCTTATTTAAGGAAGAATCTAGATAGGTCTTGAACTGCAGCAATGTGCATGCGAATTAACAACATAAGAAAAAATCCATTTATGTAGCATTTAAGAAATAAAGAATCAATGAACTATAATAGACCCTAGTAATTGTCCACTCAATATCAATTTCTCCTTTTGCTGATTCTATCAGAATTCTGATTTTGCTCAGTGTAGCAACATACTCAGTTAGAAAGCTAAATTTCTCAGCCTCCTTGTTGCTACTATGACATAGCTCAGTCAGTGACAAATTAGGAAAGACCACTAGGGATCTCCAGGAAACTTTTGGTATCTCTATATAGGTGCCAGTGCTTCCTCCCTTGGTCTTCCATCTTCTAGATTTAAACACAAATGCAGTCGTCAGAGGACAGCAGCTCTCTTGTAATCATGTGACAACGAGCACACAAGATGAAAGTCACAAGCAAAAGATCACTGAGCAAAAGGCTAGCAGTGAAGTAACTCGGGTTAGGTTATTTTTACGTGCAGCAGTCACATACAATGCTGGTACCTGGATCTTTGTGAATTTGCTTTGCAGACAGATAAATCACCTTCACAGCACAATACACTGCACAGGCAGGTTTAGAACAGGCTCTCCAGACCTCTTTTATTCATTCCCCTTAACCCCAAATCCATGATTCAGAAAGAGCACACTGATTCTGTGTATGACTAGCCATTTTACACATCTAGTGCCAATACTGCACAGAAAAAAGGACTTTTTTGACGCTGACTTAAATCAAATATCACAAGTGATATTAATTGTGTATATTTAGGGGATCGGAGAATGGAATCAAAGGCAACTTACTTAGACTCCGTTGAGAATGCATATCTGAAAAAAAAAAATTACTGTCGTCAAGAAGTAGCAAAGTACCTTATAAGCACTAACATCATACAACTCTCCTACTTGGTAACAAGGAAATCATTGTGTCCTGTTGACATGAACAGAATTATTAATAGCTATTGAATTTAATTGCTATGGGTATAGCTCTAATGAAACAAAATTTTAGATTAGTATTCTGTGTTAGTCAATTGAACTATTTGTTGCAGCCTTAGATGGATTTTCATGTAATTGACTTAGTTTGAACTGGAGAATTAGGTGAATTTTATGTATGTAAGTTAAACTTAAATAAAGCTATTAAACAAGCACTAAAAAAATGAACCCAACTAAATCCACTTTTTTATAAATATCAATTTCTTGTAACAAAATCGACCAGCTATTACTAGAAAGGGAACAAAAAATAAAATCTCAGTGACTCTAAAATAGTCATGAAACAGGAAATGGTAGGAATTAATGTTTCAACATTAAGTTTGTAAAAGTTTGGTAGTAAAAAATGACTTATTCTCATTGAAAAAATTTTTTATTATAATTGTAATAAGTTTTATACCACTTCTTCCTGGTTAAAAACAAAAAAAAATATTTATTTTTCTTTTCTTTTGTAACTTTATTCTTTATATACTGCACCTAAATAGTTAAGAAAAATGTCAGGAATTAATATATTTGTGTCTCAAATTTTAGTCTATGGCCTGGTACATATATTAGCTGAGTGATGATTAATTATCAAATGTTGAAAAGATGGATGATAGGAAATATTGCAATTGTCTGGTTTAGTCTTTAAACCTGATTAAGCATCATCTATGGACTGTAATCACCAAGCAATTCAAAAATTTCCCCATCCCTTTAAATTTATTCCCCTACCCTAAGATGAAATGTATTGCAATTCTATCAACTTCCTTAGGTTTTTTCCTAATCAAATATCTTAGATATTTAAAATGAAATGTAGACTATCCTAAGATAATATTCATCAGCATTATCTATCTATCTATCTATCTATCTATCTATCTATCTATCTATCTATCATCTATCTGTCATCTATCATCTCCCACCAACCTCTGTACTTCAGCCAAGCATGACTTGTGCCTTACTTATCCACTTAGGCTATTACTCTGTCCTGGCTGGTCCTTCCCAGGCAAACCTCTACCTCTATGGTTGGTTCCCTGTAATCTTTAGTCAGAACTAGGATCTCTGATCTTCAAGCTCTTTTTCTGTACCAGGGATGCCAAAAAAATGTATATACATGACTTGTATTCATCTTTTGTTATAGGTATATATTATTACAATTTTAATACAGTTTTTTTTTCCTTTCTTAAAATGTGTGTACATTTTTTTAGAAAGGAAAAAACCGTATTAAAATTGTAATATTCAATATATACCGATAAAAAAAGATGACTACAAATCATGTTTGACTTCTGCAATTACAAGTCGTGCTCAAAGTGGTTACCATCAGCGTAATTTTAATACAGTTATTTTTTCCTTTCTTAAAATGTGTATGCATTTTTTTGGCACCCTCTGTATACCTCATAAGACACAGCCAGTGTTTCTTTTTCTTCCATGCTATTTCCCCCCTGCTCTGAGCTCCGTTAGGCCTGAGCAGCAACGTGTTTTCATTGTGCTCTGCGCTGGGTCCTCGGTAGAAACTTACACGTGGAGTCCTGTTCCTAATTTTCTTTATTGAAGGGATAGTTTATCAAAATATGCAAGTTTAAGTTGGTAAAAGTTTGGTAGAAAAAAATGAGTTATTTTCATGGAAGATTTTGGTTTGTATTATAATTGGTTTTATTTTATTATACTGTATGAAATATGCTTCATCTTTGGTCTTCTATGAACTTTTTAAAATATCTCTTCTGTCAATCTTATAATCTAATTTAGGATCTTTCTGAAATAATTGCTAGACAATTAATATGTAACTGCTGTTAGAATACTATTTGGGGTATCAATACAAAAGAAGCATTAGTGAGTTTCGATGTCACAGAGAAAATTATTCCTGAGAACCAAAACATGTTCCACACACACACACACACACACACACACACACACACACACAATCAAAAATGAATTCTTAGAATGAAAACTCCTTGAGAACCTCCATTAGTCATTTTTGTGTCTTCCAAAGTGATTAGTGCATTGTGTCACATATAGAAGACAACACTATTTATTTTTATAGAAATAAAATATGATTTTGGTAGAGTGGTTTCCAAAATTACACCTGTTTCTAATATTGTCTCTTTTATGTTATTACCATAATTAGTTTAGTCTTCAAAAAAATCTCCTGTCTTTCACATATTGTATCGAGGCAGGTTGAACATCTGAATCAGAAAAAAAATTAATAATAATTACATTGTGATTTTAAGAATTTTTTTTTCTATTATTTTTTCCTGTCTCGCTTTCCTTGTTCTTTGGTCCAATGTGCCTACCTTTTCCAACGTTTTGGGCTAAGCCTCCCCTTTTAAATCCAAATAAATGGCTCAACCTCCCATTACATGAAGCATAGGAAGAAAAGTGCTTTCCCCAGTTTACTGAAGGTTTCTGTTGTGGAAGAAGAATAGTGAAGAAGCTTCTTCTCCGCTTGCCATGTCGTCACTCCCTATTTTCTCTCTACCTCTGTTGGAGAGCAGAGTCTCCACTCTTTCATGCCCAAAATGCTGCTAACTCAGGATTCTGGGGGAACCAGAATTTTCTTAAGGTTGCGGAAATGTAGAAGATAATTATAATCCATGCAAAATGAATCAACTTGAAGCAGACAGATATTCCAAATTATTCGTTAATCTGTGTCATAGGATATTTAAATTGACATTTTATTTCAAAAGGGCCCTACTCCCTCACTCTTTGGGCTACTTTTTTGGTTTCCATTATTTCAATCTTCTCGAATGCCTAACAAAACTTGATACTGTGAAGAGAAATAGTAACCTTCTTTTACCTCACATTTGTTCCATTGAGACATCTAAGGGGCTTCACCTTTTCTAATCAACAATATGAGTGAGAATTGTTTTCTCCTAAAAGTAATTGTCCTTCCTTCATAGGCCTAGCTGTGTCCTTCCTTCCCAGCGATATCTGTTAGCTGTCTCTTAAAACACATGCATTTCTCCTGCTAACTAAATATTTCCCCAAATAAGCATGGCTTAAACATTTCAATATTTTAGTTATATTTCTCATCCTTTCAGTATCTCTATTGCCACTTATCATTTTTATTTATAATAATTTACTCACCACAATCACTATTTGTCCTCTTTGCATTTCTTAATCCTTATTTTCCTTATCTTCAACTTTTTCTCTTTTTTCATCCTATTTACAAACTTATTTCACACAAATTTCTTACGCTTTTCTAAGAAAAAAAATGATTTCCTAATTTTTCCTCTAAATCTGAGGATGACTAAGGAATTTCACAGGATGAGAGTTGTAAAGAAACTGTTATGATAGCAACAAGGTCCATGGGTTATCCCTGTGAGAAAAATAAAAGCCCTTCCTACTGGGCATGGTCAGTTAGCAGGTATGCAAAGACATGCACAGGCCTGGGAGCCCATCGAAATGTGCTGACAGACAGGCTTTGCCATCGGCGCAACCGTGCTTGCAAGAGACCCATGGGAGACTGTCATTCTTAGTTTGTGAAGCATTCATCCGAAGCAGAAATAATTTAAGTATTAAGAGATGTGGCCTTTATGGTTCCAATCTTTCCCTGTGCAGAAAATGTACATGCAAACCTTAGAAAATTAAAGTACCTGCAAATGTATCCTATAAACAGCTTTGAAAAGCTCATATATGTATTTAAATTATAAGTTCTATTTGTGTATTGTTTATATTTCATAGGTATGTCAGTGTCATATACAGTTATGGCCCACAATGGACATTGTTTCACATTTTTGAAATATGTATTTATGCTTTCATTATGTGAATAAATATTTATGATGCCTTATATGTGGCATTGCCTCTGCTAGCTGAGCATTTATGGTTTTACTGATGGCTTTACTGACACGGCCTCTATGCACTCAAAATGCTCTGTTCCCTCTAATATCATCACTTGAAAACAAATCGAGAAACAGAGTTATGCTTGTCAAAATGGCTCATCGTTGTTCACATCTCCTCAGTGCTGCAAACGCTGGTGAGGAGCTCTCTCCAGATGATTGTCCGATTGGCTCCTACATGCAGCTGACTGATAGGGGTGGCAAACCCGATGCACAGTGTTTTGTGTAAAGCACTTGACGGCTATGCATGAATCCAGTCAATACTATTAATGTCTCCGACTTCTCCAAGTCTACTGAGGAGCCAGGCAATTTGAACTCCTCATAGAATCCGAGTTGATTTTCAGAATTAAGTATTCTCTATCCAACGTACCTTAAGTATGTAGCATTTTATGTATAGCTGAAGTTCTCAATCTTTGTGTTGCCTCAGCATTTTTCTGGTTTCGTATTTCTAACACATTCTATTCAGAGATGTTAAAAATGGTGATTCTCAATAGGCCTAAGGGAAAAAGTATTGGAGAGTGAGGCAGGAGAATAGAACACTCAGAAATGAAATAACTTAATAAAGTGTGGAGGCTATAGCTTTTATTTTTATTTTTTCAATTGATCTTGTCATCCATTTCGCAATAAATGATTTTGATACATTATTTATAGGCCACCTCAATGAAATCATGTCTTGCAATAACTATACTTATGTGACAACTAACCATGGTTTAGTGGAAAGTGTTAATGGTTATGACTTCAGAAATGTAATTTATTCTGTCTGAGTCTCTATTTCATCATCTGTACAATGGGAAAACCAGTAGTACAGTACATGATTATTTTGGGGATTAATGATAATATATTCAAGATACCCAGGATTGCTCCTAGCATTTGCCTGGCAGTCATTATTTGCCCATTTTGACTAGCATAGTCATTATTTATTTTCCCATACTACATATTACTACATACTATATATACTACAAACTATATTAGAGTTGAGAAGAAACATGTGGATTTTTCCACACCTCCTAGCATACAGCATTGTATTAGGATGAGTGAGGAAAAAATGTCTGATGCTATTATTCTGTTATGTGTATTTTACCAAAATTAATATTAATTGAAAATTAACCTATGTCTGTTGCCTTAACATCTCCTTAAAAGTTTTCTTTCCTGTGACATGATTTTCAATTTTTTTAGGCATGTGCCATCTAAAATAGTGGTATTGTTTGTTCCATGCATGTGCAGCATGGATATTCTTAGCAAACAGCTGGAATTTGATTTGAAACTTTTGTTCATAAGATAAGTTGTGCAGAATCTTATACACTCAGAAGCTAAATAATTTTGATGGGGCATAGAATAATGATGCAAACAACTGAAATTTTCCTTTTCACAAGGTAAAATCGGACAGGGATATATCCAGGAAAAATGTTGTAAGTGTACATTAAATCATATCTCAAATGTATTGAACATACACAACACTTTTAATATAAAGTTCTATCTTCAAAATATGGACCGTGCTTCATATTAGAAAGAACACTGGACTTGGAGTCTGCTCACTATGGTCTGGATCCTGATTTAACATGTTTTAGCATGTTTTGAAGTATAATCTGAAAACATTATTTAGCCTTCAAAGATCTGTTGTAGGATATTTGGGAGCATTGAATAAGACAGCATGGATGATGATACAGAACCCCATGCAAATTATGACTGTGATAAGAGATTAATGCTGTGCACGTAATCAGTGAGTCTGCCTGTGCATGCATCTGAATTGAACAAATGCTGAATAAACCTATTAAGTAAAAACCCTAATTACTGAAACGTTTTTATATTAGGAAGAAAAAAACAAAAATAAGTATCAATGGGCACACAACTTGATTAATATTTCAGGACAGTAACTGATTATGGCCTAGCTAGTGTTCTACTCTGCTATTATTGGACAGGAGAGGGCCTCAGTTATGTTTGGGGCCCTGTACATCATGCGAAGGCAGGGTTCTTCAGAAAAGACAATACTACTGGGAAAACAGCATGCAGCAGCAAAAGAGGAAGACCAGATATGAGATGGATTGACTCCATAAGAGAAGCCACAGCCATGAGTCTGCAGGAGCTGAACAGGGCTGTGAGGACAGGACATGGTGGACGTCACTCATCCATAGCATCTCCAGGAGTCATAGCTGACTCAATGGCACATAACAACAACAAAAGAAGAGAACTCAATTATGTTTGGGACCCCAAAGAAAAGAAAAGCAGACTGGTATGTCTATCCTAAGTAATATTTCTGAAGGAAACTCCCATTACATCTTATGCTTCCGGCATACAATTTCAAGTTATGATTTGCTATTTCACCTTTAAGTCAAACCATAGATGATGAGCATTTCTCTGAAGTACAAAGGGTGAGATCACCTATCATGGTTTCTTCAAGACATATAAATTTGAAAAACATCTCTCTCTCTCTCTCTCTCTCTCTCTCTCTCTCTCTCTCTCTCTCTTTTTTCTCTTTCTCTCTCTCTCTCTCTTGCTCTCACTCTTGCTCTCTATCCATTCCTTGTTTCCCATCCCTTGTTTAAAAATTCTCTTTTATATATTTCACACACAGATACCTAAATTTTTCATTTTTCTGAAGGAGGAAAATTATGACTATTTTCAATTTTTACTATTTCCTATTCTATAACTATTCTACCTACTCACACCATGACTGGATTTATTGTAATTTTCAAATCATATCATAATTTCAAGGACATAGCTATTTAAAGATCATTATCAAACTTTTGGAAATATTTTGTTATTTTATTGAGTCAAATTAGCTTTAGATGTAGTCAAGAACTTATTTAATATGGAAAACCATTTCCTTCCTGACTCTTTAATTCCAAGGAGTACTATCATAGATTTTATTATGAGACAGTATAAACAAAACAATAGCAAGCGTTTGAAATCAATGTACAAAATTATAAAATGATTATCTTCTTACAAAAACAGATGGAATAAATGTTTTTTGTGAGACTTCCATATTTTAAAATTGTGGGTCCATATCGATCATTCACCAAAATAATCTCAGTGTCAAGAATGTGACCTATTCTGGAATATAAACTAGAGTTTCGGATTCACAAATGACTACAGCTCTTGCAAAACTGATAAAATAAGCACTGAGTTTGAAAACAAAGAAAGAAACAAGCAAACAAATAATAATAAAAAAAAAACACACACATATATAAACAGACATAGATAGAATGTCTGAGATTGAAAAGCTGCAGCATTTACAGTATTTAAAAATGTTCACACTTGCTAGGGACAGAAGGAAGATTCCAGTTGGATTTCCATAAGGCATTCTTGACTAGAGACCTGGAGCAGGAAAGTCCAAAAACTGCTTCGTTAGCCAGGGCCCATGTTCATCTGAGGAAGACAGAGATGGATCATTGAACAGGCACCATAAAGATTCAGATTGATTGATTACTTTCTGTCTCTAGGAGCTCATAGAATAAACTCGAGGCTGTCTACATGGCTTTTTTGTTTTGTTTTGTTCTCTAGTCTTGATAAAGCTTTTAAAAAATTAATTAATTAATTAACTTATTTATTTATTTATTTATTTATTTATTTATTTATTTATTTATTGCCAATACCTTTGTGGGGGTCATTAGAGTGAAACATTTATAATTTTTCTTCTTGGGACCTGATAAATATTATCCTTTTTCATTCTAGAATTATTGAACATTCCTCATGTTTTATTTCTTTGTTCAAAAGCTAGGAGCTCTTCTCAAGAATGTTTAATCATCCCACTGTGTCAAATTTTCTTCTGATGATTTTTCTGTAGTATGATGAGAAGATGTTATCAGATTTAAAAAACAAAAATAAAAACAAAAACAAAAAAAAAACCTTGAATAAAATCCACAGTTTACAGTTTGCTAGTGCCCTGATTAGTAACATGGAATTCTTTAAATCATACATTAAGGATTCACATATAAACCACTTATGATAACCAAAATGCCTGCAGTCATAATGAATACACATTTAGCATACAATTTTGCATGTAAAAATAGAATTTAAATGATGCATCAGTTTTATACAGTTAGTTCCAGTAACATAAATTATGTGAAATATGTAACTGAGATTGAGCTGTAGCTAATTATTTTTAATCCAAATAGACCGTGATTAAACGTCCTTTTGTACTTGAAAAGTCAGAAAATCACCTGCAGCAACTCCTAAGTATTGGGATATATGTGGGAGGAGGGGTATTTTTAGAACATTAAACAGGTAATATTTTCTTCTTCCCTGGATGTTTTCTTTTCTTTCTTTTTTTTCTTTTTTTCTAACAGGCATTATGTGTTTTAGCTGGAGCTTCCAGTTATTTCAATAACTCAGATAAAAGCAAAATTGTTCATTGTAAGGTTCATTTCAAATGATTCATTCATTTTCATTATTTATTGTTTGCCCTATATGTGCAAGACCATGTCAAATGTTAAGTTTTGTTCCGTTAATGGAATAAAATCAGGGTCTCAATTGCTGACAACATCTTCCTTCTCAGATGTTAAAAAATTTACCAGGAAACAAAAAAAATATTTCGAAATCAGCCCTCACAGTTATTCAAATGAACAATGTCCGTCACCTTTTCTCAGAACAAGACAAATATGTTTGCTTTTATTTGCAACCACTTTTATAAATAGTAAATATGTCTAGTCTTATTTAGAACAACTAGATATCTCCTGTGATCTTTTTATCGATGATAAATTATGTTAAAACAGTATTAAACTGCAAAATAGTGTCAGTGGTGAGGGTATTTAGGCATATTTAGCCTTCTCTGTCACTAAAGTTTATGATGATTACGCAATATCCCCTATATCCTCTGTAGCATATCTTTGCAAATAATGTATACTGACACTTACAATTTGTTCTAGTTTGCTCATGAATATATTTTAAGCTCCAAATCAGGATACAAATATTAAAGAGTTTTTTGAAGAATTTATTTATATGACAGCTTTGAAGAGTGAATAAAATCTATACTTAAGTTAATAGTCTTTATTAAAAATAATTAAATTCCATAAAAATGTGACTACCAGATCCTATTAAACCATTTTTAGATCAGAACCAAACAATGAGACTTACTTGTCCCATAATATATTTATGTTACAAGGAATGTAGTTACCCCAAGAATGAGTAACCTATTACGGTTATTTGAAACACTCATAAATGATCTATGTTAACCTAATTTTTGAAATCTATGAAATTAAGCAACTGATTTGCTTTCAGTAATTAGTCTTTTTCATGAGGATATGTAAAATTACATTGGTTAGCAAAACTCCCTCAAATTCTGACAAAAATTCAAGGTTCAAATTTGCTTCAAAGTCTCCAATTTAAAGTATA
Organism: Rhinolophus sinicus; assembly: GCF_036562045.2. Taxonomy (NCBI): domain Eukaryota; kingdom Metazoa; phylum Chordata; class Mammalia; order Chiroptera; family Rhinolophidae; genus Rhinolophus; species Rhinolophus sinicus. The sequence continues at coordinate 186,612,780 of NC_133753.1, forward strand.
GTTACATGAATGAGATGTGATACTAGCATTTTCTTTGAAGTCCAGACCCAATCTGGACAAGCAAAAAAAAAAGTCACGGATGAGCTCTGGGAAGCAGAAGTTTATGAAGCAGAATATACCAGACCCACATTTAGTTGTTAGAGTTGCATTTCTGGTCCACCATATATTCCCCATGGGGCCCAATTAAGTCAACAGATGACCCTGAGCTTCAGTTTTCTTCCCTATAAAATGGGAATAAAAATGTCTGCCCTAATTTCCTGTCAGGAGTGTTATGACTATTAAAAAATGTACACATACACACACTCTCAAAGACACACATATATAAAACTCTATACAGCTCAAGGAATTATCATTATGATATAATTTATTTGTAGTAATGTTGCAATGAATATTAAAATTAAAAGTCCAAATGTATAATCTTGTTTTACAGTATAAATAGAGTAGTGTAATCAACCGTATTTTGACTTATTTTTTGAGGCTATATTCCAGCTTTTGCCGGCTCATGTTAAAGATGGACTTATTTCTGGAATTTATTTATGTTCTTCACATGCATAAGGAACTTGAACATTGGTTGTAGCTGCAGTCAAAATTTTCTATACCTGCTGCTTTGCAATAAATTCTGACTTGGACTCCTAGAGTTGAAATCTTCCAAGTGTCAACTCTCTGAGCCCTAACCGATTCCTGATTGCAACCCCTAGGATGCTGATTGCATTGTGGAAACCTGTGTAAGGGACAAGCCCATGTGTCATTGTCAGTGAACTAGGGAATAATGATTGCAGTTTTATGACTAGTTTTAACTGATTGTATGCCAGGCCAAAAAAAAAAGCTCATACATTTTTAGGCTTTTAATGCGTTCTAAATTTTACATGGAGTAGAATATAGAATAGCTATTTATGTTGTATTAGCAGATCCTGATGATTCATTTGGTCTCTTTCTGGCTGGTAAGATGATGTTTAATATTCTAGAGCCCAGCATTCTTAGGTAACACTACAATGATATTTAGAAATTATCCTTTGTAGCAGAGATATAACATAACCACAATGTATGCCCCTAATGTGTACTTGATCAATAAACAAATCATTAGTTTAAAGACAGAAGGTCAATGCAGAAAAATAAAATAATTATGAGTGTATCCTTCTAGCAAATTGCTGCATTGTTTTCCATGCACTCACACAGACCTAGAGCTATAATTCTCTCCCCCTCCCTCTCAAACATGAGTGCACAAATATGTGCACACAATCACACACCAGGAAAGAGGTATTGTTTTGTGCCACAGGCAATCAAGTGGAATAAAAGGACAATACATTTCAACACTAATTACCTGAGCCCCACACTGTTTCAGGCACAGTTCCAGGTGCTGCCGTGCACTGTTTCCAAGCTGTAGCAAGATCTCCTTTCCTCTTTTTTTTATTTTTTGTGTGTTTTTTTAAATTGTCGGGGAAACAATTGTTAGTAAAATTACATAGATTTCAGGTGTACAATTCTGTATTACATCATCTATAAATCCCATTGTGTGTTCACCACCGAGGCAGTTCTCCTTCCATCACCATATATTTGATCCCCCTTACCCTCATCTCCCACCCCCCACCCCCCTTACCCTCTGGTAAACACTAAACTATTGTCTGTGTCTATGAGTTTTTGTTTCTCATTTGTTTGTCTTGTTCTTTTGTTGTTTTTGGTTTATATACCACATATCAGTGAAATCACTTGGTTCTCTGCTTTTTCTGTCTGACTTATTTCGCTTAGCATTATACTCTCAAGATCCATCCGTGTTGTCACAAATGTTCCTATATCATCTTTTCTTACCACTGAATAGTGTTCCATTGTGTATATATACCACAACTTCTTTATCCATTCATCTAGCAAAGGACATTTTGGTTGTTTTCATGTCTTGGCCACCTTAAACAAAGTTGCAATGAACGTTGGAGCACACATGTCTTTATGGATAAATGTTTTCAGATTTTTTTGGGTAGATACCCAGGAGAGGGGATGCTGGGTCATATGGAAATTCTATTAATAATTTTTTGAGGAACCTTCCCACTGCCTTCCATAGCGGCTGCACCAGTCTACATTCCTGCCAACAGTGTATGAGGGTTCCTTTTTCTCCACAGCCTCTCCAACACTTGTTACTATTTGTCTTGTTGATGATAGCCATTCTGACTGGGGTGAAGTGATATCTCATTGTGGTTTTGATTTGCATTTCTCTGATGATTAGTGATGTTGAGCATTTTTTCATATATCTATTTGCCATTTGTACGTCCTTTTGGAGAAATGTCTCTTCAGGTCCTCTGCCCATTTTTCAATTGAGCTGTTTGTTTTTTTGTTGTTGAGTTGCATAAGTTCCTTGTATATTCTGGATACTAGCCCCTTATCGGAGGCACTGTTTGCAAAAATCTTTTCCCATTCAGTTGGTTGCCTCTTTATTTTGTGTATGGTTTCTTTTGCTGTGCAGAAGCTTTTAAGTTTCATGTAGTCCCATTAATTTATTTTAGCTTTTACTTCCCTTGCCTTTGGAGTCAAATTCATAAAATGCTCTTTGAACCCAAGGTCCATAAGTTTAATACCTATGTTTTCTTCTATGCAGTTTATTGTGTCAGGTCTTATGCTTAAGTCTTTGATCCATTTTGAATTAATTTTGGTACATGGTGACAGATAGCAGTCCAGTTTCATTCTTTTGCACGTGGCTATCTAATTCTCACAGCACCATTTATTGAAAAGACTGTCTTTTCTCCATTGTATGTTTTTTGTTTCTTTGTCAAAAATTATCTGTCCATATTTACATGGTTTTATTTCTGGGTTATCAATTCTATTCCATTGGTCTATGTGTTTGTTTTTCTGCCAATACCATGCTGTTTTGATTATTGTAGCCCTGTAGTATAAGCTAAAGTCAGGAAGTGTGATGCCACTAGCATTCTTTTTTCTTAAGATTTTTCTTAAGATTGCTTTGGCAATCCGGGGTCTTTTGTGGTTCCAAACAAATCTGATGATTTTTTGTTCTATTTCTTTAAAAAATGCCATTGGGATTTTGATGGGGATTTCATTAAATCTGTATATTGCTTTGGGTAATATGGCCATTTTAACTATGTTGATTCTTCCAATCCATGAACATGGAATGTCTTTCCATTTCTATGTGTCTTCTTCAGTTTCTTTTAAAAATGTCTTATAGTTTTCAGCATATAGGTCTTTCACATCCTTGGTTAAGTTTATTCCTAGGTATTTTATTTTTTTTGCTGCAATTGAAAAAGGAATTTTTTTTTGTATTTCTTTTTCTGAGATTTATTTGTTAGTATATAGGAATATAATGGACTTTTGTATGTTGATTTTGTAGCCGGCAAATTTACTGTATTAGTTGATTGTTTCTAATAGCTTTTTGGTGGAGACTTTAGGGTTTCCATCATGCCATCTGTAAAGAGTGACAATTTAACTTCTTCATTCCCAATTTGGATGCCTTTTATTTCTTTCTCTGGCCTGATTGCTCTGGCAAGGATGTCCAACACTATGTTGAAAAGCAGAGATGATAGGGGACAGCCTGTTGATGGTGGTCGGATAGCCTCCTTTAGTATTTCTTGTAGTGCAGGTTGTGTACTAGAAAATTTCCTCAGCTTTTGTATGTCTGGAAAGGTCTTTATTCCTCCTTCATATCTAAAGGATATCTTCGCTGGATATATTATTCTTGGCTCATAATTTCTCTCTTTAAATAGTTTGCATGCTTGATTCCACTCCTTCCTGGCTTGTAGAGTTTCTGCTGAAAAATCTGATGATAATCTAATGGGCTTTCCTTTGTAGGTTACCATCTTCTTTTCCCTGGCTGTCTTGAGGATTCTTTCTTTGTCGTTGATTTTAGAAAGCTTCAATACAATGTGCCTTGGAGAAGAACTGTTGGGATTGAGGTAATTAGGTGTTCTATTTGCTTTTTGGATTCGAGGATCCTGTTCTGTCCACAAGTTTGGGAAGTTCTCATCGAACATTTGTTTGAATATATTCTCTGTTCCCTTCTCTGTTTCTTCTCCTTCTGGTATGACTGTTATTCTTATATTGCTCTTTCTGATGGAGTCAGAAAGTTCTTGTAGAGTTTTTCATTTCTTTTAAGTCTCAGGTCTCTTTCTTCTTCCATCCGTGTCATTTCCAGTTTTCTATCTTCGATGTCACTGATTCTTTCCTCCATCTGGTCAACTCTACTACCTAAGCTGGCTATTTCATTTTTAATTTCTTCTATTGAGTTCTTAATCTCCAGAAATTCTGTTTGGTTCTTTTTTACAATTTCAGTCTCTTCCGTAGAATGTTCATGTTGTTCTTTGATTGTGTTTCTGAGTTCATTAAACTGCCTTGCTGTGTTTTCTTGCCTCTTGTTGAGTTTTTTCAGAACTGCAATCTTGAATTCTCTTGTCATTTAAGTCACATATTTCCATATCTTTAAGTTCCTTTTCTGGAGACTTTTCACTTTCTTTCTGAGCTGTCTCATTGCCTTGGTTATTCATGGCAATTTCTGATTTATTATTTATCTTCCTAGACATCTACAGGAGTGATTTCTGCAACAGGTTGATAGGATGAATTCTTTCTCTTGTTTTCCAGTACTTGTTGGTAGAATGTTTTATTTTCTCTCCGACTGCAGCCTTTTTTTCTCTCTCACACTTTAGTGCTATGTTTTCTCTGCACTATTCCAGCTTCTCACACAATGGGGGGATTCCCTGGGAGATGGGCTTCTCCTCTGTTAATAGTTCGCCTGGGTCACAGGGCGTAATGTCTGTGTGGGTATGCGGAGCGCTCTTTAAGTTCCAAAGCTCTTCCTGCAGCAGATTCAGAGCCCGTATGTTTCAGCAGTTCAGTTTACTCCTGCAGGGATCTGCCCAGATAGGGGAGCCAAGGGCGGGGTGAGTTGTGAGAAGTGGCCCAGAGCAATGGTGGCGACCACCACCACAGCCGTTCCTGCTTCCACAGCTCCCTCCCTTTTGCCGGAACTAGTTGGGCTGCAGATCTGTGTCTGGGGTCCACAGTTCTCAGAACAGCAAATATTGTGTTCTTTTGATTTGACACTGCTACTGTTCCGCTTCTAGCACCAGGCAGGTGGGGGCGGGGTGAGCTCTGGGAGGGTAAGGAGGGGCCGGCTAGTCTCAGTGCCTAAGGCTTCCGTTCTCTGCTTGGTAGTGAGGGCTTAAACCACCGTTTTCAGCCTTCTTCCCTCAGTCTTTTCTCCGAGGTCTCTGTCATGAGCGTTGGGTTCAGCCGTGTTATATGCTGCCCCCCAGCCCTGTGGGCCACAAGCAGAGCCCTAGCAGTCCGAGTTCTTCCCTCTCCTGCAGCTGCGGTAGTTCCAGGATGCAGCGAGCTCAGAGCACTGAGCTAGGTCTGCGTCCTGCGTCCGTGTGGCTCCGTCTCCACCCTTCTCCCTTCCCTCCTCCCCCACTCGCACGATTCACCCACCTTTAGGTGAATTCAGTAGTGGGCCTCTTCGTCTCGCATGTCTGCTGCGCAGGGAGTCCTTTGTGGATTTATAGTTGTTTGATTAGTTGTAAATTCCAAGGGAGATTTATAGAGGCTCACCTCACGCAGCCATTTTGATGACGTCTCCCTCCTTTCCTCTTCACATCATTTTTCTTTGAGGCATCCCTCTTGAAGTGTCACCTCAGACTTACTTTATTATATCATGTCATCTGTCATACATAGTTGCACTTCTCACTCCCGTATCAATAAATATTCATTAACACCAATAAGCATCATTAACATTCTTCTCTCAAACGAAGCCAGAGATTCTAGTAGGCAACAGAGATAAAAGATAGAAATACACACACACACACACACACACACACACACACACACAGATAAAATATGAATTAACCTGAGAAATTATGTACCAGGGACTGCAATAATATGATTGTTAAACTAGTAAAATATGGACTCAAGAATACTAAATATCTATTAATATCTATCAAAGTTTATATTTTACATTTTTTAAGACTGTGTAAGTCTGCTTTAGAATATATCCAAATTATTTTCCTAATTTGGGGGCTTCAGATCATTTACAAATCCAAAATATATGGGGTATGAAGAAAACTACACAGTTATTTTCTACCATTAGTTTTCATTAAAATGTGTATTCAGTTTCCTAACTCAGGTTTTGGTTAACTCTTCTGTATTTTCTGTCACCATTGCTGAGAACATACACTAATATAATGTAGATTTGAGGGGTGAATGTACATCTTGAGAAAGTAGCCTGATTAAATATACCTTTGTACTATCCATTGAGAAGATTAGACCTGCTGATGTGGTAGAAATTCTTTCTTATCCCTCGAGGCTGGGTTTGTGTTTGTATGACAGATTATGTACATATGTGTGCATGCACATGATATGGATGTAAATTACATAAAATGGGAGGTACATGACTGTCTTCTCGCTGAGATGGATTGAATAAAATTTGGAATGAAACTTGACCAAAATTGCTTATCTTCAACTTTCCTGGTAATATTTCCTGGAAACTTCATCCAATTATATTTTAATTCCTTATAATCTGTTTTTATTTTATTAAATTTATTGGAGTGACAATGGTTAGTAAAATTACGTAGGTTTCATGTGTACATCTTTTATAATATATCATCTATATATTGCATTGTGTGCTCCCCACCCAGAATCAGTTCTCCTTCCATCACCATATATTTGATCTCCTTTCCCTCTTCTATCCTCTCACTCCCCTCCCCTTACCCTCAGGTAACCACTAAACTGTTGTCTGTGTCTATGAGTTTTTGTTTCTTTTTATTATTCCTTTGTTGCTTTCAGTGTTAAATCCCACATATGAGTGAAGTCATATTGTTCTCGACTTTTTCTGTCTGACTTATTTTGTTTAGCATAATAGTCTCAAGATCCATGCACATTGTTGCAAATGGCAGTATTTTATCTTTTCTTATGGCCAAGTAGTATTCCATTGTGTATATGTACCACATCTTTATCCAATCATCTATTGAAGGACACTTTGATTGTTTCCATGTCTTGGCCACTGGGTATAATGCTGCAATGAACATTGGGCTACATAATCTTTACAGATAAAAGTTTTCAGATTTTTTGGGTAGATACGTAGGAGAGGGATTGTGGGGCCGTATGGTAATTCTATTCTGAATTTTTCCAGGAACCTCTATACTGTTTTCCATAGTGACTGTACCAAATTGACATTCCCACCAACAGTGTATGTGGGTCCCTTTTACTCCACAGCCTCTTCAATACTTGTATTATTTGTATTGTTGATGATAGCCATTCTAGTTGAGAGGTGATATCTTGTGGTTTTGATTTGAATTTCCCTAATAGCTAGTGAAGTTGAGGATTTTCTCTTGTATTTATTGACTATTTGTTTGTCTTCTTGGGAAAAGTGTCTATTCAGGTCCTTTGCACAATTTTTATTTTATAAGGAAATTATAAATACGGTTTAGGAAAGATCAAAATAAATTCCTAAGTCAGATACCAAGAATCTTTAGGAATGGATATGGAGAAAAGTACAAATTACTAATTATATAGAAATAGCAAAATCCTTCCTAACTAAAACTTTTCAAGAAAGATGCATTTTTATTATTTTATATAGTTTTAATAGTTTTAACATACTTTTTAAACTTTTTTAAAACATTAAGTTGATTTCAATTCTTTCACACGCTTTCAAAGAACATTTATTGGTTGAAACTGAAAACAAAAGGTTACCATTTACTCATTGTTAAAGTGGAGAATGAGGGAGAATGTAAATAACAGAAAGAGAATTGCTGTTAAAATAATGATATGCTTTGAATCTTAATTTTAATAAGTGTGGCTTATAAGCAGCCTCTAAACTTCAAACATGGTTCAAATGTTGTATTACAATGCCCTCTTTTTTTCTGAATGTTCTTTGTACTTTCAGAGTTTTATATAAATGCTGAATAAAGCTCTCTGTAGCTCAGGAATCTAGATATAAATTTAGTGTTTATAATACTTAGAATCATATAATCAAGTCCTCCTTCAATATTACAGGTCTAATATCTTCTCTTTACCAAATCATAATTAAAATACATTTTTATGACTACTTTTGTGAATACTGAGTCACTTTTTTTCCATCTTAGGTCATTGCCTTTTATGTGTTGAAATAGGCAAGACTTTCATTTTTTTCTAATAAATTAAAATTATTACAGAGTTATCACTACCTTATTTGAATTACATGTATGACAACAGCTATTAAAATCACACGAATTACTAGGTAGTAAAACTATACAATTTATTCTCCTTCATTATAATGTTTTTAATCCCCACACAATTTGCCTCCACTAATTTTCATCACTAGCCTGAGGTGATCCTTGTTGGTGATTATGATCAGGAAGATTTTTGTGGTAGCTCTAGTTGTAATTATAACTTCTTTGTTTCTCTGTGACAATGTGAGAAGTATTGTTATTTTAGTGAATTCGTGAATTTGAAATACAGTGAGTTCTGCTATAAAGCTTGTTTTGTAAACACAAATGTGTTCCACAGTGATTGATATATTAAGGAACAGTTTTTGCTTAATGGATATTTTGCATTTGTTGATACACTATTTCATCCATGAAAAACACTGAGTGAAAACAAAACACATAACTGCATCCACTGAATACAAAAATTATGTACACTCATACTCTTCAAACACGCATGTGTAGTAAGCCATCCTTACCCACATCAGGCATTACAATTTTCCATCCAATTTCAGAGAAACTACCTTCCATCATGTGACGATAATTCAAGCTGCAAGACTCACTTTCACAAGCAAAAGTCACGATGTTTGTTGTATTATTAATGTATTTTGTAATCATTTTTTAAGCGAAACTTTTTTCTCTAGGTACATAATTTTTGTTTTCTTTATTATGCTGCTGACAAAGTTCTTTTGTTTTTTTTGACAAAGTTTTTGAGTATTGAACCCCTGACTCAACTGGTTACCCATATAGTTAATATAGTTTAAGTTAAGACATATACATATAAATGATGAAACCCTCCATCTGAAGCAACATTTTTGAAAAAAAAAATCTGAAACCCTTTCTAAACTAAAATAATAAAGATAAACAGTTTCTCATGGAAACCTAACTTTTAGACAAATCATGGATGGCCACCTACAATTTTCATTCTTTGTTATCCCCTTTTTGGACTTATGTTCGCAACAATATTTTATTTTTTTGCATTAAATCCTTAAGTTTAAAATCAGCTTTTACACTGTTCCTTTATTTTGCATCGTTCCTTTATTAAAAGTCAACTTTGAATTATGCTGAACTTTTATGTTTGCATATCCTTCTAAAGAACATTTTTTGAAAGTTTTTCTTCCCATTTAGTTGAACCCTCTGTCCTTCACCAGCTTTACTGTGATGTAAACTTTTGAGTTTAATATGTCTCTACTGTTGTCATCTTAGAAAAAAATAGAAACTGTAGCATAGAAAATCCTTCCTTTTTCCTCTTCATTTTCTGTTCACTGTGTGAGGATCCTGTGAAATTCAATTTGCTTAAATGAGTTTCTTTGTTAAACGTGTCATTTGTATAATGATTCTGAGGTCAGACTGCCTGGATCCTCTTGTTACTTTCTGGCTATGTGAATTTGGGCAAGTAATTTAAACTGTCAAAAGATAAATTTTTCCATCTGAAATGGAGAGTTATAATAGCAGGTCTCTCAGAGCTTCATTGTGAGAGTTACATGTGTTTATAATTAGAGAGTTTGTTGCTTAGAAAGCTATAGTGTTTCAAACATTATTCTGATTACAAGAATTAATATATGCTTAAGAAATTTAAACAATGAAACAGTAGAATACAAAAAGTCGATTAAAGAAACACTTCAGTAAATCATTTTAGAAAGATTTTTGGATTCGGCATCCAAAGAAACAACCACAAGGAGTATCTGGTAATTTATTTCTTCTCACAATTCTGACTAAATTTAGTTTATACATGAGCTAAGAAAGGCTTAAAATTGTCAAAATTATGGATATAAAACAGAACCACAACATTTCTAAATTATAATCATTTAGTCTTATCAAGAAAATATATATTTAATTACTACAATAAATAGCTAGAAATATTTTTGGCTTTTTAAATATATTTCATAAAGCTATAAGCTATTATTCCTTAGTAAGTAACTTAGTTTCTAATGATATTTACCCTAATGACACTTAACCTGACAGTTCATAGTAATTCCTAGCAGTCTAGGAAGAGGCTGAACACAATATATGGATTCAGCCTAAGTGCCCATAATAGATGATTAGATAAAGAAGATGTGGTACATACATACAATGGACTATTATTTGGCTCCAAAAAAGAAGGAAATCTTACCATTTGCGATAACATGGGTAGTCTTAGAGGGTATTATTCTAAGTGAAATAAGTCAGACTGAGAAAGACAAATACCGTATGATCTCACTTATATGTGGATTGTAAAGAACAAAATAAATGAGCAAACGAAAAAAGGAACAGACTCATAGATACAGAGAACAAACTGATGGTTGCCAGAGGCGGGGAGTTGGGAAGCTGGGAGAAAAGGGTGAAGGGATTGAGAAGTACAAATTGGTAGTTACAAAACAGTCATGGGGATGTAAAGTACAGCATAGAAAATATAATCAATGATGTGGTAACAGCTATACATAGTGACTGGTGGGTATTAGACTAATGGAGGATCACTGCATAAATTATATAAATGTCTAACCACTATGCTATACACCTCAAACTAATATAAAATGATACAGAATGTCAACTGTAATTGAAAAATCATACATATATGATTAGTTTGTTATATATATCATATATATGTTTAATATACATATCATATGTATATATGATTATATGATAGATGTGTATATATACACATATATGGGTATATATGTATACATATATGTATATGCATACATATATGTATATATACCATATATGTATACATATATGTGTGTGTGCGTGTGTGTGTATATATATATGTATATATATATATATTTATATATATATATATTTATATGTATGTATTTTTCCTCAAAATAAGACCTAGCCAGATCATCAGCTCTAATGTGTCTTTTGGAGCAAAAATTAATATAATACCTGGTCTTATTTTACTATAAGACTGGGTCTTATATAATATAATATAAGACCATGTCTTATATTAATTTTTGCTCCAAAAGTTGCATTAGAGCTATGGTCTGGCTAGGTCTTATTTTCGGGGAAATATGGTATATACATGTGTGTATATATATATATATATATATATATATATATATATATACACATATATATGAGGCTAAACAAAGAGAAAAGAGTAAAGCATAGTGAAAAAATGACTGTGGACTAGACTTCTTTAGAGCCTCAAATGAGAAAAAAAATCGTTAATGTAGTACAATATAATTTGCTGTTAAATTAAATAAATCATTATTTGTTCTTGGCTGAATGCAGCTGGACATCATCTAAAAATTTTTCTCATTTAATTAAATCCCTAACAATATGTGTTTTAAGAAAAGCCACTTTGGAAAATAACTGTGTTGAGTATGCTTTATTTTATTATTGTCTACAATAACATGTTTTTAGTCTAAAAATCTTGGTATTTAAAATACCTCTCATCAAATTAAAAACAGATATTGTCATCAAATATTACCATTGACAATACCCCCATTCCCAATAAAGTTATGCTTTTTTTTTCAATACAGATGATAACCCAATATTTCTTATCTTTATGTCAGATGGATTCTATATTATTATGATATTGCTTTTTTTCATCCACATCATTATTCCTATGGCGCTGGCCTTTTGTAAGTTTTGCTTAATTAAAAAAAGAACAAAAACTTTAAGGGGATTCACACTACCAACCAGTAATGAAAAGTGTACCAAATCACTTGGTCCTGCATTAATATTTCTGATAATTAAAATGCCTGAGGGAATCATCTAGAGAAAAATTGTGAACACAGATACATTTATTTCAGAGAAAATGAAGAGTCATGACTAGTCTTCTGATGTGGACCTTCTCAATACCAAAGGCATCAGTAGGATACCATGGGATGAGTTGTCCAATCCCATGAGTACAAGAGTTCCTTTTTTAATTACTAAGCACTCGTCTTCCAAATGCTTTAATTTAGCTCCCATACCAGCTCTATAATGTTCCAATATTGTTATAGATATTTTATTGATCGGGTAAACCAGAACACAAGGAAGTGAAAATTCTTACCCAAGGTCATGTGGGTAATCAGTAGTAGATACGCGGTTCGAATTCTGCAAGTTGGCCCTTGACCACTAGGTAATGGTGCTGTTCTGTCAGCCTACTTGTAGTTCTTCCTCTACCTGGATGCAGCTGTGCGATCAGATTCTTACAGTGGCTTCGTTGAACATAGATACTCCAACCCCTGGGTCTGAACAAATACTTCATGCTCTTTAGTCTTTCCCAAAACAATGTATTGTTTAGCTTTGTGAGGTGAGGAAATGTAGGTATATACCATGCACTCATAATACATTATCTAAATTTGTTTGAGTGAAAAAAAATATCCAGGAATTGTTCCTATATGGAGGCATTCCTTTCTCTATGATTGGTGGTGAATGTCTTTTGATTAAAAAGAAAAGCAAGAAAACATTGTGCATAGTGCATGAATGTCTATTCAAGTCATGCCCTTTGCCTGCCTTCTGAATTGAGCTGAATACATATCTGTTTCCGTTTATATGCATTAAAGTACCATAACTAGGTTTCTCCATCGTACACATGACTCTCTTACCTTTACTCTGTTCCACAGTTGTCAGTCCATCTCTGTTTTCACGATCTAGCTTATCCATCGCCTATTTTTCTATTTTAAAACCAACATAAATCTAGTAATCAAGTAACAAATTTAAATTGATTTGCTTTTAAAATATTCTACTTAAAAGTTCTCATATCAGAATTATGTAACCTGACACTAAGAATGTAAGACTAAGCAATTTTCATCAGGCAAACTTTGTCCACTTCCATAACTCTGAAATAGAGCTACAGAGAAGTCAGATGTGGAAAGCACAGCTAATTTGATGTCAATTAAAGACTACTTTATTCTAACTCAAATAAAACATTAGGAAGTTAAAAGAGATCTGCTAAGTAAATAAACAAGGTAATTGTCGGTGGTATGTTTATTTGAAATATTTTAAAACAATACATTTACCCAATATAACTTGTTTTAGTTTCTTCTTACTTTCTACTCTGACTGGAAGAGCTCGTTCTAGTCCACCAAGCATAGATTTGATGAAACAGATGCTCAGAATGTTGTGACCTGAGACCACATAAATTCTCATCAGTTTTCTCTTTAACTGACTGCTCAGTCCCTGCACTTTACCTGCTTCTTTCATTGATAAATTACCTGAATAGTATACTTTACTCTTATTTTTTAGCAGCACCTTATCTCTTGCTTATAAACTTCTAATGAATCCCGAACTTCTGATGAATTTCTGATGTATCTAAGTACTCGTCAGATATTTCTACCTAGATATATACCAGTACAACAAACTATGGTGTGCACTAAACTGAACTAAGAAACGAGAGATTCATACTGTTCCATTTCCTTTATTTGTTTATTTATTTTCTCCTCACTCATGCATTTGGCTTAGCCAGACAGTAAACTAGATTCTTCTAGACTTTAACTTTTACTTCACCCTCTTTCAGGTAGTCTATAAGAATGGGATATTGATGTATTCTCTGCAAGCATTTTGATTCTGCCAACTCTTCTTTATTCCCATTAATAATACATTAATCGTCATCGATCACTTTATTCAAAAGTACTGCAAAGTCCTCCAATTGGTCTCCTGTTTCCCAGATTGGGTTCCTTGGATTCTCTCAAAGCTGTTGAGCAGAGGTCCTGCAATGGGCTTTAAAAAGTATATAAAAATCTCTAAATGCTTTTTTGTAAATATTGGTATTTCCACCCCACAATCATGGCCTTCTTCAGATTCACAGAGACAGAATGAGCTTTTATATGTATATTTTATCCTCTTAAATGTTCACTTACAGTTCTTCAGTATTCCCCAATCCTTAGAGATAAAAGTTGAATTTGTCCTAAACGTCATGGAGGGCCCTGCTTCTCCAGATATTTGCTTCAGTCTCTAGCCACACATCTAAGCATCCTTTGTAACAGTAACGCAAACTCTTGGCTTCCATTTTTCTCCCTCATAAGAAATAATTATCTTCCTTAGAATCCAGGAAGATACAGGCGATTTAATCTTTCCTCTTCTCAGTAACAAAATTTGTTGTTACTTAAAATTTCTATATTGAAAGCATAAATCATTTGCTCTATTTCTTTAGTTACTTCAAGGCATTAAATGATTTCCATATTTTATCTGAAAACAACTTTTAGCAATTTTTAATGAAAGGCGTTATCTTCATAGAGTTTATCAACATGATCGTTCTGTCCTTCCCTACTAGGATTTTGCACAGAATTCTCTCTATGAGTATGGTTCCCTGGACCTACAGGGAAAGCTACCCCACCCCTCTTTGCCTAGTTCACTCCCACTCATTTTTCAGACCTCATTTCAAATGTGATTTCCACATGTACTCAGTTCCCATTTCGTTATGCCCCAAAATGCTGTACCCATGGACCCGCGGCATCAGCATTGCCTGATAAATGGTTAGACATGCAAATTCTCAAACCCCACTCTGATCCGCACATATGCCTAGACACTAAGATCCAGAAGATAGAAAGTGAGTCTGATTGTTTTTGATTGTTTTTACTGTGGTGGTTGTTTCAAACTATATTTACTGTACTTGTATGAGGCCTGGTATAACGTAGGCACTCTGGATATAGTTGCTCAATAATGAATACACAGGTGAATTATTTCTGTTTGTTTCCTTACGCTTATTATTCTATAAGCACATTGCTCAGATATATATACATATACACACATTATTAAAATATAAAGAATTTTTCAATAGTACTTTGCTTTTCTCAGCTAAAGTAACCATTAGGAAGATAGCACAAGCCAAGCTTGATGTAATATTCTGAAATTTTAGTTTTACTGTATGGATAGCTATAAAAAGATAGAGTGAAAAAGTGACTAAGTGCAAAAGGACTTATAATTAGTTTTTCAGTTTTGAGTTTATTATTGGATTCCTTACTTAATATAGTCTCACCAACAATTAAATACAGCAAAATTCACTAGTTTGAAACTCATTGATATTACTAAAATAGTTGTTTACATACATTCATTGTTAACACAGTGAATGAATGTTTATACTGGTATGAATGCATTGTGGCTGAGATGTCATCCATCAGGGAACATAATGATAATGTACCTTGCTGTCACCTTCACTTCTTAATTTTGACAATTAATTAAGAAACATCTTTCATTACAAGACTATTTTTAATTATTAAAAAAAAATACCTTCCATTCACACATCTTTTAAACCACACTGAGCTCTTTGACTTTCATTTATTTTAATTCAAAACTGAGCTAAGTTGATAAGTCTTCTTATTTTATATAATACTGATGATAATTCTCTGCAGCCATTCTTGATAGACAGTTATCTCTTGTTAATTAAATGGATAGAATTTACGTTTTAATTTACTATAATAGGTCTTTTGATGATAGTGGTTTAATGCCCTAGAAGAATACAAAAACATTTAAAATTAGTGGAAGGTCATTAATGTCTTAATTGTTTTATCAAAGCTAATGAGAATTATAAAATACTAATGGAATATTAATGAGGACTTTGTGTCAATTTCAAAGTCTAGGTAAAAATATTAGAACTATATATATATATATATTAAAATGCTTTAACAAATGCGTTCAAAGACCATACACTCACAAACTTACAGAGAATATCTTAGTGTTTTTTCATTCAAAGTGAACAATAAAAATAAAATATAATTGTGTGTAAAAGTTTTTAATTTACAATTACCCAGGCATTCATTTCTGATAATTTGTCCCATTGTAAGTATTTAAATTTTTGTTTTTACATTGACCAAGTCCTTGTTGTTATCCCAAAGAAGTCAATAAACCTACCTTAATTTTGAGAGAAAATTAAAAAGTAATTTGTATCTTTGGTTAGCTTTATTATTATTGATAAAATTGAATATCCAAAAATGTTTTTAAACTTATTTATTTTTTATTATTGTTCATGTCAGATGGCTAATTAGGAGTAAGAAATGCAACTAAAATGGTGCTTTAGCATAGTAAGTAAATAAATGGCATGTGTAAAGGTGCCTGTTTGTTATATCAACACCATTAAAGTGATAACAATTATCAATTGTATTTTAATACAAGGTCAAAATAATCCATCATTATGAGGATATTCAAATATATAAAACTTTGTAAAACAGAATATTTTAGTACAAAGATATATAGATCCTTTAATAAAATATAAATATATGCATAGCTTTATCTGTTATTTAAGCTTTCAAATAATATTATATACATTTTTCATACAAAATAATATTTAAATAGAGTCTAATAACTTTAAATATTATTATTGTGTTTGTGTAACTCAGGATGAGCAAACTAGTTTATGTATCTATGTGTATGGGTGTGTGCATATATGCACATATACATATATGTACATGCATTATGGTTATAAATCTCATGAAAAATATTAGATTCTGAAATCTTGAAAGATGCTCTTGGTTTTAATTTAACAACAATACATAATCATTTTAATAATTGATTAAATACAAAATTTATTTATTCACAAATATAAAACAACCTTGACAAAATATTGAAAGTTTGATTAATTAAGCTATTTTATATAGTAAGATATATTTTCCTTGATTTTGTACAGATAAAATATTATGAAATATTTGAATCATTATAAACACATATTCTTAGTAATACTATACTTATAACTTGACTTGTGTATGATTGTATTTCATTAATTCTGTTTCTTACCAATTGAGTTTTTTGGGATAAAATTACTTTCTCAGTAAAATAACAATTGCTAATTTAAAAATGAAAGCATATTTTATTTTAACATAAGAGATTAAAGAACGAGGATTTAATTCAAAACTTTAATGAAATTGATGATTACTACATTTAAAAAAATACATGTTCAAATGCATGTTTGTATCATCATTTTAATTAATAATTTACTTGAGACTGAATTATCTTTTCTTTGGTATATGTTTCCCTCTCTTTGCATATCTTCCTTATCCTCTAACTGAAATTTAGACAAGGCACACATAACTCTTTCATTAAATGTAATGGCCTACATAAACTCTTAATCTCCTTCATCTTTTCCAGTTCTGTGCCCTTATTTCTTGTATCTCTTCCCCCGTCCCTGTTATAGTTTTTGTGACATTGCCGTATTCTAGTTCTCTTTGGACACAAAGACATTTTGGCAAAAGTCAATTTGCTTTTGGGAGATTGGTTTGAATCAAATTGATTTTTGGAAAATTGACCTAGAGCTATTTCTATCTGCTTACAAAACAACTTTTTAAAATGTTTTACCAGTGCCCACAACAGCCAAAACTTCCTCTTGAAATAATTGTCAGTCATGTGTTCTTCATTGGCGTGTGTTGTAATATTTTAGCTACTCTTGCAGAGCAGACGTTGAGAGATGTATTTGATTATTCCCTTCCATTGGTCACCTAGGATGAAGCATTAAAATGTATTTTTCTTGTAAAATATGTGATGGATATCTTTGTTTGTTTGTTTTAGTGCTGTTCAATGTCATTATTATATAACCTTTAGTTTTTCCAGTAATCTAAATAAGATTAAGTTGAATTTTGACTCCTTTTTCTCAAATCATCCTGCATAACAGTAAAGTGTTTTATACCATAAATCACTGCTCTATATATCACATACTGTGTCACAATACCTTATTGCTGGATATTTAAAAATTTCATATTATCCATGCTTCTCTTAAACTCTCATCACCATAATAATGATTTTTCCCATTGTATAATCACATTTATCTCATAGGTCAAGTTCCTCATTGTTTCCTTTAGCCATACCCATTTCCATGTGCAAATGATTTCTATTTTCAGAAGAATACATGTTTTTCATGTTAATCTCCTAGTTTTTCCCTCTTTAATTTGTAATTTGCATATTTCCCAAACTTGGAAAATCTGAAAATCAAAACAACTTGCCTTTTTTAAATGAAAACCTGTGGTAACCTATAATGACCTAATCAGTAGTACAGAATTCTATTCATGCATGCCACTGTTGCCTCACTAACATAACTGAAAACTGCTGATAGGAAGAAGCATTTATGAAACTACCAGGTGTCTTTTCCTTTTCCAACCTACAACTAACATTGAGCTCGTAGAGACTGTATGACTATATGACTACTATATGACTAATCAACAATTTTAAAATTAAACATTTTTTTAGCCAATAAAGTATAAATATATTTAGGTTATTTGACAATTTATTCCCAGTTTGTTACTTACATAAAAATATTTTTTACTACAGAAAAAAAAGTGAATCTAAAAATTAAAGGTATCTAGAGAATTTTTGATTCATTTTTGAGATAGTTTATGTACTTTTGTAATGTGTTAGATCATACTTCATAACATGAAATAGAGAATACCATAATAAGATAATTATAAATAAATTATTTCTACAACATTGCTGATTGGGGATAATATAGTTCTAATGTTTTTTTTTTTTTTTCTTTTTTCATGTTTATCTTTATAAATATGTTCAGAGTCATTTTATGGAAAATTTCTACCAAATATCATGATTCTCATCTATGTTGTGGAAGACTTCTTGTCATGTCTAGATTTTCTCAACCATTCATTTTTTCTTATTTATTAGTACCCAACTCTATGTCAAACATTCTTCTGTATATTGATATACAATGATAAAATTAAAACTGAAATGTTCATTTTCCTGAAACAAAATTATAGAAATTCTTTACATCTTAGTTTCAAAAGCTCTAAAATGGCAATAATGGTACAAACCTCAGGTTTGTTTTGAGAATTAACTGATTTAATGCAGTGAAGGGCATAAACTTATGTCTTATGCATCAGATACATTCAAAAACTGTTAACTTATTTCAGTGCAACCTAAGATGGCATCAGTATTTTTGATGGCATATCATACAGAAGAGACTCACTTTGAACATATGTTTGTTTAAAACTTCTAAATATCTTTGCACATTCATTGGGGCCATTTTGAAGTACATGCAGTTGATTTCTTTACACCTAGATTTGGAATTTCACATTATTTTTTATTCTTTCAGACACAGTTTTTCCTACTGAGATTGGATTTTGATTTCATGAACGTGGAATGTGTCTCAATATTTCATAATATACGTATTTGATCAGCTTTTCTCCTATGCCAGCATATTAATTACAAATACAATAATAATCTTGACAGGACTAATTAATCATCTAAAACCCATATAAATGCTGCTAGAAACTTATTTTGTGTTTCATACTTGATTTCCCCATAAGGAAAGTTGATCATGGAAGATCAATTTTGAATATTTTGAGTGTCCCTAAATATTGTTTTCTCTGAAACAAAATTATCTATTTTCTTAAAAAGGCTATTATGAATAATCATGTCAAATACATTATGAAAATCAAGATCACTACATCTTTTAAAATTCCATAATATATTGCAATTAGATTAGCATGCCATGACTTGTTGCTAATGAAACAGAGATAAAGGCAGTTCTTCAAAATTCTTCCACACTTTTACTTCAGCAGTTTATTCCACTGTGTTGTATAGACTCATGTCATGTTCAGCATTCATTTTGTAGCATCAACCTCAGAAATTAAATTTGTCAATATATTGATTATAAGTATTATATTTTTAAATTTTAAATTTCTTTATTTTGCAACAAATCCATACAGGATATGCAAAAGTTAAGGTACTGGAGTATTTCTTTTAAGTTTTTTATTTTTTATTTTTTATTTTTTTAAGTTTCTCTTATTCAAAGCTAATGAAAATTTTCCTGAAAAAGAATTCCATTCTATAACATGGACTGTCATTTCTCAAAACATTTCATGTGAATTATTAATAAATTAATTGAAAATGAATAAAATAAAATTTCACTGATCAAATATTTTGAAAATTGGAGTTAAACAAAATTGAACATATTTGTGGAGTGCAGGGATTATCACTGCCCTTTGCATGTAATGCAAAGTGAAAAAGTGCAGAGGAAGATCTGGTAGCTTCCATTTTCTTACTTATTGAACATTACTCATTATAACAATGATCTCCTTTACTTTCCTCCAGAGACTAATTCTTAGGATTTGTTTTCTCCCCAATGCACTTTGAAAATTTTGATTTATGACAGTCTTAACTTGCAGTTGCTCCCAAGCCCACTCATATAGGCTAAGAATTTTAACATGAAGGTGTAGAAGCATTTAAAATCAAATGACTCCTTCAGTCAATTTCCATGTACTTAGAAGGCTCATATTTGATCATACTTATGAAACTTGAAGACGTAGGACATGATCAGGTTCATACTAATTTATAAATACCAGTTAGCATCAATATACATTTTTTTATATTGTGAAGGACTGCAGAAAATAAAAGATAAAACTGTAAAGTATAATTTTGCAGGGGAGGAGAACCATTTTCCTCTTATAACTCTGTCAGTATTTGAAAGGTTCCAAAAATGCCTAAAGCCTATTAGCAACATAAATGGAAACATTGTTGAAAGCATTAATTTTGTTAGCTTTAATGCAGTTCCATTATTATAATATTTAGCTGTCTATAAAAAAATGCTAGGTGAGTACTTCTTTGCAATTTCCAGCTTCTCGGAGTTTTAGATTATTTTTTCTCACCTATGTTACAAGATAGGTAATAAAAGTGGATCCATTCATTCCTCTAATTTTTTAAAAATAATTTGCCCAAGTCTTCTAGGTTCATTTTGCATTATTTCTAAAATACACCATCAAAATAAGCCTATGTACTGATTATTCTCCTCTACAAAGTATTTAATTTGTTATGGAAAGGAAAGCATTGGAGCAATATGAGGTCGTCGTACAATGAGGTTCATGAACTCATCCTAGAAAAAGTGCTACACACCTCATTGCTGAATATCACTATGGTCACCTTTGAAGTACTCCCCTTGGGAAGCTACGCACCAACACCAGCACCTAGTCCACCCTTCAAAGCAATTTTGGAACTCTTTTTCTTGACTGGCCATCAGAGCTGTCGTCGTATTACACTTGATGTCCTGAATGTCATCAAAATGTCTTCCTTTCAATATTTCCTTTATCTTTGGGTAAAGAAAAAAGTCATTGGGGGCCAGATCAGGTGAGTGGGGAGGGTGTTCCGATACAGTTATTTGTTTAATGGCTGAAAACTCCCTCACAGATAGTGCCTTGTGATGCAAGAGCCATGAAATGTTGGTGAAAAGTTCAGGTTATCTAACTTTTTTTACACAGCTTTTTCAGCACATCCCAACAGTCAACTTGGTTATCTGTTTGTCCAGTTGGTACAAATTCATAATGAATAGCCCCTCTGATATCAAAAAAGGTTAGCAACATCAGACCTCGTATGTTATAATTTTAATACAGCTATACATTAAATACAGTTATACTCTGCACATTTTTACATGAATTTCATACATGGGACATGTCATGGGTAAAATAATAGTTCATCATTAATTTATGAATCAAGAAAACTAGGACAGATACAGTGGTATGTGGTTTATAGCTCATCACACTGTTATGCGTTGTACAGGAAAGGTATAATAGATAGTTAATAGAAAAGAGATCTTAAGTATTTTATCAAACAGGATTGGGGACCTGAAGCTGCTAGAGCTGAAATGTGGAGATAATACAAGCTGTGCAATTATGTTATTTTCAGGTGATAAACTACATATCTTTGGCATTGAAGCATAAAGTCACAGCAAGGATTCTTATATGGTGATATTTACCTCTGTTATGCACAGTAAGAAACAGCACTCTGGAAAACTGGATGACCCATTTGTTCTTCTTTTTCCCTTAAAATATCTATGAGCAATGTCATCAGCACCATACCACTGTTCACATGGGTATAATATGCTTGCTTGAAATAAATGCCAGCATATTCAGATAAATCCTAAAGACATAATAATAGTCAGCATCTTGCACATTCCAGGTAAGTGCTCATATTTTCATGCGTAAAACAATGATTCATTTTTAAAAGAATCTGCATCCTTGTATGTGTTTTAAAACATCGGCAAATATGTGAGATATATATAATCAAGACATCAAAAAAATGTAAAAGGAGGAAAAAAAACAATCATTTGAAAAGTAAGTCATGGTGGTGACTGCATTTTATTAGATCCCATGTGTTTCCAGTCATCCGTTGGGCCTGGGATTCTCACCAGAGATGAATTTAAATTTAAGCTGAGCCATGCTTGTTATGAATTATTTTGTTCTCCTGATGTGAAGTAAATAAAAGAGCCCACTTATATCATCTCCTCTGGGTTTGGGCTTCTCACAATTCCCCAGTCTAGCTCCAGCTTCTGAAAGTGGCATCTAGTATCAGGTGCTCCACAAACTCAAGGACTGGTAGTGGAAGGTAAATTCATCACTTACCATTTTCTCTGAACCTCAGTGTAGCTGAGATAAGCTCTTAGAAAGATCTCATTTTTCCCTGCAGCATCTTTCCTGTCTGCACAATATGGCATTACATTTGATTTCATCTTTTTCTTTCAAGCCCTAATGTACAGGTCCTTCTGTGTATTTTATTGTATTTTCACTTTATTTTATAATGTATTTTCAAAAATATAATACCAACTTGAGACTTTGCATTTGAACTTCATTTTACTAATTAACCTTTTTGAATCTATCCTCTAACTAGTTTTGTTAAAAGGGAAATAACTGAAAAAAGAAATAGAAGAAACTGAAATATCTTCTAGTCTACCAACTACCTTTTAAAATGTAACATTGATTTTTTTTTCTATTTTCAAGCATAATAAGTGATGTTAAATGCTATCACTTGTACTCTGTCTTTTCACAAAAGTGCTTTAAGACAGAATTTGTCCAAGAACTTCAATACTTTCATGATGCTAAAATAAGTGATATATAACCTAGTTTGGATATTTAATTGGAAAGGGAAAAGTAAAAGAAATTAAAAGGATTAGAAAATAAGTAATGTTCAAATTAAATACATACATGCATGAATGTAATAGTAACTTTCCTTTGAAAATCTAAAGTGTAGTTGTGTAGTCAATATGCTTGTCACAATTTCTACTGTTTTGATTTTTGGTTTATTTGCCCTCCTACTGGAAATGGGTTTTAAATCCTCAGTCTTCTCTTTCTTTACACCATTGCGATCTTATTATTAATTTTCTATTGCTGCTAAACAAGTACACAAACTAAGAGGGAATAACGCATTATATCACAGTTCTGACAGTCAGAACTTGAACGGGGCTACACTTGGTTTACTGTTTAGAGTCTCACAAAACTGTAGTCAAGATGTCACCTGGAGGGGCTCTTATTGGAAGGCTCTGGCAGGAGCTCATTCAGGTTGTTGGCAGAGTCCAGTTCCAGGCAGTTGTAGAATGCAGGCCCCTGTTTCCTTGCTGTCTGTGAGCTAGAGGTCAGCTGTTAGAGGAAGCTTGCAAGTCCCTTCCACTTGAAGATACCTTTTCCCTCTTCAAATCCAGCTACAAAATACCTCTCTTTTGTCAAATTCTTCTCAACTGAAAAACTCTGTTTTGACTACAACCCAGCTACCAGCCAAAGAAAAGTCTGAAGGGATCAGGTAGGTTAGCTCACTATCAGAAGGCCCATTGCTTCGTAACCTTAATGACAACCTGAAAATCTCTTTACAATGTTTTAGGCTGGTGCAAAAGTAATTGCGTTTTTTGCAATTTCAACATTTTAAGCCGCAATTACTTTTGCACCAACCTAATAAAATAATCTAATCACAGGACTAACACCAGGTAGCTAAGATCATGTTACCAACTTAGACAAACAGTTACTTTTCAAGTCCTACACTTGAAGATACTTGAACTCTTTTGTCCCTGACCTGTTCCTTTCTCCTCAAATCCAAATGTGTGTAATATATACATGTTTAATTTATTTAAAGAAGAATGATTTACAGAGCAATTATATACATATGGAATCACACTCTGAGAAAATATGCATTTAAAATGTTAAGATTACTCAAGATTTATAACTGGATATCAATGTATTTTTTCTCCTTAAAAAAAAAATTAGTCATTTTATATTTAATATCCCAGTGCATACCAGGGATAGTTACATGCCATAAAATGTTTTTATGGTGATATATTTGACATAGTTGAACTACATTAAATTAAATTCCATAAACTTAGTATTTTGGTAATTTGGTGGGCTTCTGTAGCTTAAAAGATAAGAAAAATAGTTTTAAAATTTCAAGATAGTTCAGAATTCAGCAACAGTGATTTTTTTTTTTTTGTATGAAAGAACAGATTAATACATTTATTATACATTATTTCACTTATTTATTAGGAAATTCTTCTAACAATATTGAGCCATCATATTTTAATTGGCTTCTGTAATTTAACCAAAATAAACATGTTATAATTTATAACCTGTCATTGGGGAAATGTAAATGAAAACAATGAGATACCAGTATGAATTATCAGAATGGATAAAATCTAGAACACTACTGACACAAAATGCTAGCGAGGATGTGAAGCAACGGGAACTTTTTTTCATTGCTAGTGACAATACAGAATGGTACAGCCACTAGGGATACACTTTGGCAGTTTCTTACAAAACCAAACATACTTTTATCATCTAACCAAGCAATTGCACTCCTTAGTATTACCCAAAGGGGTTGAAAATGTATGTCCACGGAAAAATTTGTACATGGATGTTTATAATGCCTTTATTCATAATTGTCAAAACTTGGAAACAACCAAAATGTCATTCAGTAGGTGAATGGATAAACTGTGATAATCCTGGCAGTGGAATATTATTTAGCACTAACAAGAAATGAGCTGTCAATCTGTGTAAAGACATGGAGGAAACTAAAATGCATGTTACTAACTGAAAGAAGCTAATCTGAAAAGTCTATGTACTGTATTATTCCAACTGTATGCCCTTTTGGAAAAGGCGAAATTATGATACAATAAAAAAGATCAGTTCTTTCTCAGGTTGGGGGTGGGAAGACAGATGAGTAGGTGAAGCACAGATTGTTAGGGCAGTGAAACTATTGTAATGGATGCATGACACTTTACATTTGTCCCACCCCATACAATTTACAAAACCAAGATTGTACCTTAATGTAAACTATAGGCTTCGAGTGATAATGATACACCAGTGTGGGTTCGTCGGTTGTAACAAATGTACCACATTAATGTAGAATGTACATAGTGGGGGAGGCTATTCATGAGTGGGGGCAGGGGATACATGGGAAATCTCTGTGCCTTCCACTCAATTTTGCTGTGAACATAAAACAGCTCTAAAAATAGTGTACTAAAATAATAAAGTAAAATAAAATTAAAATGTATGGTCTGAAATTGGATGACCATATATTTTAAAAATTGGAAAAATAATTTCATACCTTGAACGGTCTAAGAAGACAATCTGAGTGGTATGTAGCTCAATGTGAAGCCACAAAAGTCCATTTTAAATTCTATTTAATAAAACTTCTTTATGAACATTTTTAAAAGTTTTGACAACACATGTAGTCATGTAGACACGAGCATAATCAACCTACAGAACAGTATCGTACCATCTTCCCTCAAAATCCTCTCCTGTCCTTGGATGGTTAACCACTCACTGCTTTCATTCCTAGCTTTCAGGAGCCACTGCTCAGTGTTCTATCCCTATAGTTTGTCTTTGTTTTTTCCATAGTGTCATATAAATGGAATCATACAATATATAGTCTTTTGAATCTGGATTCTTTCAATTAGCATTAGCCATTTGAGAATCATCCACAGTGAACATATTGATAGGTCTGTTCTCTTTATCTGAGTTATATGCCATTGTATGGATAAACAATAGATACTTTATTAATTTACTAGTTAAACAATAGTTGGGGTTTTGGCAATTATTAATGAAACTACTATAACCATTCATGTACAGATTTTGTATGAACATACATTTTTCTTTCCCTGCACTTAAGTATCTACTGTGTTTCCCCGAAAATAAGACCTAGATGGACCATCAACTCTAACGTGTCTTTTGGAGCAAAAATTAATATAAGACCTGGTATAATATAATATAATATAATATAATATAATATATGACTGGGTTTTATAGTAAAATAAGAGCAGGTATAATATAATATAATAATAATATAATATAATATAATATAATATAATATAATATAATATAATACCACGTCTTATATTAATGTCTGCTCCAAAAGACGCAGTAGAACTGATGGTCCAACTATGTCTTATTTTCAGGAAACATGGTAGTAGTGTGTATAGTAGGTATATGTTTAATCTTAAAGGAACTACCATGGGTACTTCCAAAGTACCCACACAATTTTACCTCTGCACAATCAATGTGTAAGAAGTTCAGTTGCTTTATATCATTGGAAGCAATTGATATTACCATTTTAAATTATAATTTAATTTTAGCCATTCTAATAAAGACTAATATTCCATTACTTATTAT
Source organism: Rhinolophus sinicus (assembly GCF_036562045.2). Taxonomy (NCBI): domain Eukaryota; kingdom Metazoa; phylum Chordata; class Mammalia; order Chiroptera; family Rhinolophidae; genus Rhinolophus; species Rhinolophus sinicus. Next base: position 186,639,211 of record NC_133753.1, read on the forward strand.
TATTATTTCCTTAATGACTAATGATGTTGAGCATTTATTCATGAGTTGTTGTTTTTTTCACAATTGTTTATCTATTTTGGGGAAGTGTCTGTTCAAGTGTTGTGCCTGTTTTTAAAATTTAAGTTGTTTGTTTTATTATTAACTTTGAAGAATTCTGTATAAAATTCCTTTATCATATAATTTGAAAATATATTTTTTCTCAGTCTGTCTTATCTATTCATTAACTGTGTCTTTCAAACAGCAGATATTGTTAATATTGATGGAGTACATTTTATTACTATATCTTGTATTATATCATATTAACATGTCATTATATTTTTGGTGTTGTCTCTATATTTTTTTTTCCCTAACTGAAACTGAAATATATTTTCTTCCTTGTATTCTGTTGAAATTTTATAGCTTTATGCTTTGGCTATAGGTCTATGACCTAATGATTTCCTTCTATTCCTAGTTTGCTAAGAGTTTTTTTCATTATTAACTGGTATTGGATTTTGTCAAATGCTATTTCTTCACCTATTGTGAGGACCATGTTTATTTTCTTTAGCTTATTGATTCAGTGATGCACATTTGTTAATTTTCAAATGTTGAATCAATTTCACATTCTCAGTTAAAACTTTACTTGGTTGAGATATATTATTCTTTTTATACAGTGTTCTCTATGCTTTCCTAATATTTGGTGTGTACTTCTGTGTTAATGTGAAAAATTTGTCTCTAGTTTTTTTTCTTGTATTTTATTTCATTTTATATCATTATTTTTTCTTAATAAAATGGTTTGGAAAGCATTTCTCACTTTCTTTCCTGGAAGAGTTAGTGTAGACATGTTATTATGTATTTCTTAAATTTTAATGGAATTTTTCAGAGAATCTGTTTTGGCCTGGAGTTTCATTGTTGAAAGACCTATTACACATTAAATTCATTTTATTAGAATAATGACTCTTAAGATTATGTGTCATCTTTAGTTATCACTGGTAGTTCATGTTGTTTAGCAACATTTTCGTTTTATCTAAATTTTTGAAAATTTTGGCCTAAAGGTTTTTCACTATTTTCATATTATACTTTTAATTTCTGAAGAATCTGGACTGATGTCCATATTTTATTTATTACATTGGTAATTTGTATCTTTCGTTTTCATGGCTACTTTTGCTTTAGGTTTATTGATTTTATCAGTCTTTCTAAAGTCAGCCTTTTGTTTCCTTGATGTTATCTATTTTTATTTTTAAAATTTCATTAATTATGCTCTTTATTACTTCTTTCTTTCTGCTTTATTTTAGGTTTGCTTTACTCTTCTTGTCTCAAGATGACATATTAGGCATTAATTTGAACTGTTCTTTTCTTTATAGTATATCTGTTTATTGCTATAACTTTCTATTTATTGTTGTAGTTGCATTACCCAAATTTTGAAATATTGTGTTTACTTTTAACTCAATTCAAACTGTTGTTTAATTTCTCTTGTGGTCACTTCTTTGATCGCTGGTTATTTAAAAACATGTTCTTCAATTTCCAAATACTTTTGACTGTTTCAGATATTTTTTGGTTATTGATTTATAATTTAATGTTGTTTATGCAAGATAGTACTTTGTGTGATTTCAGTTCTTGTAAATGTGTTAATATTTGATTTATGGTCTTGCAATATGGTCTACCTTGTTGAATATTCTATGTGCACTTGATAAGAATGTGTATTTTTTGTTCCTGGTGGCATTTTCTATAAAAATAATGTAGCTCAAGCTGGTTGATGGAATTGTTTAGGTCTTCTGAATGTTCCCTGATGTTCCACTCCAATCTTGAGTTCAAGCTTGTAGTTTGTCTTTCAACCGCATGTCTCTGAAGTGGTCAAAAAAAGTTATTCATTTTTTTTGATAAGCAAACCTTTGTTGTTTTTGGTACTGTTGTTTAGTGACAGCAATGTGGCACCTAACTTTCTATATACTAAGTAGAAGCCAGGAAAGTCAAGTACAGCTTTAAAGAAAAATAGAAAGCAGTTGTCAGTTCTGCCGTCTGTTCTTCAGCAATGGGGCATGTGCTGCATTTGGGGAATCATTGCTCATCTGCTGTCCATATTTCACTGTAAAAGACGAGAAATGCTCATAACGAGGTAAAAATATTTTATTTACATTTGAAAGCTACTTATCAGAAATGAAGTACATTAATACATATGATCTTAGAATTCTTGTGTAAAGTGTGATAATATGAAACCATTTACAAATTTGATAATGTGTTTATATCTATCCATATTGACAAGGGTAAGAGGTGAAATGGTACCATTTTAAAAATTATTTAATTAAATTTATTTGGATAGCATCGATTAATAACATTATGGAAGTTTCAGGTATACAATTCTGTAATACAACATCTGTGTATTACGTTGTGTGAGCCCCATTGTTTAGTCACCTCCAGCACCATATATTTGACCCCTTTGTCCCTGTACCTGTCCTCCCACACTCCCCCCCCCTTCCCTCTGGTAACCAACGTACTGTTGTCTTTGTCTATGAGTTTGTTTGTTTTTTGTTGTTGTTGCTTTCTGTTTGATATAATTTTAATTTGTGATTTTGTCATAAGATTCTCAAGTGCTGCTAACATGATATTAACATATCAACAGCTTAAGAAGTAGCAATTTTGATAAGGAAGTAGTATGTGTATGGTACTGTCATCCTTTTACAACAATGTTTAAAATATTTGGACTGTTCATCCGCAATCAAACTGCCAAATGTTTTAGAGTTTTCTCATTCATTATTTACTTAATGTGAGATCCACATATAGTAATATAACTATTTTGATAGTTGTTTGTTTCGAAGAGTTTTTTGATCCAAGCTGTGCCATAAAAATCCAGAAATATCTTACTGTAAGAAAATTTAACAAGGCACTGAGATAAGGCACTCCTAAGTTTTCCCCCGAGGACTGTGATTGTGTTGATAGTCACTCTTATTTAACTATAAAATTTGGAAGGATGATTTGATTTGACTTGAGAATATTAGCTTCCTGTTCTGAAAGACAGATGTTAAAATATATCAGAATCTTCTAATTATCAAAGAGATGCTCTGAGCAAAAGAAATGTACTCAAACTTGGTACTGTTTATTATTAGCAATTGTATAATTAAAAGTATTAATAACTACCAACATGGGTGCCTTCTATATTTCAAATAGTTTCATAGACAGTTTGCATTATTATATATCTCATACTGCTGAAATTTTAGAAAGTAAATATTGTAATTCCCCTTTTAGCGTTTGGGAAACAGTCTTAAGAAACTTGCCCAGAGTCACAGAAGCAACAAGGCCAATCTAGTTTTTGCTACGTTTTATTCAAGAGCAGCTGGTGTTGCAATAAATCACCTCCTTGACAAACCTTAAGTGGCAGTACAGAGCATGTCATGTGTTGACATGACAAGTACATGCTGTTATTCCTTGCTGGGAAGAACGTAATCTTTTAAGCTCTTATACTACATGTGAAAATGATATTATACATATGACATTTATGTATATAAAACAAATGCAAATGTAGATGCTAAATTTCAGTACAGAAAAGCTGATTAAAGTACCAGCAAAAAAAAATAGCTTTGATGCAGAAGAATAATCAGATATGAGTTTAGAAATATCTGCAGCAGTAGCTTCAATTTTGAATGAAGAAATGTTCTAGTGATCAGATAGACTAATTTCCAATGCAAAGCATCCTCAGTTTTCTCTAGTGCCATTCATCCCTGGATAGGGCTCTTGCACACGTGGTAAGAGTTGTACATGGTAAGAGGCCCTTCTGCTCAATATTTCAGCTGCCTGGCACACAGTCCCTTCAGGCAAACTGCAAACTTTCTGATAAGAATTTGAAAGGACAAACTCCTGCAGGGGAAACTGCTGTTACTCATCTAGTTCAAAAAACATGAGCTTTCCAGAGTCAGGAGAATAGGTAATGATTTTCAGGTTGTTTCAAAGCACATTTCTCTTAAACATACAGAAGATATTTTATTGAAAGAAATGATGCTTTGTTTTTCAGTGAGAAAATGCCTTCAAACTTGATTCAACAAACCTAAAAATGTCTTCTAGATTAATGATTTGCAACTTCACAATATTTAAAAGCAAGGAAACCTGTAAATTTCTTCAGACACCATGGCTTGCCATTAATATCAAATCACTAAACATTCATTAAAAGTAATTGCTAAATTGTTCTATTATGAATTTCAAATAGGCTTAAAAAACAGTATTATTTTCTAAGAGTATGAATTCCTCATAAGACTTTTATGTGAAAGCACTGACAATACCAAGTCTTGTGATATTTATTTTTCAAAGTTTTATTTGGAGAGTTAATGTTATTGGACAACTGGTATCTCTTTTTTTTCTTTTGTACATAATACAGATTGATTTACTTTAAAGTGTATGCTATTAAGTGATTATTTTTAATTACAAGTTATAGATTTTCCTTGTTCAGTATGTTACCTCCAAAGTAAAAAGCTCATGTACAAACAGATTTTGATCTCATTAGGTAGTAAATTGAATATGAATGTTAGAAGAGATGTCAGTTAATTAAGTAAATTCTGATCTAGCTTTTATACATTACATAAAACAATGATTATTGCTGTTCTAATCTTGACTTCTAATATGTTACATGTCCTTCTAGACCCAAGATGTCAAAATATATATATATAATTGTCCTGCATGTTTGTTCCAATACTATGCTGTTTGTATTTCTATTATCATAATCATCTTAGGCCTACTTGTTACCATGTAGTTGTATGAATAAACAATTACTTTCTATCAACACACACACACACACACACACAGAGAGAGAGAGAGAGAGAGAGAGAGAGAGACTAAATTAGCATTTATCTTTTTTCAAGCTTTACTGAAATAGGCAGATTTAATGCAATCCCCATCAAAATCCCAATGGCATTTTTTATTAGAAATAGAACAACAACAACAAAAAAAACACATCAGATTTGTATGGAACCACAAAAGACCCCAAAAAGCCAAGTGATCCTAAGAAAAAAAGAACAGTGCTGGAGGTATCACACTCCCTGACTTCAGCTTGTACTACAGGGCAACAATAATCAAAACAATATGGTATTGGCAGCAAAAACACAGACCAATAGAATAGAATTGAGAACACAGTATTAAACCCACATAAATATGGACAGATAATTTTTGACAAAGAAGCCAAAAACATACAATGGAGAAAAGACAGTCTCTTCAATAAATGGTGCTTTGGGAATTGGAAAGCCACAGGCAAAAGAATGAAACTGGACTGCTATCTCTCACCATGTACCAAAATTAATTCAAAATGGATCAAAGACCCAAACATAAGACCTGAAACAATAAGAAAGCGTAGGTACTAAACTTATGAACCTTGGGTTCAAAGAGCGTTTTATGAATTTGACTCCAAAGGCAAGGGGAGTAAAAGCTAAAACAGATGAATGGGGCTATACAAACTAAAAAGCTTCTGCACAGCAAAATAAACCATCAACAAAATAGAGTCAACCAACTGAATGGAAGAAGATTTTTGCAAACAAAGCTTTTGATAAAGGGCTAATATCCAAAATATACAAGAAACTCATACAACTCAACAACGAAAAAACAATCTAATTAAAAAATAGGCAGAGGACCTGAAGAGACATTTCTCCAAAGAGGACATACAATGGCAGATAGACATATGAAAAAATGCTCAACATCAGTGACCATCAGAGAAATGCAAATAAAAACCACAAAGAGATATCACCTCACCCCAGGTAGAATGGCTATCATCAACAAGACAAATAATACCAAGTGTTGGAGAGGCTGTGGAGAAAAAGGAACCCTCATACACTTTTGGTTGGAACGCAGATTGGTGCAGCCGTTATGGAAGGCAGTGTGGAGGTTCCTCAAAAAATGAATAATAGAATTACCATATGACCCAGCAATCCCTTTCCTTGGTATCTATCCAAAAAATTAGAAAGCATTTATCCATAAAGAGACGCGTGCTCCAATGTTCATCCCAGCTTTATTTATGGCGGCCAAGACATGGAAACAACCAAAGTGTCCTTCAATGGATGATTGGATAAAGAAATTGTGGTATATATATACACAATGGAATCCTGTTCAGCCGTAAGAAAGGATAAAATATTGCCATTTGCGACAACATGGATGGATCTTCAGATTATAATGCTGAGTGAAATAAGTCAGACAGAAAAAGTAGAGAACCATATGATTTCACTGATATTTGGTATTTAAAACTGAACAAAAACACACAAAAGAACAAGACAAACAAATAAAGAAACAAAAACTCATAGACACGGGGTGGTAGATGAGGGTAAGGGGGATCAAATATATGGTGATGAAAGGAGAACTGACTCTGGGTGGTGAACACATAATGGGATATATAGATGATGTAATACAGAATTGTATGCCTGAAATCTATGTAACTTTACTAACAATTATCAGCCCAATAAACCTTAATTAAAACAAAGAAATATAATTGACATATAATAGTGTGTAAGTTTACACAATGTGTATGTTAAGCATGATAATTTGGTACACACATATACTGATAAATTATTACCATGACAGGAATATTTAAAACCTCCATCACCTCACACAATTACTGTGTGTGTATGTGTATGTGTGTGTGTGTGTGTGTGTGTGTGTCTGTGTGTGTGTTGAGACCATTCAAGATATACTCTTAGCAACATTTAAGTATATAGTACAGTATTGTTAACTATAGTCACCAAGCTATACATTAGATCCCTAGATTTATTAATCTTATAAATAGAAGTTGTGCTCTTTGACCAACATCTCCCCATCTCACCACGTCCCATCTTCTGGCCACCATTATTCTATTCTCTCTTTCTATGAGTTTAGCTCTTTTAGATTCCACAAGTGATATAACCATTCATCTATAGATTGACATAGGTTGTTGTGAAATCTTGGCTATTGTGAATAATACTGTAATGAACATGGGACTGCAGATAACTCTTTTAGATTCGGGTTTGATTTCCTTTGGATATATATCCAGAAGTGAGATTGCTGGGTCAAATTTGAGTTCTACTTATAATTTTTGAGGATGCTCCATACTGTTTTCCATAGTGGCTATACATTAATATCAACAGCAAACAAGGGTTTTCTTTCACCACATTCTTTCCCACACTTGTTATCCATTGTCTTTTGGAAATAGCCATTCTAACAGAGGTGAAGTGATATGTCATTGGTTTTTATTTGCATTTATGATGATTAGGGATGTTGAGCATCTTTTCATGTACCTGAAATCTATTTGTATGTCTTCTTTGGGAAAATGTCTTTTTAGTTCCTCTAGGCATTTTTGAAATGGATGTTGTTTTGTTTTATTTTGTTTTGTTGCTATTGATTTATATGTGTTCTTTAATACTTTGAATATTAACTTCTTATCAAATATATGATTTGCAAATACCTTATTAGCTGCTTTGCTTTCCATTGTTTCAGATACGTGTGATCAAACATGGTTCAAAATATATAATGGAAAATTCCAGAAATAATTCCTAAGTTTTAAATTGTGCACCATTCTAAGTAGTGTGATGAAATCTCACGCTGTCCTCATGTATCCTGCCTGTGAATCATACTTCGTCTTGTGTATCCACACTGTGTATCCTATCTGTCCAGCATACACTTAGTAGTCGTCTTGGTTATCAGATTGACTGTTGCAGCGCTTATGTTCAACTAACTCTTGTTTTACTTAATAATGACCCCAAAGCACAAGATTAGTGAAGCTGGCAATTTTGATGTGCCAAAAAGAAGTCATAAAGTGCTTCCTTTAAGTAAAAAGATGAAAGTTCTCAACTTAATAAAGGAAAAAAAAATCATACTGAATTCAGAAAGATACATGATAAAGAATGAATGTTCTATCCATGAAATTGTCTAATTTACAAATGAAATTTAATATAGGTATGTATGTATGTATGCATGTATGTATGTATGGGGCAAAAAAGTACATGTATATGTAAGGTTCATTTCTATTCATGGTTTCAGGCAACTACTGGGAGTTGAGACATATCCCTCTTGGATGAGGGGGACCTTGTGTGTTTTCCATTTTGCAGGTTGCCTTTTCATTTTGTTGATGGTTTTTTTCACTGTGTGGAAACGTTTTAGTTTGATGCATTTCTGCTCATTACTTTCTGTATATGTTGCTTGTGTTTTTGGAATCATATCCCAAAATTTGTTACCAAAATCAGTGTCAAAGAGCTTTATCCCTCTTTTTTCTTCCAAGAGTTTTCTAATTTTTGGTCTTATGTTTAAGTCTTTAATCCATTGACTTCTGTAAATTATTACAGAGTGCCTAGTGCCAGGTTAGCTTCCAAATACAACACTAATTGTCTACATTGAAGATGGATGCTGAGGTGACATCAACAACACGGCTGAATAAGACATCCCTCATAGGGTGTCATACAAACAACAAGGGTTTGACATCCATCCATGGATGACAGTGCCTTTTTGGAAGATTGGGGATCCAGAATTATATATAAAGGCTTCATGGGGTGTCTCACCAATCCGTGTAATAGCCATACAGACTTCAGTCACAGTTGTGGACCCTGCACTGGACCACACACTGGCTCCCACCACTCTCAGTCATGATCTGGGATCCCTTGACAACACGGTCTTAGACAATCATGCATGGATGGAAGAGTCTTTGTGGAAGTCCAGGCTTCCAGTGTCAAAGATCTAGCACACAATTGGACCCTCCAAAATATGAGTTTGGCACATTAGAAAGGTTAAGAGGGAAAGTTTGACTTTATCCAAGTGATCCCTCCCACAAGGCGACACAGTTTAGTGTCAAGTGATTCCATCTAGGCCTGTGATTTCCCCATGGGAGAAAGTGAGAGTATGTGAGTTAGTGCCTGCTTCCCACAGCTGAGTGAGACATTTCCCAAGAGGCCCATTTCTCTCTCATCCCATCCAGAGTACTGAGTTATGAACTACATGACCATGGGGCAGGGACAGGCTGAGAGAGCAGCAGGTAGGATGGTCGAAGCACATTAAAAGGATGTAGATCCTAAGAAGTGTGTCACGGACTCCATCAACAAGTCCGACCATGAGCTGCAAGAGATGCCTTACCTGCTGATTCCTCCAAGTAGCCCACAGGCTCCCCCAGGACTAAGCATGCTTACCCGCTACACAGCCCGCCCTGTGGTTGTCTCTCTGTGTGACCTCACAAGGTTGCAAGTGTCAATTTTGACAAATGGCTAGGGAGCGCACACAGAAAGCCAGCCTAAACCCATAGGCCAGAAAGAGACCACAAACTTGAGCTTCAGCTCGCCTTTAGGAGAGCTAAAGGGAGCTTGTCCAGGTGCATTGCAAGATCAAGAGAAGGCATACATATTTAATTAGTCTTCCAGAAGAAAGTGCAAGAAGCACGAAGCGGACACATCCACAGAAGGTCTGAGAAACGTCAGAATCCCTAGCAGGACTGACAGAAGGTATTTCTCTCCAGAAGCCAGTCAGTAAAAACTTCAGGAGGTGACTACCATTGAAAATGCAACATCACAGATAAACGTTTTGCTTTGCTGTGATTGTCATGGCGCTGGGAGAGATACATTTCTGTGTCTGTCTTTCTCCAGGTCATTAGAAATGTTTCTGTGTCTGATATAGGCCCATCTCAAATTTTATTATTTGCCTTGCCTTCAGTGAAGAAGCTCCTTTAACAGCTTCCATCACTTTGGTCTTGTTCCTTGAGACTGTAGCTATGGTGAAATTGGTGAAATTGGACATGCCTGACCAGCGAGGAATAACCATCACTGATTTTCCTCTGTGGAGTCCTTAATCACTTTCTTTTTTTTTTTTTTCCTGGTCAATCACTCAACATGGCCTCTTACTGACAACATTAGTAGTGGATTTTGTACACTTAGGGGCCATGATAGACAAAACAAGTGCTATGTGTTGTATGTAATTGTACAAATGTCAGAGGAGTGGTCAGGATACATGTTCATATTTGTCAACAGAAATTTAGAGTTTTCTATAATATTTCATCAGTTTCTATTTTTGTTTGGGTGTTTTTTCTTCTGTTCTTTGGTAACATTTGTCATTCCCACCTGACATTGTATATAGTTATGTACCTTTAGCAAATTTTTATTCAGTTGAAATAATGATCTTAAATCCATCTGTGTATTTATACTGTGCCAATAGAGGAAGAAAATATATTTCTATATCCATACTTCCCTTATAGCCTCAATAGAATTTGTTTAAACAGAAGCATAATCCATCTATGGCTGTTTGCAAATGGTCGTAGTTTGATTTCATAGTATCTTCTCTATTAAGAAAGTATATTTTAAGAAAAAGTTTATTAGAAGATTTTAAGTGCTAATTATGAATTTGTTCAGTTCAGTTAACAAAAAACACACAAAAAATGAGATAATTACTAGATTTTAGAAGATACTGTAAAATCAAATTAATTTGATATCCTGGCAATAATTCTAGTTAAAGTGTTGAAAAGAGTTGCATTATGTTTTTAATGTGCTCAGAAATAAATGTCCTGCCTACTTGCAAAGAAAGTAACTCTAAGGGAAATTGCATTAATGTTTGTTACGGCTGATTATATTTCAAAACCATAATTTCAATTCTAAGGACGTTCCATTAGTGAGCCAGGAAAAATCTGTCGGTAAAAAGAAAAAGAAAAAAGTGAGTAGTCTAAAAGTATCTCTTCTCTCAAGCTTCCTCTATGTATGGAAAGAATCAATTTGCTTTCATCCTAATCCCAAATAGAAGGAGCAATTGACTCTGGGGAAATCCTGTAAAATGTATTGCGGACAGCATGTGAGAGAGTACTTTCTAAGGATGACAGAACACATGAATTGATTTTGCTCCCAGTGACACTGGAATAACTGATTCTCTAAATCACACACATAGTATAGCTCTGAGGTTTGTTGTCACTTTTCCCTGCAGTTTGAAAGGTTTATATCAAATATGTGGAAGGACAATATGAGAGAAGTTATCCAATTTGGTAATTATTATGATACATCCAATTGCCACTGACTGTATATAGACAATATACAAAAAATTAGTGTATTAAATGTTGACTTTAATATAACAGCAGAATTTAAACACTATCCAATATTTTAATGAATAAAATAATATATTCCACAGATATCAATTGAAATGAACTTTAAGAAAGACATAGTTTATATATATGTATATATATAACGTATATGTATATATTTTATATATATATTATATATAATTTATATATAATATACTATACATATATATCTGTTTAGATAAATAGATATATTCCCATATGCATCAACTTTAACATCTGTACTATACCAATCATATAATTATCAAATACAGTTGTTGATTTTGAAAGATTATTTTAAATGGAATTTTCCTGAATAAATAATATTGATGTCTTGTCACCTACATGGATGTGTGTGCATAGATACCTGGATATATACATATACACATATGCACAGTATGGTGTGTGTGTGTGTGTGTATATATATATATATACACACACATATATGTGTATATATATATATATATAGTATGTGTATGTACAAATTAGTATACATGTAATCCTTTGTACGTATACATATATATTTAAATCTATTCATTCACATAGAAGTACAATCTATTTTGTATATTCACATATAATTTACATATTGTAAAGTACTTTCAAATACATATGATATAAGTAGAACTTTCTTTTTAGCCAACTAATATAAGAAAAGAAACAGAATATTGTAGATGCTTTGTCACTTCTTTCCTTCACCCCCTCAGAACCCGTCCTCTCTCCCTCCCACCCAAACTCACAGGAATCAAAACCAGGATCAAAATGCCTACATTCTATCTTTAAAGGTTTCAGAAACAGATTGTAGGAAAGCCTCATTCTATTGTCTCAAAATTTCTGCAGAGGACTCTAAAGAATGGCTGAGAATAAAAACAAAAAAACAAAAACCCAGCAGTTTCCTGTTTCCCCTTCCTCTGATGAGAAGGAAGAGTTGTCTTCACATTACTTACAGAAGGAATGAATCAACTGTCCTTTGAGACACATGAACCAGTCACACACCTGCTTCCTCTTTGAGAGGATCTTATTAGAGAACATAGGCAGTATACTGCCCAGCAACCACTTCTTCCAAACCTTTCTTTAAAAAAGGCAGGAAAAGCTGCCCTTCACCTTAAGCCAATGAAGACGATTCCAAGTCAGTCGCAGAAAGGGTATGTCATATGTTCACTGGACTTTGAGGACTGTACAAGCTGGTAGCAGAGGTTATACAAGCATAGGCTAAGGTAGCCAAGCCTTTAGTTCCAACAAGATGGATGTGCTCTCCTAACAACAAAATGGGAGGACCCTGGGGATTCTGCTCAGGAGGTTTACCTAGAAGGTTAATCCTCCATGAGACGAGTGTTAGGTTCCCTTGACCCAAAGGACTAAGGAAAAGTGTGCTTAGTGAGATGTTTTGGACATTGTCTACATCAAGGTGACTGCCATTGCAAGTTCATAGTGGAGAATGTCAGAGTCCACAGAAATGGTCCCTGAAAAAGATCTAGCAAGGGTGCATCAGTGATGGAAAGGGCACCAACCCAAATTTACAGCTAATTCTGCCATGTATGACTATGTTGCTTTTAGCAAATCCTCCCCCTTCTCTGGGTCAGATTCTGGAAGAATTAAAAATAGCAGCTAACTGGAGAGCAGAGAACCAAGGGTATAGCAAAAAGAAACCAACTAGTTTATGTACCATTGGAGACGTACAAGCTTTGAATAGATCTAAGCTTGGGGTCTGCTATTCTGGGCCAGATAGTTGTTATGTAATGAATATCCAGGTCTGGAATTTTTAATGCCTAAGCAAATAACTATTTATAATATATAATATAGTAGAGAATACCCAAAAAGTTTGGGGTTTATCTGAGGTTTTATCCAGAAGTATCAAAAAAGGATTAGCCCACAGAGCAGATATAAAAGGATGAAGGGAGTAAGATTAGTTTGGTTTATGGTTACAAGGCAAATCTAGGTAATTTAAATGTCCAAAGGATTTTAAACTGCACTGTGATGCCATTTCAACATCTAGCTACGCTTCCTGTTAAGAAATGCATTCTTTTATCTTAACCTAATGTGTGTGTGCATACATACATATATACATATATATACATATATATGTGAAAAATATATGCAAAATATATACATATATATATATGTATATGGTGTGAAATAAAAAGTTATCAGGAGTGGCAAAAAGGGTCAAATTATGGTTATAATTTCTACCTTAATTATAACCATAGGTTGCCCCTTTTTGCCACTCCTGATAACTTTTTATTTTGCACTATCATAGCTCCATGATCCCTCTGAATGATTTTTGTCCCTGTGGTCTCATAATTTTAAATCTATACTCCACTGTCTCCAGATTGGCATTTCAAAAACTCAGAATGCAATAATTTTAACTTCTGCTTCATAAACTCCAATCTTCATGTTGCCCCTTCTCAACATTTTTGGAATAAAAGCCAAACTTCTTCACAGCACATATCAAGCCCTTTTGTGGTCTATTTACCTTTTAGCAATCATGTTTCCCATGCCTATATAAACTTTATTGCTCCAATTTCCTCAAAAATATAAATCCTGTACTCTCTTTGTAAAATAGCAGCTCCACTGTCTGACTTCTGTCATTTTCTTTACCTGGCTAATGTCTACTTTTCCATCAAAATTGGTCTCACAGGCACTTCTACTGGTGAATTCCTCGGAAGCTTTCTCTAAAAATTTTCAACTATTACTCTGAGCTAAACCTACCCACTCTGTTCTGTTAACCTTTAGGAAATTTCTGTCATAACTGGGTCTGTCATAAGGAAATGATACATTAAGTAGTGCTAATAACATAAAATTTGCCAGTAAAATAAAACTTCTAAATAGAATCACATTTTAATTATTTGGTTTTACCAACATGTGAATATCATAGAAACATTAAAAAGTTGAAATAAAATTAATTGCAAATCTTAACTGTCAAATGACCAGATTCCTTTACTGTATGAAATGTTAAGAGTAACATGAATAGTGTTGATAGCTATGGCTTTTTAAGTGCTTTCTTAATCCCAGACAAGTTTTATAACCTGAAAAAAAAATTATGTAAGTTGATTTAATCAAACCTGAACAAACTGTATCTTACTTTTTATTTTTCTATTCTCAAAATGTGGAAATGGCTTTTCTGAGAGCTTAAGTAAATTCACAGCTACCGAAAGAGCAGGACAGAGTTATCACCCTATTTCTGTCTGATTCTGAAGTTCTTGCAATTAACTTCTAGGTTTCACAAAGTCATCCTTACGACCCACAATTCTTGGTTTTATTATTTCTGTGTATTCTAGACTTTTATCCATTCAAATAAAAACAGAAATGTAGGTTGATACTTTTAACTTAGCTCCTAATTGTGTTCAAAGGGCTCCTCATCATAGATTAGGAAAGCAGGGAAAAGTTTTATAATTTTTATGAGACTCACAGAAAATTACCTGTTTGAATAGCCTTTTGGATAAAACCCTGTCTCTGGGTAAAGTTTCCTTACTGTTCCCTAACACCTTACTTGACAGAACTTGAGTTCTTGTGCTGCTGCCGTTGATGGGGTGTGCTGACCTCTAAATGGTTATGATGCTGATGCTGACAGTTTTTCAAATTCATGTCTTGATATTGTAAATATTTTTTTCAAGCTACATAAAAATAGCTGTGAAAAAATATCTTGGGCAAGCAATTCTCATGGAATAGGTTGTTGGTTTTGGATCCAGAGATATTTTCTGGCAAATTTATTAACTTTGTTCCTATAATATTTTCTGGACAATATTTTCTTTATTTATTCTTCCCACATTGATTTAGAAAGCATATACTATTGGGGTAAAGTAAAAAGGGTGGTCACATACATACAGTGTTAATTTTTAGTTAATTTTAGTTTGAAGTTTGTTTTGTTTTGTTTTATAATTAAAAATATATTGGGAAGCTAAGGCTTTTTTTAATATAGATATCCAAAGATTTCTAAGGAGCTGGTTTAATATTGGTATTTATTATGTGGACTTTTTAAATGTACAGGCCAAACAAGTGGTTTTCAGGCCATGTGTTGAATCTTCCGGCCTTAATTGAACACTCTTGAGGAAATGTGTAGAGAAAATAGCTTACTGAAAAGTAATTCACTATGAATTCTTGATTTAGCTTCTGCCTTAAAAGTATTCCTGCTAGAAGAGTAAGTAAAATATGAAAGCACATCAAGATTGCATAACTAGTTTTACAAAATAAGGCAAATATTTTTATTGCATTTAAATGTATCTATTCATAAGTTAAATTTAGAAAAACTCTTCATATATAAAATCCAATGTATTGTGAAGAATGAGAGAGAAGGAGGATATTTGGAGTAATATAACTTAAAATATTAAAACGTTAGTCCAAAACTACCAATTTTTCTTTAATTAATTATTAAAATAACTGTAAGAAAAATTGACACCTGATTATAAAATAATGCACCATCTAAGATAAAGAGATTTCATGTATAAAATCACATGAACATCAATAGACTTGCTAAGGGGTGGGGCACAAAAGAGGAAAACATAGTTAAGCAGAATCTGAAATTTGGTTCAAAAATTGAATTTGAAAACAAACATTACAGAATGTAAAATCTGACCCCTTTCCTCTATAATTAAGACATTAAATTCAAGGCATGTCACTGAGATGTATTCAGATCTGGTTCTAGAATATGAAACTTTATACCAATAGGCAGTTGATAGATAGTTCTGTTGTCAATCATCTTTAAAACACATTACATCATCTTTTTCTGCCTGCGTAGCTCCATTTTTGAGTATTTCTGGGGTTCAGATATTTCCAATTACAAATGCACACCTAAACTGTCTAAAAAGAAGAGTTTATTGATTTTTCTCAATTTCCTTATACTGATAGTGAAACTAGCATTTGCAAAAATGGTGGAAGCACAACTCTCCCTCAGTCTCTTGTATGGCATCTCACCATCGATGTAAAACCGGTAAAAGAAGACAGCGACAGAGCAAGTGGTAACTGATCAACCTGTGGCGTGGCTGAGCTACTCCAGGTTTTCAGGCACACCGATCCTCTAATTTATTGGATCTGTTCCCTGTGTTAGTACTGCTGCAGAGAGGAGATTGCTGCTTCTAAATTGGCTCTGCCTGCTTGGGGCTGGCCTCTGGGACCCACTACAAAAGCCAACCTTAAATTTCATCAATCTCTAATGACCTAAGGATACCAAATGTTTGCATTTCTTGCCCTTAAGTTAGGAATGTCAGTTGAAAACCGTAACTCCTCTAACTTTATCATGTCAGACCACCCTTCTTTCCTGGGAGATGGGTTGTAAACATGCCAAAATTTGCAATTGAACTTGAAATTACACACACACACACACACACACACACACACACACACACACGCCTGCATCAAAGTGTTTCAATCCCAACCCCTTTTAGTATAGGTCTCACTCTTAACTAAGAGCATTTTTTATTAAATTTATTGGAGTGACAATAGGAAAATTATATAGGTTTAAAGTATATTTTTTTATAATACATCATCTGTATATTGCATTGTATGTTCACCACTCAGAGTCACAACATTTTGTATCTGCAAACCCGTTCTCTTTCAGTCAGAAAGTTTCCTCCTTCCTCTTATCCCTCTTTTCCTCCTCTTCCCCTCTTCTATCCTTGACAATTGCATGTTATATGTTATTCATTTGTAAAGACTTTGCTGTCTCTTATAAGGTACTGAATTCTGTCCCCTATGTCAGTTTTTCTCTATTATCCTCTGCTATTTTTTCACTGTTCTCTATGAGGATATTTCAACATGTTTTCTACATTTATTTGATTTGAATTTTTTCATTATGGATACTGTAGCTTATTGCTGGTAAATTTTAAATTTAATTTAAATTTCATAATTCATTTTGTGCTTTTTAAAATGTATTATTTTTGTCTCACATGGGCTATATTTTCATTTATATTCCAGTCTTCCCCATGTCAGAAATTCTCAATTCTCTTCTTCTAGTTCCTCAGGCCAAAATAAACAAACAAATAAACAAAAAGTCATTCTGAGGTTTTTATTCCTATTTTTCACATCTCACAACCAATCCACCAGCAAATCTTGTGAACTCTATCTTTGTTACATATCTTTAATCAAATCACTTAATTTCACCTCTCTTTCTTATATCATAGAGACCATCACTTTACATAGAAGATATCAATATCATCTTATCTCACATCTCCAATTCTATTCTTCCATATGTTGCATTCTTTACAAAACAACAAAACAGCATCATTATAAAACTCAAACAATCATGTTGACTGTGATAAATGGTATTATAGCTTACATTCATCTGCTGCTTCCTTTTCTTAAGGTATATACACTTCCACACCTGTTACTTTGAGATTTCAGGTGAAAGAGTACATGTCCTGACCTTATCGAGAGGCTTGCCATTGTGATTTGTTGAGTAATGAGATTGAATGGCAGCTTTATGGGTCAGATCCCAGCAGAAGTGCCCACATCTCTCTTGTTCTTCCCTTTTCCCTGGTCTTTCAGCATGGGTCCCACAGCAAAAGGACCTGGAGCAGAGCTACAACTGGCCTATATCTATGGGTGTGTGACATGAGCAAGAAGTAAATGGGTACTGATTACGTCAGAGTTCAGCCTGTCCAGGCTAAGGCTGTCTCTATTTTCTCTATCAGAAACCACCTAATGCTTCCTGCAAAATGAAAGCCAGTACTTATTTGAGAGCCTGCAGTGCCTTCCATGCTTTAGTCCTTTCTATTCCTCCATTCTCCTTTTACGACCTCTCTATATTCTGCTCCAGTACGTTGAGTCCTAGTATTCTTGGACACCTTCAGCAACCTATAGCTTTGGATAGTTTGCATTTATTTTGACTTCTGCTACAAAGCTCTTCTTTAGATAAGCCCTTGGTTCATTTCCTTCATTCTCAGACCAAATATTACCTTTCATAAAGGTCTTTCCTACAACCCTAAGTAATAGTTAAAACTGAGCCAGCTTCTTGTCTCATAGCCTGTTTCATTTGTCTTCATATAACCTATTACTTACATCTTTCAAAACAACAGTAATAATAGAGAGCATTAATTGAGTAGTTAACAGATGTAAACACTGTTCTAAGTATTTTCTAGGTTTCGTTTTATTTCATCTTCTCAATAATACTAGGAAGAAGTCACTGCTAATTGTCTTATTTTGTAGATCAGAAAACTGAAGGTCAAAGAAGTCAAGTAATTTAACCAAGTTCACAAAAGATTAATTGAAAGAGCCTGATAAAAACCTGGGCATTCTCATTTCAGCAAACCAGGTCTTAGGCAATTTGTTGAGCCAGCCTGGAGTGGTCTCAGGTGTATGCGTGACCTCTCCTTCGGACTACACACTATTCACCTAAATGCTGTTGAAATTCTTTGCCAAGATCACAAGTTGGAAGCTGGTTTGATGTAACCTGGCACTACTATTTCATAGATGTACTAGCCTTAGAAAAGCAAATATACTATTGGGACCACAGCAAACCCCAACAAAGGGAACGGATATTATGTTCATTTTTTTTCCTGATTTTTACATCTATTTTTAATTTTATTTTATTTTGTAATGTTTTTGAAGGATACACATACAGATTATCTTCCTTTCAATATCTAGTTTATCACAACTCCCATGGGATAATTATATAAAAACTTCTTCCTAGCTATGACCCACAATGTCAGAGAAGAGCCTTGGACTCGACTGTTCACGAAGGACTAGAGATTCTAATGAGTTATCTCCTTTTCTGATTATTGCCTCTTTGCCAGCTCTAGGCTGCTAAACATACTGCAGGTGATTTGGAATGATTTAGCTAAACAGCACAAGAAACAGGTTTAGAACATATTACTTTCATCCATCTTATAGCTCCCACACATTAGGATTTTCTGGTAAAATAAAGCTGAAATGCTGTTTTGTGTTTCCTGTGACATACAAGTATGCCACGTTATTGGACACGTGTTACACCTCATCCCTAAGAATTTTCTTATCATTTGGTTTTCTAACTTCATTAAAGATTGATCACTGGAAGTTTATGTCCCTTGGATGACACTTTTAGTGTTGAGTTGATTTCCCCATTAGAACATTTCTTTGATCAATAAATTTGGGTCTAGGTGAGTGGATTCATCGATTTACCTTTTTTTCCCACAAAAAACCACAGCAAGTCATCACTTATTCAAAATAAAATTTAGACCTAAATAAAGACGATTCAGCATCGTCTCTTACCAGTCAAGTAAGAAGAAAGGCACTGTTTTAACTTGCGTAGTTCATGAAAAATATTTAGTAAATACATACATGCACTAAAGAAATGTTTGAATACATACATTTAGCATTTACTATAATATTGATGGGAGAGAGGACGGGGAAGAATTTCTTCCTATAGTACATGACAAAAAATAAAACACTAACAAGGGGCTCATATGTGCACAAAACAGGGAAATAGTGATTTCTATTCAATTACATGCAGTTAAGGTGGTGGGGGGGTTCTAAAAATAAAATCGGAGATTCAGAGTTGGCAGGTCTGAGTCTGCATTTCGGCAAGTTTCTAGGAGATGCTAATTCTGTGACTTCAAGCAACCACACTTAGAATCTCAAAGATCTAAGAACTCTGAGAGAAACTATGGTGCTTCTGTGTATTATTCTTTATGCAACACTTATGACCATCTTGTCATTTATTCAGTTATTCTTCTTGTCGTTTAACAGTTATTTACTGACAACTTGTTATATGACAAGACTTTGTCTGAGGTGTTTGTAATATGTCAGCAAACAAAAGAAACTCCTATCTATGACCACCTGGCTTACAGTATAGTTATCAGGGTGGTGAAGAAAAGACAGACAATAAACAATAAAAACAATAAAAATAAAATTACATGTAATGTTAGGAGGTGGTGATTGCTATGGAATAAAAAAGAGCAATAAAAGCAAGGCATAGAGATTAGGAGTGTGGGGACTTGTTCAAACAAGGTTTGATATTAAATAAGGGGTCAGGATTGGTATATCAGCAGTGATATTAGTATGTCCAATCTAAACAAATATAAACAGTCTACCTATAATTTGCGTAGTTCCAAAAACTCTACTTTAATTTTCCCTAGATTTTCAAAACTCCATTAAGAGAAGAGGCACAAATGATTATTATTCAGTATTTTCTCTCAGTTTTGCTTTAGAAGAAATGGTATTTATTCTATAATTTCTGGCTAAAAGAGAAGAATCACATTGCCTATAAAAAGTAAATCCATATGTAAATAAGACATGAAATAAAACTTATGCTTGAAAAATGCAATTAGGAGTAGATCTGCTAAGAATATACATCATCATGATTTCAGCTTTTTCTTTTCTTAGTATCCAAATGATATTATATTAATTTGTGAGTAACTGTGAACATAGCATGAGAAAATTTTGTCAAAAGATAAAAGACATAATGCATAAAGAGCTGCTTTTTTAGTAACTATGATAATTCCACAATTTTGTATAAAATTTTATCTTTATAAATAAAAATAATTTGAATTTAATTTATATTACTATGTTATGGAAATTAGAGATAGCAGTGCATATGAAAAATGCTAGTCAAACTTTTTAAAGGTAAATAATGAAAATGTAAATTGTAAGTGAATTTCCTTATACTCATAAGATAAATCAAGTGAACGGAACACTCACAAAACATAGAAAATAAAGTAAAACACTTTTACCTTACGATTATTCAATAAAAAATATTTATCTTTGGTTGGTAAAAATTTGATGCATGGATTTTGAACCATTAAAGAGGTGATTAATATTTATTAAGTAAGGTCTAGAACTAGGTGTACTTATAAACCCACAGCTTATAATCCTTTTCTGTAGCGTTTACTGCTCTAAGTGAATCAGACTATATAAAAAGCAGGGGAGGGCTTTTTAACTCAGTAATTGGAAATCATTGATTGAGCCAGGTCTATTTCAGCAAATAGTGAGCTTATGGGTGATATTTCACAATTCATTGGCACTTTAATAAGAGAAAAAAATTCCTCTTTACCTTTAGAAAAATTTCCCTCACTGCCATTACCTATAATAAATATACAATTTAACTAAAAATTAAAGAGACTGTCTATTTTTCTTCTGCCAAAGTGCATAAAATGATTGTAAATCTTCAAGGTAATTACTTTGGAGAGTTATATTCTGTACTATCATGATAAGCTTGTTAGCATATCTCTGAACTCCCCTTTCAAAATCATACTCAGAGACTGTGATACAAAACAAAAATAATAAAATAGATGAATGATAGGTAGATAGATAGATAGATAAGATGATAGATTTACACGTACATATGTACATAAGTATAGTCTGCTTTCTGAGAATTTATACTCTTTTTTGGGGGTGCCAAACACATCATAATAATTTACTTTAATCACGTATTAATTAGATTTAGATTCAAATTGCTATATATACAGAGGGTGCCAAAAAAATGTATACACATTTTAAGAAAGGAAAAAAAAAAAACTGTGTTAAAATTGTAATACTCAATATATACTGATAACAAAAGATGAATACAAGTCATGTGTGTATACTTTTTTGGCACGCCCGGTATGTCTAACTATCAAATGCAACTTCCAAAGATGAAGGTATTTGTGACCAAGAGTTTACAAAGCAATCATCTCTCATTTCTTCTGTCTTCCAGCAGTGGTTCTGAAAAAAAAAAAAAAAAATAGCACAATAGCAACATTTCTGACTTGAGAATTAAACCAAGAGAAGATGATTTTTAGAGTCCCCATATGTATTTTCATATGCAAATTTTGTTTTTGTGTAATTTAAAAAGAATCACCTAATGACCAAACATAAGTAAGGATGTCTGATTTACTTATGTCAAAATAGTAAGCCTATTTATGGAAATAATATGTTACATTTCTTCGTTTGCTCTGGAAAAATGAATTTGGCATCAATGGTCTGTAGAAACTCACTAAACACTTATTGGTTAATCCAGATGGGTGATTTGATATTTAGTTCTTTTGTCCTCATCAATAAATTAGAAACAATTTTTAAATATTCTGTTCTGTCACCTCATGGGACTATTTTGAGTTGAAAATTAGATTATTTGTTACAAAAATCGGTAAACTTTGAAACACTATAGAAAGTGTCCACCTAACCAACTAACTTTTGTTTGAGAAAATATTTCCCTCTAAGGTGATTATATTATCTGGTCATCCTGACACACGGTTATGTATTGAAGATAATAAGAGATAACTTTTGCTTATGATTTTGCTATGCTTTTCTAGGCAGTGTCTAAGAGCTTTGCACAGGCTATTGTATTTATTCATTGCAATAGCCTATGACAAGATGAGGACTCATGACCACATTTTCTAAAAGAGGGAACTGAGTCATAGAAAACTAACTTCCTTAAAACTTGAGTGTTAACCAGTGAGAATAGGATTTGGACTCAGTTTGTCTGCAGAGCCCATGTTCTTAATCTATACACTGTTTTCAATACTGCTTCAGTCTAGTGTGAAAATGGAAAGAAAACATCATCTTGCTTTATTAAATAGCAGTACTGTTTTTTTCTGCAGAAGTAGCTTAATATGATATTAGATGATAAAAACAAACAAACAAACAAACAAACAGGGTCTTTTCCTTTATCTTAAATTCCTAAATGCCATTGCAAACGTACTATAGGGAAAGAGGACTTGTTTTGAAATTGACCAACATTTCCAAAGTACAAGTAAGAAGTTACTGGAGTATTATTATTATACCCAAGGTCTTCTCACTCAGTTTTACCAGGACCTAAATGATTTGGTAGCCAGAAAAATAATTTATATTTTAATTAGCTATCCTGCATCCCAATACCTCATTCTCTTAAAAAAAAAAAAAAAAAAAAAAAGTGTTTGAAATAATCCAGATTGAATTAACATGATCATGTAATGTAAAAACAAAAACCAAAAACAAACAAACAAACAAACAAAAACAAACAAACACACAAAAACACTATTTAAACTGTGAGCACATCTGTTTTGGGACTGTTTTCTGTACCCCTTGGTATTCTGGGCACTTAACAGATGATAATGAAATCAAGACTCACTGAATTAATTACATCATTACATAAAGTAATTGAAGGTTTTTGGTGATTTTGAATTTGTCAGAATTCTTTTTGTTTTGTTTTAACATGCAGATGACATTGGGAGATATAGGCTGTGCTTAATATGTTGACATATAGAAATTGTGCTATCTTTGCTTCTTATTAGTTTTGTTTGATGGCAGAGCTGCAATGTACAATCTGAAGGCAATATGTAACAAATATACTATAAAAAAATGAAACATCACAGGGACCAGAATACACAGTAATTTTATTACCTTTTTATATATAGATGGGAGCTCGGTAAGCCAACTGGAGGCCAATTAACACAGTGTGAATGAATACACTACATTCTCCACTACTTATGACATCATGCTGCGCTCTCTGCTTAGTGGCCTCCAATAGTCAGAGCAATCTTTGAAGCCCTCTCTGAAGCAGGGTGAGACAGCAGTCAATGGGAGAAGGCGTGCAAAGGCATGAGTGCATAGCTTCAATAGAGGGCACACACCTACAAAACGCAGGGTGATTGAACATAGACACTAAATCTCATCATATTCACCTAAACAGCGGTGCCCCCATTAAAGAGAAATGACAGGGAAAACAGTAGACTTTGAAGTGTTTTATAAACCCAAGTTTCGATCATTAAGAACCTGGATCACAAACTGATTGTGTGAAATAGCATGCATGGCCCATAGAAGAGATTCTCAATTACGCAGATACACACATACCTAGAGATGAGTGAGACACAAGATAGTGTGTATTAAAGGCTTGCTAATATAGTTGAGATTGCAGGAAACTTTAAAGAAAAGAGACAGCCCTGAGTTTCGGAGCAGCACAAAGTCTTTAAAATTTGCAAGAAGAAAATCAGAAAGAATGAAGGGAAAATAATTGTATATTTGGATGGGAAAAGTTCAGTGGTAGAAATACATTTCTAATTAGAATTGAAACCAAAAAAAATACAAACTTCTAGGGCTATAGTTTGAGACATCACCAATGCTGAGGCAAACAAAACAAATAGCTCAGTATTCTAAATTCAGTAGGGGAAAAATACAAACCAGAGAACAGTATAGGATTTGTGAAGTTTCTGACTTGCATATTTGCTTTGGAAATAATTGTCCGTTTTTTAACAGAACTGAAAATCAGAAATGCATTTTTTAAAAGCAGATGATAATTATATTGAGCACTTAATGTTATATGCACTGTCTAAATGTTTTCATGCATTAACTAATGGAGTTTCACAATAATCAAATAAAATATGTAGTATCGCTGTTTCCGTTTTAGAGCTGAGGACAGTTAGATAAGGAAATGACACCTGGCTCTAAACCTCTAGACCCTCAACCATGCCATATGGCCAAAGTATGTTATTTTTGCAAGTCAGTCTACAAATGTAGTTAAGAGGAAATCCCAGTGGCTAATACATGGAATTAAATACCAAAAAATGGACAAAAATGGAAGAAGAGTGAATCCTTTAAAACATTAAATAGGAGCTATTTTAAGCAGTTCATTGCAAATATAAAAATTTTAATGATATTAATAGCATGTGGTACTACCCGTGAATGATTATAAATGTAGTATTGGATGTTGGTTATCTGTATCTCTCAGTATTTCAAAAAGACAATATTATCTTGTCTGCAACTACTATAAATAAAATATTAGTAAGTTTTCTAAAGACACTTCATAAGCCCTTCCACAAAGCTCTGAATGTTTTTGTGGTAAATTGTACAGTTTCTTGACCCAACCTATCACCTGAAAATAGCCTCCGAGCTTGAGAAATGGCTGGTCCAGTGACCCTGCAAAAGTTGTAGGAGAGATTATAAAGTAGAATTTTATATATATATATATATATATATATGGGTTTTTTTAATTAAGAGCTTGAGTAAACAAATTTCTGTTACAAAGTAATTTGTCAGTTGAGAATAAGTTTGGATCTCAAATGACAGAAGGAGCAAAATGGAAGAAAGTTCTATGCATGTATATTGTGCTTGTGCTTGTAAGTTAATTGGGAATATTTAAAAATCCACACTTGATATGCCTTCTCAATTATCCATATGTATGAGATATTTCAGGTTTATGGTTTACTAATTCTCACATTTGATGTTCTCTCTTTAGTAAATTCATTTTAGAATCATTTCTGAAAGGGAAATACCACAGAGCAAGATCCCTAAACTCTTGTCTAGTGAGCTTATGCAATAATTTTGATAAATGGTGCTTGAATCAGTAGAAAGACATTTATAGGTTCTCTGAAACCCTAAGAGTGAGCAGTGTTAAAATAAGCAGTGAAAGGTGCTAAATCAACAAAAGCTATATGATTTCTGGGTTTACTTTCATAGAAAGAGCCTCTAAATAACTCAGTCAATGCCTCATTTAGTCTTTCTTCCTCAGCCATTATTTGCCATGTTAATTCCCTTCCTCGTTCAATCCTTGTTCCATACTCCTGTCTGATTATTCTCTTGTTTTCCAGTATAACTCAGTTTTCAAATTTTAACTCTATACAATGAATTCCTAAATATTTCCAAGGAAATCTCTTCAGCCTGCGTTACATTCATTAATGCAGTAATTATTTTATTTACTCATAGGCTGCCTTAGGTTCCTAGCTCTGTTTCTGCCTGACCCAACCCCCCACTAAGAAACAAAACGAAAAAATATTGAACGGCAAGGGAGTGGGTAAGAAACATCTCAGTTTGAGAAGTAGAAAGCAGGCACCCCCAAACTCTAGGGTCCTGGTTCACCTCACAAAATACGAGTATTCATAGCAGCAAAACCAAAATAAAACACATATAATCACACACACACACACACACACACACACACACACACACACACTAAATAAACATAAAAACAGTGGATTCTTACTGATTCCGTATACTACGTCAGGGAATGCAGAAACATTAAAAATACAAAGCTATAATAGGGCAGAATTTACTTATGATCTTACTTCTGGTTGGCAGATAGCTTATAGTGCATACTCATAGCTTGACAAAGGGGGAGCCACATTGATAACTAATAAAGGAGTGGCAGAAGGGGTCCATGGACAGACAGTTTAAATCGATAATTGAAGAAATGTAAACCCCCCACCCCCTTAAATTATTTTTTGCCCACATTTTTTTTTTTGTTCCACTTTTGGAACATGTCATCTGCTTTTCTAAGTATCTAAATGATTTCTATATTGTGCTGAAACAATCCTTCAAAATTGGTTGAGGAAAATTCAGTGCAGATGAGCCATTACCATGTTTTCTGATTAAACCTAAATTATACCTTGCTAATGTAGAGGAATAATTCAGCCAATTTTGTTTATCCAATAGTCGTATTTATAGGAGAAACAGAGTAATGTTAAGTTTAGTTAAAATAGTCTTCTAGTGTTTTTTTGTTCATTAAGGTTATATATATTCATTTTATCTCACTTGCCTTTTTAAAATAAATATTTTCTGTCCTGATTGCTAATATTTAGTATATAATACAGGGAATGAAGATTCAATAGAGGACAGTTCATTGTAGTAAGTGGCAGTTTCTTCATCATGTTCTTCATCATTTTGGGCAAGAAGGAGCTTCTATCTATCTATCTCTTTATAGCTGTCATTATCCTGACTCCCCAACCTGGATCTTTCTGCTGAACACCATGTGTTCAACTACCCATCAGTCTTTTTCACATAGATAGCTCCTAAGCACGTAAAAGCCAGTATCGCCATGAATTAACAATCTCTCCATTCATCTTTATCTTATACTTGTAATCTCGTAGGGGGATTCCCTACTGACCCAAGTCCTTAAGCCAAATGTCCGAGTGCCCTTTCCTCACTCTTTTTCTCTCTACCCCACTTCCAATCAGTTGTCTTGTCCTTAAAAATGTACTCCAAAATGCCTTCCACATCTTTTTCATTTCATATCTTCTGCTAAGTTTAGATGGGGCTGCCACATTTCCCATCATGATGTCCCTGAATTCAATTTATTCTGTGCATTTAGCCGTAACATGTGTCACACTTTCTTTATCTTGAAATACTTTTCCAAGTTTCCATACACTCTTGGTTTTCTTCCTTTC
The DNA here is from genome assembly GCF_036562045.2 of Rhinolophus sinicus. Lineage (NCBI taxonomy): Eukaryota > Metazoa > Chordata > Mammalia > Chiroptera > Rhinolophidae > Rhinolophus > Rhinolophus sinicus. Next base: position 186,666,223 of record NC_133753.1, read on the forward strand.
TCAGTGATCACTTGTTATGTGTGGCTTTGCTCCCAAATTCACTGGCATGTTGTAGTGTTCAATGCTTGAGTCTTTTGTATACACTCATTCCTGTGCTAATCTCATCAAGCTTAATGGCTTTAGGTGTTTTCCTAATGTGGGGGCCCATACTGCTACTCTGGAGCTCCTGTAATCACCAACATACTGAACTTCTATTCCCGGACCCATATCACAAGAGTATGTGCAAAATCAAATTCCTGAACTCTGACCACCTCCTCAAAAACAGTTCTTCTCATAGTCTTTTGTATCTCAGTCCTTGGATCATACTCTATTCCTGTTTTTCTTTCATACCACATATCTATTCCATCAGCAAACACTGCCTTCAAGCCATACCCCGTGTCTGACCACATGTTCTCAGTTCTGTATTAACTAACTTTATTATCATTTTCTCTTAAGCTATGTCCTCAATTCCGCCCTTGTGCTACACAGTCTGTTCTCTACACAGCAGCCAAGGCAATCACACTAATAGATATCAGATCATGCCACTCCTTTGCTCAAAACCTGCCAATGGCTTTCTACCTCATTTATGGTAGCATTTTAGTAATTCTGTGGCCTGGGCATGATCTGGCCCGTCACATTGTTCTGATCTCAACCCTGCTTCTTGTTCATTTTGCTTTAGAGATGTTGGCCTCACAGATTTCACTCAAAGAAGCTAGAAAGCACCAATATTAGAGCATTTGAACTGATGGCTTTTTTTGTCTGGAACTCTTTTTTCTGACTTCTTTCAAGTCTTATCCTGAGCTGTCAGTGGAATGCTAATACATATTTAACACCCAGAAATTTGGATGCCTGTATATAAGTATACACGTCTATTATAAATTTTACTGATATAAAAGATATGTAACACCCAATTTACAATTATAAAATATGCAGTACTCTTTATTTTAAAGTCCGCATAGCTTATTGATTCGTACAGAATGCTTGCATTGATTGTTGCCTAATTCTTGCATTCACATGCAACCCGTTGTTGCAATCCAATGAATATTGACACAATCCTACCCCAAATAAATGCTTGATTACTATCTGATTCAGTAAAAAAATTGCTCAGGTCATTGACGAAAGAGTTTAGCTTTGGCTTGGGTATTATATTAATTCATTGTTGTTGTTTACATTAACATGTAGATGAAAGAGTTTACACAAACTTTATTTTTTCATCAGCTGTCTGATCTACTTTTTTTTCCTGCTAAGTTGAATAACAGTTTTAGTTACAAGAATATTCTACCACTTTTTATGTTATTCACAATAATGGCTACACATTTAAGTTAATATGCTTATGTATACTTTCTCCTTTACTTTCTCAAGTCTAAACAAGAACAAAACTATTAAATTAAGGTTTGCTTTAGTATCATTTGCTCACTTCCATGGTGATAATACCTCCACTTCCAATGATTTTTCAAGTTACCAAGATGACACCAATGAACACGAAGTTGGGAAAGAATGAGCAGTAGCACATCATTCTATAGTATTTCTACCACAGAGAAGAGTGATAGTGAAGAGTTTTCAGTATTTGTTAGTATTTAAATATGTTGAATTGTAAATTTATGTAATTTAATTTTGAGCAGTGGCCATATTTATAATCCAACTGTCCAAATTCTTAAAATCATAACATCTCTCTTGAATTGTACTAGCTAATTCCAACACACCATTATTAGAGTCCTAGGTAAAACTGGAAGCACAAAGCAAATGATTCATTTCCCCCCAAGCAATTAACACCACCTAACCTGCTATATATAATGTAGATTAATATCCTGGTTTTTGTTGTTGTTGTTTTTCAATTTTATTTATTTATTTATTTTTTATTTTCCTCATCTGCCCTCTCTGGAAGGTAAGCTTTACGAGGGCAGTGATTTTGTGAGTCCCTAAAACAGTACCTGTATTCTAGTGGTCTCTCTTTCACTACTACCACGTTTCCCTGAAAATAAGACCTAGCCAAACCATCAGCTCTAATAGTCTTTTGGAGCAAAAATTAATATAAGACATGGTCTTATTTTACTATAATATAAGACTGGGTCTTAATATAGTATAATATAATGTAATGTAACGTAACATAATATAACATAACATAACATAATATAATATAATACTGGGTCTTATATTAATTTTTGCTCCAAAAGACACAGTAGAGCTGATGGCCTGGCTAAGCCTTATTTTTGGGGAAACTCGGTAGTTGAATAAATGAATAACTCTTTATAGCTCATGGGATAAAGGAATTCAAAACCACTTTTCATGGTCATAAACTTGCATAATCTCGATCCTCAGATCCTCAGGCTGCCCATATAAAGGTCTTTCTTAATCTTCATCCCTCCTTGACATTGTGTTCCTTCACATATTTTGGGGGTATCCTGTGATTTTTTTCTTAAGATGTCTTCATCAGTCCCTTTTTGGTCAAACTAACTCTTATGATTTTGCTTAAAGAATTTCACTAATATAGGCCTCAAGGATAGGCTTACATAATAAATATTTTTCTTTTTTCTGGAGGCAATTTGTTTTTTTGCTTAGTGTCATAATCTGAATCCCCTCCCCCAATGTATATGTTGAATCCTAGCCCCTAGTACCTCAGAATGTGACTTTATTTGGAGATATGGTCTTTAGAGAGGTAATCAAGTTAAGGTGAGGCCATAGGGTAGGTCATAATACAATATCACTAGGGCCCCTATAAAAAGGAGAAATTGAACAAAGAGGCACTCACAGAGGGAAGATGATTTGAAGATACTGGAAGAATGCCATGTGAACATGAAAATAGTCATCTGCAAGCTAAAGAGAGAGGCCTAGAACAGATCCATCCTTCATAGCTTCAGAAGGAAAAGACCCTGCCAATACCTTGATTTCAGGCTTTTCTTAGCTTCCCAAAATCTGAGACAATAAATTTTTGTTTTTAAGCTGCCCAGTTCATGGCATTTGTTTGAGCAACCCCAGAAAGCTAATACAATTCATATCCAAGGGAAATAAATTTAGTAACTTTATTTGTTTTATGTCCATTCTAGTTTTATTCTAAACCCCAAACTTGATGCTATAATACATTTCTGTGGGTTTTGTAGCACTCCATGCATCCAGCAAATATTGAATGAAGACAACTGTGGGTTGGGGATTGTTTTAGGTAAAGAGATCACAGCAATGAAAACCCAGCAAAACACAAATTTTTAACGTTGTGGTACTTCCCTTCTAGTAGGAAAGGACAAAGAGTTGTCAAAATTAATAAGTAAATTAGTATAATAACAATAAGTAAATTAGTGTGATGGCAAAACACAACATGAGAATAAAATTGAAAGAATAAGAAAATGAAGTAATTAGGAAGGGTGGGAATAGCACACGGTGGCCAGTTTGCTGAGGGTGAGATGATAAGAGACATGATACGGTGGATTTGACAACAGAACTAATAAAGGCAAGATCATGTGAGCATTTTCAGTGTAGTATACAGCTTCAGTCACGACTGGAGAGACTTAAACTGAAAATTAGGGGGAACTCAGTGGGATTATTGTGTGGCAGACACAGAGACATGGCCCTCTGTCCCCCTTAAAGATTGGCTTGCAGTCTAGCACTGGGAATGCGTTCGACAGCCGGTTCCCAGAAGTCAGCTTTTTGAAGATCAATCTCAGGTACCGAAGGACACCTTGTTAAAGTCATGTAATTTCCTGGAAAACCCTCCACCAGTAACTGAGTGTGCTGGTGTGTATAAAGGCTGGCTATTTTGGCCCAAGGCTGGGCTCTTAGACAGGCAACATAACCCCGCTGCATTACTTATACTTTGTTAATCTGCATCCCAGATTAATATGTCCCTCATCCATTCATGCTCTCCTCCACAGCTGATCCTTAATAAATGTCCTGCACCCACCTTACCGTGTTTCCCTGAAAATAAGACCTAGCCAGACAATCAGCTTTAATGTATCTTTTGGAGCAAAAATTAATATGAGACGATAATTAATATTATACTATATACTTGGTCGTATATTATAGTAAAATAAGACCAGGTCTTATATGAATTTTTGCTCCAAAAGCCGCATTAGAGCTCATTGTCCGGCTAGGTCTTATTTTCGGGGAAACACGGCAGTAGCTGTTGCATACCACATATAGACAGCTCTTTCCAGAGATTTGGCTACAAGCATTGCAGAAATTCCCAGACTGTTTACTTTTCATTTCTTAGGTGACAGGTACTAGATAGAGCATGTGTTATGCAAAAAACGAAGAGGCGTTTATGTTAGTCACAATACATACAGAGGGAGATCTAAGAATTCCTGTGCCTGTTAGCTTTCACAAATCTACCAGTGTGTGATCTAATATGATCATTGGAGAAAATAAGTCAAAGTTAGCATTTGGCTGAAATCTGCTTTTTTATTTGGTGGCTCATGTATCTCCTCAATATACACAAGATAATGATTTTCAAATTTTTCCTAGCATGGAGTAGATTCTCAATAAATCTGTTTTATTCTTTAACACAAATTCGTTTTTGAGCAACACATTAAATTATTCAGTATTCTCAGTAATCAACAGAATGACATATTTAACAGTTTCCAAACATTCTCTCCTTTGCCATGGTTGCAGTTTAACCCATCAAACAGCATATTATTTTGTGAATCCAAATATGAGGGAAGCAAGGTAAAATTGGATAGCCTGGTAAAATAAAACTGCTCTTCAGTGCTTGCTCATTCGCTACTTTTTTCTTTCATAGACACTCTTTCCTACAAAAATATCCCTTCACTGATTAAAAGCTCCACTCTACAGCTCCTGCAAGAATAATTCTTCCAGACTCAACTTTCAAGTTTTAAGGGCTTTCACTCTTTTCAGGACCAAAAATCTGTTCATATCAATATATGAACAGATGTATTCAATTCCCATGCCTCAGGTTATCAATTAATAATGAATTGTATAGCATTCTGCTATCACACAGTAAAAACAACAGCATTTTGTGTTTACATAGCTCAACAAGCCCTCACATGTTTTGTGAATCTCATTTAAACTAGAATATAGTACCCATCTATATTGTACATTCTATTATTACCATTAGGCTACTAGATAAACAGGGTACCAGACTATTAAATAACTTACTGCATCCGTTACATCTATCTGGTGCTAAAAATGTGTCCAAGTTTCTTTATTTCTCACTTAAACCATTCAAGAGTGTGAATGAATAAGGCTTTAACACATGAGGAAAACGTTTGCAAAAAAGAGACTTTTTCTATAAAACTGTCATGGTGTTTTTGACCTGTTTAATGTTCCTGTTACTTTCTGTGACCTGCATCTGTGCTTGTAAGGGATATTCATATCTTGTTTTCCTATTCACATGATCTCACCATATTGCCTCTCAGTGATATGGAGTCATAATTGGTACTCATAGTTATTAATTCATAATGATTTCATATATAAATTAATGACAATCAGATATTTAAAACTGAATAGTTTATTAGTCAAGTTTACACAATCAGTATAGTATTTCCCCCAAGTACTGTCAAATTTGTTTATCACTTGTGGTTTTTAAAGTCTCTAGGAAAATAAATGTAGTGTCACGGTTAAATGATGAACTTTGTTATTTTCGTGTTATACTTATATTTAAAAGATCAAAGGCAGTAAGAATGAACCAGCATTCTTGAAAGCCTAGGGATTACTTTTCTACATTTTTCCATTATGTTTGCAATTTTCTTGTGTTGCACCTTAAATATACTGTAACCATCCTGGTTACGTTCTAGTTCTTATTCTCAAAAACTTAATGGTTATTTGACTTCACCACAAGTGTGTTAAGGATTCAATGTTAATTTCTGTACCAAAGAAAGTACAGCATATACATATGCCCTTGAAATCTTAAAGATAGTTTTAGGGATTGGAAACATAAGTTTGCTTCAGTACTGTATGTCTGTTATATGTGACATATATTATGTGTATATCATATACATGCATAAATACAGATTTGTATATATAGTATGCATAATGTGATAAATAGCTTATTGAAAATGGTAATATCTTTTTAGATTGTTAGAGTATGATGTAATGTATTATAAAATAAAATCATATTCCAAAAATAAACTATTATTTTCTTTTAAAAAACAAGAAAGTAGATGAAACAATACATTATCTGGTATTGCAGAAGTTGTAAATTTTCAGTTACTTGTGGGTCTCTGTTGTCAGCTATACCATTTCTAATTGAACTATACAATCATTGGTATATGTATATTTTTATAAAGCAGTGTGTTAGTATTTTTTCTTAATTATATGGCTTTAAATATAGTTGTTTCAACAACAATTATCCTAAATGTTTTTGATATAGTCATAGTAAGTACCCTTTGTTAAATAGTAACTGAAATAAAAAAAAAATCCTGTATAATACATTTTATCTTTTTAAATTCATTTTAACCATCATACACACAAACTAAAAAGAATTAAAAAAATGTAGAAAAAATAAGCAGAATAATAGAAAAAAAATGCCAACGTTTAAACAAGATGTATCTACATGATAAAGTTAATATTTCTTACTTCTGTTTGCATTTTGAGCCCATCAATTTTTTTTTTATAAACATGAACAAGCTATTTAGGGAAAGTCATAGTTAACTACTAGATTTTTAGATTTCCTTTTCATTATTATTTCAAGAAAACATATTTCTACTTACAGTGTTTCTGCCATCATTCGATATTTAGTAATAAAATGTTTAATATTTTAAAATTTTGAATTCCCACATATGAGTGAAGTCATATGGTTCTTGTCCTTTTCTGTCTGACTTATTTCTCTTAGCATAATAATCTCAAGATCCATCCATGTAGTCACAAATGGCACTATTTCATCTTTTCTTATGGCAGAATAGTATTCCATTGTATATATATATATTCCAATGTATATAGTATTCCAATGTATATATACATTATATATATATATATATATATATATATATATATATATCATCTTCTTTATCCGATGATCTATCGAAGGACACTTTGATTGTTTCCATGTCATGGCCACCGTAAATAATGCTGCAATGAACTTTGGAGTACATATGAACTTTGGAGTACATATATCTTTACAAATAAATGTCTTCATCATTTTGGGGTATATACCCGGTAGAAGGATTGCTGGGTCTTATGGCAATTCTATTCTTAATTTTTTAAGGACCCTCCACATTGCCTTCCATAGTGGCTTCACCAATCTACATTCCAAACACCAACAGTGTACAAAGGTTCCTTTTTCTCACAGCCTCTCTAACACTTGTTATTATTTGTCTTGTTGATCATAGCCATTCTAACAAGTGTCAGGTAATATCTCATTGTAATTTTGATTTGCATTTTTTTAATAGATAGTGAAGTTGAGGATGGCTCTTGAGATTGTTATGCTATGCGAAATAAATCAGAGAGAAAAAGTCAAGAACCATAAGACTTCACTCATATGTAGAATATAAAACTGAAAGCAACAAAGGAACAAGACAAACAAATGACTAAACAAAATCTCATAGACACAGACAACAGTTTAGTGGTTATCAGAGGGTAAGGGAGGAGGTTGGTGGTAGAGGAGGGTAAAATGGATCCAATATATGGTGATGGGAAAAGAACTGACTCTGGGTGGTGAACACACAATGTGACATAGATGATGAATTATAGACTTGTACACCTGAAATCTATGTAACTTTACTAACATTTGTCACCCTAATCCATTTAATTTAAATATGTTTAAAAATTGAATTTATACTTTTAATTCTCTTAATTAAAAAGATCTATAAATATTACAATTTCATTATTCCCCATAAGTGCAAATTTCCGAATGCTAAGAACCTTAATAATTTTATTACTTACAGAAGTTGTATTCCACTGCACATCAATTACATGGAGGTCAGTTTCATTTTTCATCTTGTCTTTAGCCTTCAAATATTGTTTATCTAGACTCAAATATTTACATGTACCATAGCTGAAATATTTGAGAGAGTGTGTTTCTGTATATGTGTGTATATATGTACTCCAACTCTGGAGAGAAGGGTGAGTGGGTAGGGGAGAAAGCGAGAAAGAGACAGAAAAGAGAGAGGAAAAGAGATGAGAATATTTAGGAAATATATATTTTTGATTTAATGGTGTTAGGAGAAGACCTAGAAGGTCAACTATCATTTATTTCCCTATGAGGAATAAATGTGGGTATACCGTGTTTTCCCGAAAGTAAGACATAAGCAAACAATCAGCTCTAATGCATCCTTTGGAGCAAAAATTAATGTAAGTCCCAGTATTATATTATATTATATTATATTATATTATATTATATTATATTATATTGTATTATATTGTATTATATTGTATTATATTGTATTATATTAATATTAAAGACCCGGTCTTATAGTAAAATAAGACTGGGTCTTATATTAATTTTTTTGCTCCAAAAAAACGCATTAGAGCTGATTGTCCTGCTAAACCTTATTTTCGGGGAAACATGGTATCCATGTATGGTATACATGGGTATATGTTTATGTATATATGTATATGTACATATATTCTAATTTTAATTGCTGTGTAGCAAACTACCTCAAAATCAGAGCTTTCAAAACAGTGATTCTGAGAGTCAAGAAGTTGAGCAGGATTATACGGGCAATTTCTTTATCCATGTTCCATTGACTCAATTACTTGATAGCATCCAGCTGACACCTGGATTCATGTGGAGGATCAGAGATGAATATACACATATCCCCAGTACCTCAGTGGGAAGAGCTGGGGTGGATCCTGACCCTTTACATCTCAGGGCCTCTCTGTGTGATCTCTGTGGAAGGGTAGCTTGACTACTCACGTGACAGCTCAGAGCTCATATAGACCAAGGGAGAAGATTTCAGTCCTCTTACGTCCAGGGCAGAAATCGCCATATCACTTCCAGGGCATTCTATTAGTCAAAGCAGTCATAGACCAGCTCAGATAAGTGGTATTCGTATTTAATTTCCTGAACAAAAATAAAATAAAATAAAATAAGATAAGATAAGATAGATAAGATAAGATAAGATAAGATAAGATAAGATAAGATAAAATAAATAAAATAATAAAATAAAATAAAATAAAATAAAATAAAATAAAATAAAATAATAAAATAAAATAAAATAAAATAAAATAAAATAAAATAAAATAATAAAATATAAAATAAAATAAAATAATAAATAAAATAATATCATAAGCAGCTAATGGCCTCACGGAACAAGATGAATCTTCAGTTTCTAAGTTTCTCTTTGTATTGTTTTACCAAAGATTGAAACTGCATCTTTTGGAGTCAGATCTTTCACTTACCCAGGTTAACATGCCATCTTTATGACATCTCCCTAATTATAATCAGAACTTTGGTTCCAATGCTATTAGATCCCAATCTGATGATGAGAACCAGATATTGCTTCTGAAAGCACATTTACCAACATGGAGACATCCTTCCAAAAATCAATTGCAGGCTTCTTTGCAATATTGTCCCCAATTTATTCACAGGGAATCTGAAACTCAGAGGGCTGTTACTGTGACAGAAGACTGAATTCTAGCTGCATGGGTTGAATACTGGCTCTATCACACCTATCTGCCCTTGGACAATTTTCTCAGCTTTTCTGTTCGTGCAATCCCATTTTGATAAAAAGGGGAATAATATGAATATGAACTTTCCTTAGGCAGTTGATATCAGGATTTAGTTTGATGATCAACATAAAGCATTCTTCATATTCTTAATAAATACTTAATAACTGTTTACACTTCCATGATTGTTATCATTATCACTATAGGAATTTATTCCCAAATAAGCCATTTTTGAAGTGTATAGTTTATACTCTTTCACACAGTGCTGTCTCATTACATTTTTGCTGAGTGGAGTAGTTATGCTAAAAGCCTAAAACTCTATAGAATGTTAGGTCTCCAGAAATGCCCTGGCATCCCTATGATGTTATTGGTATGGTTATTAAATATGTGAACCAAAGAGATCTTTTAAAATTATAGATCACATTAGAAGCCTAATAACAGATATAAAAATAAATAAAATGCAAAAAGGAGAAAAAAATGAAAATAAAACATTCTGTCAGAAGTATCTTTAATGGTGTGTCAATACAACTGCATTCTCTTTGAATCTATCTGAATTATGCCCCCAAAATACAGAGAAGGTAATTCATACTTTTAGGATGATGTTTCTCTCTCTCTCTCTCTCTCTCTCTCTCTCTCTCTCTCTCTCTCTCTCTCTCTCCACCCTGCTCCCGCCCTTTCTGCTCCCCATCTTTCTCTTTCAAAATAGCCAAGGCTCTTCTATAGCCCCCACAAAGTTCTAGAGCTTAATAACTTGAGCTAATGCAACTGTGGCATTAAGATTTTAATGTCAGGAAGTCTTGAATTGTATTTTAGCTTTTGCAAATTTCTGGTTGGGAGAGAGTTACTGGAACTTTGAGATTTCACTCTCATGGAGTATATGGGGAAAATATATGAGGTATCTGCCTAAAGGGAGTCCCTGAGTCACAAACCATACTCAAAACATGTGCATCTGTTTCCTTTTCTCCTCAGTAGGAATAAAATGCTTCACCATCAATTTTAATGGTAGAAAGATAAAACTCGAGAGAAAGGAAAATGGAATCTAAAGTATAAAAATGTCTACCTTCATGAATTTATGATTAATTTCATGAGTCATAGCTTGAAGCTAAATATGTTGTTTTTTTTGTTTGTTTTATTTTTAAATTCTAGGATACCAGTGTCGTATAGTATCTTCCATGTTTTTCTTTAAAATAAAATGAATTTACAGCAAAGATATAAAAAGAAATCTAAAGTTTATTCCATTGAAACTTTAAAGTTTCTAATATGCTAAATGTTAACTGTGTAGATAACGATATAATTGCTCATTCACAGCTGGTAACAACTGACAAGTAGTAAAGTTTAGTCAGTCTTGACTTCCACAGGGCCAGCAACAGAGCTTGTCTAAACTTCAGTCACTTGAGGAACAAAACATAGAAATATTTACAGAGTACTTTTATTCTCACTGATTGCCTAATCAACTATTCTCCTACAATGATTTTCTAATGAAATTGATTTTGTCTGTACAGCAATGCATACTCCAGACTTACATCTTGGTTTATGTCATATCCCCTTTCCACAAATACTGTTTCTCCATCCACCCTTCCATATCCCTCAAGCATGGCATTCTCCCATAAAGTACTGTTTGGTCATGCTTATCCACTTTGGTAACTGTGACCACTAAAGTCTGGGTTTTGTTTGCCAGTTAACAAATTATATTTTCTGTATTACTTAACTTTCCAAATTTGCATATCTATTTCCCTATCAGTAAACACTCTGATCATAACATTTTAATGTCATAAACTCTGCCCCAGATGTCAGAAACACATTCAACATGTGTTGAATTGGTGATGAATGGAGAAAAGAGATTTCTGGAACTGTGTTGCTAATGTATACATGCAGATTTAATGTCTACATGTTTTTGCTGTCAGTATAGACAAGTATTTATGGGAGCCACATTATCTTTCCAAAGTCAAGCAAAATTCAGAATGTATGCAGAATAGATATAGTATATAATAAATATACTAAATGTTAAAACAAATAGTATTTAAAAAGCTGACATAAAGAATCTCCCAGGTACCTAGCTCAGCACAATCAGGCAGTGGAAAATAAAGTATTACTGCCTAGATGTTAAGTGTCACCATGTAGAAAATGGTTAATGAAACTCCTAAACATTTCAAATTTTCTCAGTGTTCCTATTAATTATTTTAAATAAATAGATCCTCCACTGAAATTTGAGCACCTAGAGGCCAGGAATCACGCATTCTCAACTTTAGACAGATATCTCCAATTTGACCATTAATGGGAGTCAGGAAAGGAGCTTGTCACAAATACTGTTGCTTGGGGACAGTCTCCCAGATTCTGATTCGGGAGTTCTAAAATGGCATCCTTTAAGTTACATGATAATTGACACTCCACTTGGTTCTGTTATTAAGAGGCTCTTAATCCCCATTAGAGAAACACTAGAAGTCCAGAACATTTCAATACACATCACATAATGACATAATAGTCTTTGAGTGAATGAACAATTGAGCAAATGAAGAAGCAAAATAAGCAACTGAGCCTAAGTGTGTGTTTGTAGTTCAGTCACGAAAGGAACCTTAGCAGTTTGTCTTGTAAATGCATATGAATACCTTGGAGGTTTCTGTAGGAATTTGAATGTGCGTCCTTGTTTATTTGTTCTGTCTTTTTAGGGATTTTATTTTGCACTCTACTGTGGTATTAGCTAATGAACCCACTTTGTACATTTCAATCTTAAATTCTGTTCAGTGGGTAAAAATGCAAGGAAACATTTTGGAGGGTCTATTGCTGTATATGAATCTCATGATTCAGGGAAAATAAACATATGGTAGGCCAGTGAGTTGGATTCAATGAGCAATGTTTGTAACCACAGATGAGTTTTCAATGTTATAAACGTGTATTCAGCAGAGAGTAATTCCCGGTACAAGTACATACATATCAAGGTGACTGGGGAGCAGTAGTCAAAAGGTAATTTACAGGCAGTGGGGTACCTACAATCCTTTATCAAGAAAGTAATAAGAAACAAAACAAAATAATACAAAGGTAATCACATCCTTTGTGATTCAACCCAGCATCACAGGAGACTGAAAGGCAACAATTTCTTCTAAAAACTTTAAAGTAAATGTTGATAGTGAAACAGATCGTACTTTCAGAAGGTGCTATTATCAGTTGTACCTAAGATGTATTGTAAACAGGAGAGTTTTCTTTATTTTCAAACAATTGAAAAATGTAGTAATTTACGGTAATTAATTTAGCTGCTCTGTATTATTTTTGGTTGACAAATTTACCTACTGAAAAGGTCATGTGGTATGTCCTTATTAAGTTTATTTGGAATAGAAAAGTAAGTTACATTGCAATACTGTGTGGATGGATTAATGGCAGAAAAACCCAAACAAACACACAAAACATTTCTTACTTGGACGGTGTAAATAGAGTTTAACTTTGTACATGAGTTTAGGCTTCACAATATTGAAAAATTTATATTAGCATTGCATTTTATTTGTTGTCTGATTGTGTATTTGTGTATATTTTCATACATATATACATTTATTGGAGATAAAGTGAAGATAAAAAGTGAAGATAAAGATGGAGATAAAAAGTGAAAAAATACATACTGGTAGAATTGGTCTTTCTAATCATGGCTTTTCAAAGTATAAACTTAGCCCATTTGTGCTGAAATCACCTGTGATAGTTGTTATGGATGGTGGGGGAGGTCACAGAGAGATCATGACCGCCAGTTGACCCTGGAGACTCTGATAGCTTGGGTACAGCTCCAGGGTCAACTGGCTGTCATGATTTCTCTGTGACCTCCCCCACCATCCATAACTATCACAGGTGATTTCAGCACAAATGGGCTAAGTTTATACTTTGGAAAGCCATGATTAGAAAGACTAATTCTACCCTGTCTACCAATTCTATTAGCCCTCCCCGGTCCTTGGAATATACCTTACGCCCATAGTTGCCATAGTGGAAGCCATTTTCAATCACACAGCCTTGAGAGAGCAATGTGTCACTGAGACCACTTAGATGGTAAACATGAGCAAACCCAGTGAAGATCTCTATATAAACTCATAAGATTCTAGAGTGCTTGTGCAGAGATCTACTCGTCTTTCAGCCACCCAAGACAAGCCTCGTATGTAAGTTCTCTTGCTTATTTAAACTGCCACCTACTAATCTGGAGTAGTTTGCCTTTCTTGATCTCTGTGTATGGGGGACGGGTACTTTGCAAACAACCAATGGACTGAATATCTTTGTCGTCCCAAAATTCATGTGTTGAAACTCTAACTCCCAATATGATATTTTGAGATGGACCTTTTAGAAGTTCGTTAAGGTAATATTAGGTCATGAGGGTGGAGCCCACATGGGTAGGATTAGTGGATTTATAAGAAGAGGAACAAAGAGACCCTCAAATGAGACAGGTCATGTAAAGACATTGTGAGAAGACAGCTGCCTGCAAAACAAGAAAAGAGCAGTCATCAGGAAATAAATCGGCTAACGTCTTGATCCTCATAGCCTCCAAACCTGTGAGAAATAGACTTCTACTGTTTGAGACACCAAGTCTATGGTATTTTGTTATGGAAGCCTGAGCAGATTAATACAATAGTCAATTGGATTTATAAGTAGGCTAAACACATTCAAATTACTAAGTCAGAGTCTCTAGGGGCTGGGTCTAAGGATTTACGCCTTAAGGAGATTTCAAGGTCATGTTCAACCATGGTCAAATTTGGAAACCATGAGAAATATTGTAAAAATTAGGCTGACTGACTAATAGATCAGCCAAACTGGTACACTGTTTGGAATGAAAAGGAGTGTTTTAATAGTTAAGCAAAAACAGGCATAATTTGAAAATGTCCTGGGAAAACTCGTATATAAAGTCATTTTGTCTAGATAGCTTTACATTTAACTCATGTTTGATATTTAAAAATTTGTTTTGCTTAATGTTATCTCTCTTTTCAAATGTAGCAGTATAGATAAAAGTGGGGGGTAAAATCAGTGTGTGTGTGTGTGTGTGTGTGTGTGTGTGTGTGTATTCACATGTGCATGCATGAACTTATTAAAAAATATGTTTAATTCTGTAAAAAGCCAGATATTATCCTAAGCATTGAGAATGGAAAGTAGGTTGTGAATTATTCTTTCACTTAATGTTTTTGTCTTTGTATCTTTATCAAAATATTGAGAAGGTATAAATGTTTGCCATTTTTTTCTAACTTTTGTCAATATTGTTCACATTTCTGATAAATTTATCAAAGTGGAATAGTTATAGAAATAATTAATAATAATTAAATATTTATGTAAATGGTCACCAACATGGATAAAGGATTCTTTATCCATGGTGGTAAAATTACCCACTCAATAGATTGGCATAGCAAGATGAGTTCATGATAACTTTGGCCACGTGGACCATAGGCAAAAGTCTTCTGAAGTGTGAGAGGGATCAAAGGCCAGGAACATTCAGAAGAGTGTTGTGATTTTGGACAAGGGATGTTAAACCTTGTTATTACCATCTGCTGCAAGTATTAAGGTAACATATTAGTACTTTAAACTGTAACATTAGAAAGTACTTTATATTTGTAATCTTATAATCAGTTCAAATAGAATTCACATGAGTGAACTAAACGTACTTAAACAATTCATTCAGTGGCACCATGTGTCATTCCCTGTTGAAAAATCCACAAACTGCACCAGGAAAGACACTCTTCTTTAAAAGTGCTAAGGATTTCTTCTATAAAAAGTACATTCCTAGTTTTAAAATGTTATTGAGCAGCAAACTAAGAATAGACGAAAACATCCTCAACTTGATCAAGACTATATACCAAAACAAAGAAACAAACAAAAAAAACTACAGCTCACATCAAACTTAATGGTGAGAAACTCAAAGCTTTACCATTAAGATCAGGAACAAGGTGAGGATATCCTCTGTCACCACTCCTTTAAAATATGGCAGTGGAAGTTCTAGCTAATGCAGCAAAACACTTATTGGGAAACAAATTTATAGAGATTAGGAAAGGAAAAAGAAAAAAACTATCTTTGTTCACAGATGACATATTGTCTCCATAGACAAGCTAAAGTAATCAATAACAAACCTCTGAAAGCAATAAACATTATAGCAAAGTTTCAGGAAACAAAGTTAATAGTTAGGGGTGGCCAGTTAGCTCAGTTAGTTAGAGTGTGCTGCTAATAACACCAAGGTTGCCAGTTTTATCCTCACATGTGCCACTGTGAGCTGCACACTACTTAAAAAACAAAACAAAACAAAACAAAAAACAAAAACAAAAAAAGGAAAAAAAAGCCAATTACTTTTCTATATGCCAGCAATGAACAAGTGGAATTTGATTTAAACACAAAATACCATTTAGGTTAGCAACCCGCAAAGGAAATGCTTAGGTATAAATCTAACAAACAAAAAAACACGTACAACATCTATATGAGGAAAACTACAGAATTCTCGTGAAAGAATCAAAGAAGAAATAAATAAATGTATAAATATTGCATGTTCATGGTCAGAAAGCCTCAATATTGTCAATATGTCAATTCTGCCCTACTTTGTATTTAGAATCAATGGAATACTAATCAAATTCTCAGGATTATTTTGTGAGTATTTCCAAATTGAATCTAAAGTTTATATAGAGAAGTAAAAGACACAGAATTACCAACATACATTAAAGGAGAAGAAAAAAGTTGGAAGACTGACACTACCCAACTTCTAGATAAACTATAAATCTATACTAATCAAGACAGTGTGCTATTGATGAAATAACAGAAAAATATATCAATGGAACAGAATAGAAATACTCCCAGAAATACTCTCATACATATTGTCAAGTAATATTTGACAAAGGAGCAAACATAATAAATGAAGAAAAGATAGTATTTTCAACAAATGGTACTGAAACAAATGGGTCCACTTGCAAAAAATGACATAGACATTATACTCTTAAAAAAGTAACTCAAAATGTATTACAGATCTAAAGTGCAAAAATATAAAATTCCTAAAATATAACATAGAAGTAAATAAGATGACTTTTAGTATTGCCGTGGCTTTTTAGATACAACACAAAAATCATGATTCATGAAAGAAATAATTAATAAGCTGGACTTCACTTAAAAACATCTACACTGTAAAAGACATTGTGAAGACAAGAAGACATAGCCTTGGAGACTATATTTGGAAAAGACAAATCTGATGAAAGATTGTTATCAAAAATATACAAAGAACTCTTAAAACTCAATAATATAAAAACAAATAATCCACTTAAAAATGCAGAAAAGACTGAATTGACACCTCACCAAAGAAGACATACAGATGGCAAATAAGCATATGAAAAGATGTTCAACATCATATGCCATTAGAGAAATGCAAATTAAAGCAACAATGAAATACCTCTACATATGACCAAAAATCTGGAACACTGACACCACTAAATGTTGACGAGGATGTGAAACAACAGGGATTCTGATTCATTTCTGATGGGAATGCAAATAGTACAACCATTTCAGAAAACAGTTTGTAGACTTCTTACACAATTAAACAGACTCTTACCATAGCATCCAGCAACCATACTCCTTGATATTTACTCAAAGGAGTTGAAAATTGATGTCCATGCAAACACCTAGACACAGATGTTTATAGCGATTTTATTGATAATTACCAAAATTTAGAAGCAACCAAAATGTCCTTCAGTAGGTGACTGTATGAACAAACTATCATGTTTCCCTGAAAATAAGACCAACCCTGAAAATAAACCCCAGTTAAGATCGTCAGCCAGATGGACACATTTACTATGTTATGACAATGTTCCAGAAGAAGATGACATGACTGTATTTGAATAAATGTAGATTGTTGTACAGGAAAAAATATGACATCCCCTGAAAATACACCCTAACGCATCTTTTGAATCAAAAATTTATATAAGACCCAGTCTTATTTTCGGGCAAATACTGTATAAGATCTGGTCTTATTTTTGGAGAAACATAGTATGTTACATCCAGACCATGCAGTATTATTAAGCACTAAAAAGAAATAAGCTATCAAGCTATGAAAAGACATCGAGGATCCTTAAATGCCTAGAAGTAAGTGAACAAGCCAATCTGAAAAGGCTACGCACTGTATGATTTCAAATAAGTGACATTCTGGAAAAGGCTGAACTATGGAGACAGTAAAAAGATCAGTGATTGCCAAAGACTGATGGGAGGGAGGGATGAATAGGTGAGTGGCACGACTTTTTAGGTCAGTTAAACTATTCTGTGTAACACTCTAATGGTGGATACATGTTATTGTACATCTGTCCAAACCCATATAATGCAGAACATGAAGAGGGAACCTTAATGTAACCTATGGACTTTGGATGAATAAGATGTGTCAAGGCAGGTTCATCAGTTGGAACAAATGAACCATGCTGATGCAGTGTTGCTAGTAGGGGAGGTTGTATGTATGTAGGGAGATGGGGATACCTGGTAGCTCTCTACTTTCCTCTCAGTTTTGCTGTGGGCCTAAAACTGCTCTAAAATGTAGTGTTTAAAAGAAAAAACTTTTCTAAAATATAATATAATATAATATAATATAATATAATATAATATATATATATATATATATATATATATATATATATATATATATATAGAGAGAGAGAGAGAGAGAGAGAGAGAGAGAGAGATCTCAATTATGTTCTAGGCCATGCCACTTAAATGCATCTGGCTACAGGTTAGGGGTAACTGTTGTTCACTGGCATCATATTTCTGTGGCAATTTGACTGTAACACTCCAAGTTACTTATGTATGTGCCTTCAGGGGAGAGCATAGCTATGCACATGCAGCCGGTCCTGTCCCAGGACAATTGTGAGTTTAAATGGACTCCTAGATAATTTCTGAGAAGTATGTGTCAATTCTGGATATGCTCTTTTCATTCCATATCCAAATCTGGGAGACATGTTTCATCCCATTCTGTGTAGAAGGAGATAATGGCAATGCAATGAAATAACTGACGTCCCTACAGTATAAAAGAAAGGTTTGTGCTGATTTTACTAATCTTCTTAAGTGAATAATATTCAAATTGCATAAAAGAGATTATTTATGATTCACTTTGTGATGATTTATTTTACTTTTATGTATTTACATTCTTCAAAATATCATTCTACTAATTTCATTGTAAAACATTATTTTGGACAATAATCTCCTACTTCTTCACACCAGAGCCAAGTCACATTCATAATGCATTCGTTTTAGAATGGCATCTGTGTTGCCTCCAAATTTGATAAAATATTTTCACAAATTCTTAGCTCATTCATTTCTGCATTAATTCAATTCCTTCCTATGTAATTATATGTGATAAAATATTGTTCTTTTTAATAAGGATTCTTGAGGCTCTTATGCATAAAATAGATGAATCATTTATTAACATATTATTATAATTTCTTTTGATAAGAACAAATTTCATTTCTATTTAGCTTCAGGAAAGTTTTGTTGAACTCTTCAATTATATATTCACAAATTTTGAAACTTCTGGGATTTCTTTTCTTGGTGCCTGAGGCTCTCCTCTCAAGGTGATTACACATGCAATCCATTCAGTAAAAAAAAAAAAAAAAAAAAAATGCAGTGCTTAACTGTTCTATATTAAAAACAACTTCTTGCCTATTTCATTCCACTTTTAAAAGACTATTTTTAACTTGAATATACAACCCCATGTTCTCTCATTATATCAAGATTGTCTGAAGATGTGGTTGTTAAACTCTATAGTTAGTTATTATAATTGGCATCATGCTATGAATAGCACTGCTAACTAATCAAGTGTGTGATTGAAGCCACTGGTGTCTTTCTCAAAAGCGGTATGCTTCAAATATTTTTAATAAATGTTGAGTAATCTTTGGAGTAGCAAATTATATATAATACATATATACATATACTTATATACTGATTTATAAATTTATGATCTGGCACATCTACATGAGGACAGTTTTATATTTTATGACATA